>NC_133523.1:47945000-48313750 GCF_049354715.1 Callithrix jacchus
GAGCTTCTGTTATTTACATGCAAGTGGGAATTCAAGATTCCGCTTGGGAAAGGTAACCTTAGGAAGGAATTGGGGACAGAAGGCGTCACAGAAGGATGTGGCTGGGAAGCGCCTGGCCCAGAGGAGTGGGAAGGGAAGAAGATAATTCCTGTCTACTTCAGATACCACTAATGCTATAGTAATGATTCCCATTTATTGAGCAACTTCTGTGTGCTAAACCCTGGCAGCATCTTAAGAATGATAATAACAGTTATTGAGGCTTCGAAATATGTCACCTGCATCATCTGAATTTGCCCAACAGCCTTGCTAGGTAGATATTACAGAAGGAGAAACTGAGGCAGGAGAGATTAAGACCTCTTCTCTAGGTCTTATGTCAAGGAGGCAGTAGACAGAGGGTTTGAATCCAGGACCATGCCACGGCCGAGACCACACTCCCCCTACCACCCAGCACCACCGCCTTACCTGTCTTCTTAAAGTCCGGCTCTGGCTCTGAGCTCAAAATAATAATAACCTTCCATGGCTCTGTATTGCCCTTGTAATGAAGCCCTGGCTCCCTGCTTGGCATTTCTGCAGAATCTGCCCCAATTCCACAGTCTCTCTCACCCCTCTTTTCTTCACCAGCCCAGAACCTGCCCCGAAGCCAAGCGCCAAGTCTATCTATGGTGAGTGGGGGGGAGAAGAGAATCCCAGGCCTCAGAACTGGGTCCAAAGAAACAGGATCTGGACTCCTGGGTCTGAGGGAGGAGGGGCTGGGGGCCTGGACTCCTAGGTCTGAGGGAGGAGGCGCTAGGGCCTGGACTCTTGGGTCTAAGGGAGGAGGGGCTGGGTCTGGACTCCTGGGTCTGAGGGAGGAGGGGCTGGGACTAGACTCCTGGGTCTGAGGGAAGAGGGGCTGTGGACCTAGAGTCCTGGGTCTGAGGGAGGAGGGGCTGGGGTCTGGACTCCTGGGTCTGAGGGAGGAGGGGCTGGGAACCTGGACTTTTGGGTCTGAGGGAGGAGGGGCTGCGTACCTAGAGTCCTGGGTCTGAGGGAGGAGGGGCTGGGAGCCTGGACTCTTGGTTCTGAGGGAGGAGGGGCTGGGGCTGGGGCTGGGGCTGGACTCCCAGGCTCATTCTCCTTCTCCCCCCCCCCCGCAGAGCAGAGGAAGCGTTACTCCACGGTTGTTATGGCCGATGTATCCCAGTACCCAGTCAATGTGAGTCTGGGGTCTGTGTTTCCCCAGGTCATCTCTGGGCAAAGGTGCCCTCAGGAGATAGGGCTTATTAAAGCAGTTGGGCCCCCAAGCAGAAAGCATGTGGAAAGTCAGTTTGCTCATCCACAAAATGGACCTCCATTGCCTCGCCTCAGTTATAGATATGAAGTCAGGGACCCCGGGTCCACTCAAATCTGCCAGCCTTTCCTCTGCCAGCTGTTGTGCTGGACAGTGGGACCATGGGACAAATCAGACACGGCCCTGCATGAGGAGGGGGTAGACAAGGTGCAGAGGAACCCACGGAGGCGCCTGGTGCTCTAATGGAGGAGGCAGGTAGAAGGAGCGAGCTATAATCCAGACTCCTTCCCTGCCTCCAGTCTGGAAGAAGCCAGACCCAGGTGCTAGTCATGCTGATGAAAGGGAAGCAAAGGGCACTGGGAGGAGGAGCTGATTTGTGGAGCAGGTGATCAAGGAAGGCTGCCTAGAGGTGTGGTTAATTTCGGGCTGGAAGTCTGATTATTCCGGGGGAATTCTGAGCCCACCTGGCATAATCTTGGGCCTCACTGCTTTCTCCATGGTCCATACCAGCACCTGGTGACGTTCTGCCTGGGTGAGGAAGATGGTGTGCACACCGTGGAGGATGCCTCCAGGAAGCTGTCTGTCATGGACAGCCAGGGCCGAGTCTGGGCACAAGAGATGCTGCTGCGTGTATCCCCCGACCACGTCACGCTGCTTGACCCGGCCTCCAAGGTGCCAGGGGGTATGAGCGTGGGAAGAGTGTCTAGGGCAGGGACTTCGGTGGATTTGGGTGTGAATCTTGGCTCCTGCACGTCCTTCCTCTAGGAACAATGGCGAGGGAGCCCAGCCCCATTCTTGAGTCTTAATAGCCTCATCTATTGAACAGGGGTGTTATCTCTCACCCCCTAACCGCGCGAGGTGGCCCTGCCCTGCTGGCCCACACTGCCCTCACCATTTAGTCCTATCACCAGTTCGAGGCCTCAGCTTACCCCCCATCCCACCCGCCAGGAGGAGCTGGAGTCGTACCCGCTGGGCGCCATCGTGCGCTGCGACGCGGTGTTGCCACCCGGCCGGAGCCGCTCGCTGCTGCTGCTCGTGTGCCAGGAGCCCGAGCGCGCGCAGCCCGACGTGCACTTCTTCCAGGGCCTGCGCCTGGGGGTGAGCGCACCGGGTTCGGGCTGGCTCGGGGTGGAGCTGAAACTGGGCGGAGCCTGGAGCCGGGGCGGAAATGGGTGGGGTTTCCAGGAGGGGCGGGGCCTGGGGCAAAGGCGGGGTCAGAGCAAGGAAGGGCAAGGGGCCTGGGAAGGGGAGTGAGGAGGCTGGACGTAGAGTCAAGATAAAACATGAGGCTGGGACGTAGTGGAGGCTAAGGGCTGGAGTAGTCTGAGGACATCAACAGAACATGGACAAGAAGGGTCTGGAGGAGCAGCCAGAACGATGATGGGGCAAGGAACCACCTGGACTGGGTCTCCATGGGCGGGGTCGTGGCTTAGGGCAGGGACAGGTGTAGGGAGAGGGGTGAGTCCAGGGCGTGGACGTGCGTGGGTCCACAGGCAGGAACGATGGCCGCTCGTGGACTAGGAGCGAGCGGAAAACTCGGCCAGGGGCGTGGCTCGGGGTGGGAAGTGGGTGGGGCGTGGGGAGGCGTGGCCTGACGGCGTGATTGGCAGGCGGAGCTGATCCGAGAGGACATCCAGGGGGCTCTGCACAATTACCGCTCGGGCCGCGGAGAGCGCAGGGCGGCGGCGCTGAGGTGAGAGGGAAGAAGTTGGTGGGATCTCTAGGAAGCCGGTTTCCCCTCCCTGGGCCTGTCTCATCTGAGAAGTGGGCAGACACCAACCACCAGCCTGGAACAGAACCAGTGTTGAATGGAGTCAAGCACGCCCTCGTCGAGCGTTTGTAGCTCCCAGACGAGGTGGATCCTCTTCCAGGACGCTCCTTCTTTTCCCTGTTCCCTGTCTAGGCCCTCGGTTTCACTTTGGAGATGCTACTCCTCCCTAGTGGGATTTCTCCCCAACTCTTTGAACCTGTTTGCTCCCTTTGTGCCTCAGTGTGTCTCGTTCTGGGCCCCGAATTTCCCCCTCCCTGGATCCCTCAGTGGACCCAGCCTTGGTGTCCCCGTCGCCCTCCGCAGGGCCACTCAGGAGGAGTTGCAGCGCGACCGCTCGCCCGCCGCGGAGACCCCGCCCCTGCAGCGCCGCCCGTCTGTTCGCGCAGTGATCAACCCCGTGAAGCGGGGCACGGACCGCGGGCGTCTCCAGGCGGAGCCCATTCCCGAGGTGGAGGAGGCGCAGAGGCCTGGCCCTGCGGGGACCTCGAGCAGCGCTGACCCGGCCTCCCCGGACCTGGGTCCCCGGGGTCCAGACCTGGCGGGTCTACAGGCGGAGCGGGAAGTGGTGAGCATCGTGGAATGGGATCTGGGGGCGGGGCAAGACGGCTGGAGGCGGGGCTAGGACGTGGAAGGGCGGGGCCGGCTGCGGGACTTGAGTTCTCGGTCAATCGGGTCAGACTTCTGCGTTATGGAGGAGGGGCTGTGGTAGGGGCGTGGCTTGGCTGTAGGGCGTGGCCAGCTGTTTGGGGCGTGGTCTGGTCTAGGTGCGCAGGTTCAGGGCTTCGATGGAAATGGTTGTGGAACTCCGAAGCCCAAGCGTCCCCCTTCTCTGTCTCCCAGGACATACTGAATCACGTCTTTGACGACGTGGAGAACTTTGTACAGAAGCTGCAGAAATCAGCGGAGGCGGCCAGGGTGCTGGAGCACCGGGAACGCGGCCGCAGGACCCGGCGCCGGGAGGCTGGGGGTAAGGGACGCCCCCGCCTGAGATCTGAACCCCCTCGCGATAACTTCCAAATGTCCCCCATCTCCCCAGCGTCTCCCCTCCCGCCGATTGCCAGGGCTGACCTCACGGCCATCTAACGGGTGTCCACCTCTCTCTCTGCCTGTCTGGTGCTGGCCCCGCGTCCCCATCGCCGCGCCCGTCTGCCGCCCGCAGAGGGCCTGCTGACGCTGCGGGCCAAGCCGCCCTCGGAGGCCGAGTACACCGACGTGCTGCAGAAGATCAAGTACGCCTTCAGCCTGCTGGTGAGGACGCGTCTGCCCCCGGGCCGGGGGCGCGGACACCGCGAACCTGGCCGGTCCCCGCACCCACGCCAACCACGTCCCTCCCCACGCCCCAGGCCCGGCTGCGCGGCAACATCGCAGACCCCTCCTCCCCGGAGCTGCTGCACTTCCTGTTCGGGCCTCTGCAGATGGTGAGACCCGCGCCAGGCCCTCGGGCTCCCCTGCAGCGGGAGGACTCGGTTTCGACGTGCAGAAGGTGTGATGGCACGGCCTGCCCCCTCCCGCTCCCCTGACAGATTGTGAACACATCGGGGGGTCCCGAGTTCGCGAGCCGCGTGCGGCGACCGCACCTGACGTCGGAGGCCGTGGCGCTGCTGCGGGACAACGTCACTCCACGTGAAAACGAGCTCTGGATCTCGCTGGGGGACTCGTGGACCCGCCCTGGGTGAGGGGCGGGACTGGGAGGCAGGGGGCGTGGTGATTGGAGGAGCAGAAGGGGCGGGAGATAGGGGCATGGTGATCCGAGGAGCAGAAGGCACTGGGAGATGGTGCCATGATGATTGGAAAATGGGACTAGGAGGGAAGGGAAGGGCTAGAGGCGTCGCTTCGTTGAGTAGCGGGGGGGGGGTCTTAGGACAAATGTCAAGATTCAATTAGAGGAAAGGCCAGAAATTAACGTGAAGACAAGACCACCAGACCAATCAGATTGAAAGAAAAGGTGGGGCTTAAAAGAACAGAGGGGCTACGGGGCACGGACGGGGTATCTGGAACTTTGGCGATGGGACAGAGTCTCTGCGCTGAGTCTGGGAGTTTCGTAGGGAAAGGAGCAGAACATGAATCCGAGCTTAAGGAAAACCTGATTTGTAATCAGGTGAGATTTAGAGGCTGGATAAGGCCATTTTTTTTTTCCAGATAGAGACGGAGTCCCGATTCCTTGCCCAGGCTGGTCTCGAACTCCTGGTCTCAAGCGATCCTCCCATCTTGGCTCTTGGCCTCCCAAACTGCTGGGACTATAGACGTGAGCCACCGCTCCCGACCTGGCAGCATAAATTGCTGTTGAGTTGGGCTTAGCGGTACCGGCGGGACTTGGTGAAAAGGGGCTGAGCTAGAATCTTTGGGATGCAGCGAGCTTTAGGGGAAAACAGTGAAGTTAATGACAGAGCTAAGCTGGGGGTTAGCTCTGTACCAGGATTCCTGAGCTCTCGGTCCTCTCCCTGGCCGCAGGCTGGAGCTGCCCCCTGAAGAGGGACCTCCGTACAGACCCGAGTTCTACAGCGGCTGGGAGCCGCCGGCCATTGACCCGCAGGGCCGCCCCTGGGAGGACCCAGTTGAGAAACAGCTACAGCACGAGCGGAGGCGCCGCCAGGTGAGGCTGAGGATTCTAGGAGAGCAGCAAGCTCCCCCAAACGACCCAGCAGGGCAGAGGCCGGGAAGTCCAGGGGCTTGGCTGATCCACCAGGCCTTGCCTCACCCAACTCTTACTTCCTGCAGCAAAGCGCCCCCCAGGTCGCTGTCAATGGGTGAGTGTCCGCCCCAGGGCGAGGCAAGGGGTCCAGGAGGGGTACGCCCCGGGGGCTCCCGGTGCTGACTCTGCCCCCCTTTTTTCTGTGTTTTTCCTTCTGTCTTCCTGGCTCTTCTCAGGTGGGTGAGATGGTGACGGGCGGGCCGGGGCGGGAGATGGGGAGGAGCAGGGAGGGAGGGGGCAGGACCCAGATTTCTGGGGCCAAGGGAGGAGGGAGTGGAGGCCCGGGTTCCCGGGCCTAAGGGAGAAAAGGGGCTGGGAGTGGGTAATGTCTGAGAGTTGGATCCCTGGATCCCCAAAGGCTGGAAGAAGGCAGTTTGGTTTCCCTGGGCCTGGGAAGCTCCGTCCCTGGGTCCCTGTGAGGACAGAGCCCTGGATATTGAAGGACAGAGGCTGGGGAATTGGACCTTTGGGTTTTGAAGAATAGCCCAAGTCTGGTGCTTGGGATCCTAGAGACCCAGAGGAGCAGGCTTGGGACTTCAAGAGCTTGGGGGCAAGTTTCTGGAAAGTTAGGAAGTGGTGGTATCTCTGGGCCCCTGAGAGAGGTAAAGGCTGGACAGTTACACTCTTGGTTGTCTGGGTTTCTGCTGGGTGTCAGACTGGGACGCGTTAAGGGTTAGGATACGGTTGAAGCTTGAGACCTGAACTCCTAGGTCTCTGGAGGAGGAAAGAACATTCCAAGTCATTGTGGCTACCAAGCATGGGGGTTGGGGCTCAGATTCTGGGACCTGGGGGAGAGAAGGAGGTAGAAGGACTGGAACTCTAGGGTCCTTGGGCAAGTAGAAGGCAGATTGGAGGGAAGCAACGTGGGAGGGGGTGAAAACAAAGCAGTGAGGCTGGTGGAGACAAAGGGGGGTCTGGGTGAGGGCCCAGGCAGAGGGTCTCAGCAGGGACAGCGTGCTGGGAGCTGCCGGCCCCACACAGGGGGTGCCGCGGCCCTGAAGACCCCCCCTTTCCCCTGCACAGGTAGGCCTGATCAGGCTGAGGTCCCTCTTATTGGGGGTCAGAGCTGAAATCCCACCCCCGCCCCCAGCTGCCTGATAGCGCAACCCACCGGCCTCGCTGTTCACAGCCTGAAGTCACTTTCTCTGAGCCTCAAGTTATTTGCAGGGAAACTGGAAACCATAATCTCTTCCAGGAACAGGGAGAAGTTCCGGGAAAGGATTATGGTGTTGTAGGAACGAGTAGTTAAGTGCTCAAGGCTGTGACCAGGTTCGAGTTCAAGTCCGGCTGCCTGCAAACTAGGGCAGCATTTTTCAGACATGGACTGCCCTGGTCCCAGGCTGGCGATGACCACTCTCTTACTCTGTGACCTTCATATACCTGTGCCTCAGCTCCTTCCTCTGTGAAAATGGAGATGATAATGGGGTCTCTGGGGTGGGGGCAATAAACTTGGGGGAGGGGAGTCCAAATTCATGGTTCTACGGACAATTGCCATGAGGATCAAATCAGCTAATATATACGTCACAGACTTAGAACAGTGCCTAGCACATAGTAAGCGCTACAAGTGGTAGCTACTGTTTTTATTATGCTCACGAGTTGGGATATATAAGCCCAGTGCCTGTCAGATGCCCAGTAAATGACAGCTGTTTCTAGCTGTGTGGTGTGGGCAGGTGAGTTCACCTGAGCCTCATTCGCCTCTGTAACATGGAATTGATGGGATAGTACCCACTGCATACGTCTGCAGCAGAATGCCAAGCAAGGGAAGGAGCAACACATCTTCGAGCTGTTACTCCTATTTCAAATTCCTATTAACCGTATTAACCTGGCCCCCGCCGTGCCCCTGCTTGGCTCTAATCCCAGCTCACACCAGCACCCTGCAGCCCAGAGCACTGGAGCTGGCTGCCTCCTTATCTCCAACCCTCGGGCTTCTCCTCAGTCACCAAGACTCGGAGCCAGAATCTGACCTGCAGCTGGAGCCAGAGACACCAGGGAAGTGGGTCCTGTGTAACTATGACTTCCAGGCGCGCAACAGCAGTGAGCTGTCAGTCAAGCAGAGAGACGTACTGGAGGTTAGAGGCGAGGGAGACTGAGGGGCAGGAATTAGCCAGCCCTATCTGCAAACGCAGGCGCTGAACCCTCTGCTCTTTACCGCACCCAGGTCCTGGATGACAGGCGCAAGTGGTGGAAGGTTCGAGACCCAGCGGGGCAGGAGGGCTATGTGCCCTATAACATCCTGACACCCCACCCCGGACCCCGGTCGCACTGCAGCCAAAGCCCTGCTCGCAGCCTGGTGAGCCAGCGCAGACGCTGGGGTCTTGAGGGAGGAGAGGCTGGGGCCAGGTCCTGGGAACAAGGGGTGTGGGAATCAGCTGTCAAGGTGCTGGTGCAGGTGGTGACTGGGGGCTCACCCCAGGAGGGGGAGAGGCTTCGTTCTGAGTCCTCTCCCTAATACAGGTGCCCTCCTTTCTTTCAGAACAGCGCTCCTCCTCCGCCACCAGTCCCAGCCCCGGCCCCAGCTCTGGCTCCGGCTCCAGTTCCAGCTCGACCCCGCTGGGACAGCTGCGATAGCCTCAACAACTTGGACCCCAGCGAGAAGGGTGAGTGGTCGGGACGCGGGCTGCGGGGAGCTGTCCTTATCCTCACTTTCTAGGCAGGGAAACGGGGGCTCAGAAAGAGCAAATGGACCCCCGCCCCATCCTGGGGACGCTGGAGCCCCCTTCGCCCCTGTGTCCTCTGGCCCCAGGACCCTGAGCCCTGAGCCCGCTCTCCCTCCCTCCCGGTTTCCCTCCTGCAGAGAAATTCTCCCAGATGCTCAGTGTCAACGAGGAACTGCAGGCGCGCCTGGCCCAGGGCCGCTCGGGCCCGAGCCGCACTATCCCAGGACCCCGCGCCCCGGAACCGCAGCTCAGCCCGCGCTCAGATGCCTCGGAGGTCCGCGCCTGGCTGCAGGCAAAGGGCTTTAGCTCCGGGTGAGTGGGGCGGGGGCCCAGTCGGCGCAGGGACTTACTGACGCTGGGAGCGGAGCATTCCGATCGGCTGGGAATGGGGGGGGGCAGGTGGCAGTCGAGACCACAGGGAGCCGGGATTGGCCTGAAGTGAGGGTCTGTCTGTAGCGACACCCGCTGGCAGGCTGTGACTGGCATGCTTTTTCAGACTGCGCCTGGATTCCTTAGGGAAATCCCGCAGCCTTCGAAAGCAGGATGAGGCCACGCCCCCTGGGTGGCACTTTGTGATTGGTGGGTGGGCTTAGGAGGCGTCGGACCTGCCCCCGCTGGAGCTAGAAAGCTGTTCTGATTGGACCATCGCCGGGTGGGCATGACAATGTCGGCGGGGCTGGGGCATCCGCTGATCAGCCTGATTGCACCCGGCTCCCCTCGCTCAGGACGGTGGACGCGCTGGGCGTGCTGACCGGGGCACAGCTTTTCTCGCTGCAGAAGGAGGAGCTGCGAGCGGTGAGCCCCGAGGAGGGGGCGCGTGTGTACAGCCAGGTTACCGTGCAGCGCGCGCTGCTGGAGGTGAGCCTGGCCGCTCGTCGCCGGGTCTGGGTGAGATTGGGGTGCCGAGAGCTCGGACACCAGGACAAAGTGATTTCTACCCCGCCCTCCAGGACAAAGAGAAAGTGTCAGAGCTGGAGGCAGTGATGGAGAAGCAAAAGAAGAAAGTGGAAGGCGGGATGGAAATGGAGGTCATTTGACCTGCCTGGCCCCTTTACAGAGTGACAAGGCCCAGTGGGAGAACGGACTCTTCAGACTCTCCCCAACAGCGTTGGTCATCGTCTGAGGGGCGGCCAATCTGGTCTTGCCCCATCCTGGTGGACAGACTGAACACTCCTTGCGGCAGTCCCTGCGGAGCCGATCTGGACTGGCTGGGAGTGGGGAGGGCGTGGAGACAGTCTACGGAAAGCCTAGCAGACCCGCGAGAGGGCGCCAGCGGGGCTCTGCGCGTTGTAATGCCGCCCAGCCTATAAACAGCTTAGCTTCCTTCCTTAGCAGGTGGTGTCAACTCAGCTACTAGGGGGCCCAGAAGCATCCCCCTACCCCCGGTCACAGCCTCAAGGAACCTGGAAGATGTTCCGCCTTCTTTGGTTTCTCTGGCTGAACCCTCCTTTCAGTCCCCGGGGTTCCAAACCAGGTTCCCTCCTGACTTCCCAGCCTCCAGCCTAGTCCAGCTTGCCCCATCTTCAGGTCTCCCTGGCTTGCAGCTGCTGGGCATGAGACCCCGTGTCTCCCTTCCCACCTCACCAATGTTCTCACTTCATCCCTTCCTGCGTTCTGGCCCTGCCCTTCTACAAACGCACCCAAGCCCCATCAACCTCTGGGGTTTGCACTTGCTGTCTCTACTGGCGGAAACAGCCATTCTCTGCCTGGTGAAATCCTATTCAGGGTTCCTGGCCCAGATCACTCACTCGCCCTCGTCCTGGAAGCTGGTTTGCCGGCATCTGCTTCACTTTGTTCCCCCTCCTGCTGCAGACCTGCCAGGTAAAACTGGCTGCCTCCCAAGCACACCACAGGCTTTCTGGCCACTCTGTCCTGGGAGATGGCAGGCAACTGAAAACTTCCCACTCCCTCAAGGACAACTAGCTCCTCCTCCCTCTAGCAAGCCCTGTAACTTACTTTCCCCATTATCCAGGTAGCTGGCGAGGCCCGCTTTTCTCTGGATCCCACCGTTTTCCAGACTGGACATTCTCTGACTTTGGGAAGAATGGTCCTTTTTTTTCCCCTGGCTCTGCTTTCCCAGAACACCCGGTGCCACCAGAATTCCTGTGGGCCTCTGAGCCTCCACCTGGTCCCCAAGTTGTTACTACCTGGGCCAACAAATGGATCAGAAAGACCCCCACTTTGCCACCTCCTGCCTGGTTCCTCCTGGAACCAACCTCGTTGGGTCTTCCAGAGTCCTTTCCGTATCTGCCCCATACCTAGATTCTATTCACACACCTCTCTTGGCTCCCTATGGCCCACCAGATAAAACCCAGCTTGGCAGTCAAAGACTCACCCGCTCAGCTCACCGGATTCTGACCATAGGGCTCGGCTTCCCTCCTCCTGCTGCCAGGCTTGGTTCATGTGGCCGCTTCTGCCCAGAATACTCTTCAGCCCCTCTACCGCTTGGCCAGGGCCCTACCCTTTTTTTTTTTGCCGGGGGCTGGGGGGACATAGTCTCACTGTCGCCCAGGCTGGAGTGCAGTGGCACAATCTCAGCTCCCTGCAACCTCCGCCTCCCAGGTTCAAGTGATTCGGCTCACTGCAACCTCCGCCTCCCAGGTTCACGTGATTCGGCTCACTGCAATCTCTGCCTCCCAGGTTCAAGTAATTCTCCTGCGTCAGCCTCCTGAGTAGCTGGGATTACAGCTGTGCGCCACTATACCCAGCTAATTTTTGTATTGTTAGTAGAGGTGGGGTTTCACCATGTTAACCAGTCTGGTCTCCCAACTCCTGACCTCGTGATTCACCCGCCTCAGCTTCCCAAAGTGCTGGGATTACAGGTGTGAGCCACTGTGCCCAGCCTTTTTTTTTTTTTTGAGACGGCATCTTGCTCTGTCACCCAGGCTGGGGTGCAGTGGCGTGATCTTGACTCACTGCAATCTCCACCTCCCTGGTTCAAGTGATTCCCCTGCCTCAGCCTCCCAAGTAGCTGGGACTACAGGTGCACACCACCACACCTGGCTAATTTTTGTATTTTTAGTAGAGATGGGATTTCACCACATTGGCAAGGCTGGCTGGAATTCCTGACCTCGTCTGATCCGCCCACCTCAGCCTCCCAAAATGCTGGGATTACAGGTGTGAGCCACCACACCCGGCCAAAATTCCAGATTTTTATTTTTTATTTTGTCCCCGCCCCCCAATTCCAGATTTTTATACACAAATTACTCCAAATGTTAAATGTTGGCAATTGACTAATAAAAATTTGTGTCAAAGACACTGATGGCAAAACGCAAGCTCCCCAGCTCCATATCCCTGGCCAAGGAGGTCCTGCCAGCTGACCCTTCCTCCCCCATGAACTTCCCCTCAGCCCCTGCCTGCAATCATGCCAGCTCCACCTTGGAGCCTTTGCTCCAGCTGGGGGCCCTTCCTGAAGCTCCTTTCCCACACTAGTGAGCAAGCACCTGCCCATCACTCAGCAGCCCACCCAAATGGCCCAGTGGTTTGGTCACAGAGATGCACAGCCCCCCAGGACAGAAGCAGGAAACAGCACCCGACCTCTGGCTAGGCACACAGACCTGGAGTGGCAACTTCACGACTTTTATTTGTGGTGCCTGTGCTTTATCTCGAAAATACCTTCTCCCCCTGCCCCGGACAGTGGGCGGGGAGGGGGCAGCAAAAATAGAAGACGTCCCTCCCTATTGCACATGGGCCCTATATACAGGCCCACCTGGCTGAGGCCAGCGGGACTCTTGGCACATTCTTGGATCCCTGCTCAGGAGGGGAGGGGTAGTGGGGTGGCATCACACGTGAGATGGGGACCTCCAGGCAGCCACTCTGGTCCTGGCAACTGATCCTTACACTTCTTGGTCTTCAGTTCCTTCCTGGTCCCGTCTCCGGCCCTGGTCCGCTCTGGCAACGTCCCCCTACCTGGCTCGGCCTCCCACCTCCATCCTGGCCTCGGGTGGCCCCCTTGGCTCCTGGGGACTCTGCTCCCCTCCCAGTCCGGAGGTCCCAGGGGGGCTATGGCTTCTCTGAGACTTCCCCCGGAGCCCTGTCACTCGTGTTCACACGGGGGAAGGGGTGCGTGTGGCAGAAGCAGCTGTATAAATACGGGTGCGGGGAAGTCCCTCCAGGTCACTTGGAGAGTTTGCTGATGACGCGGATCAGTGCTGCATTCTCGTCTTTGAGGCGCTGGTTGTCAGCGCGGAGGTCAGACAGGGCCTAGGGAACAGCAGGAGTCAGCTGGGCAGCCCTGGCAGACTGCGCCGCTGCCCACCCTCAGCCCTCGGCCCTCGGTGCTCGGTGCTCTGCCTACAGCCCGCACAGGCCCCAGGAGCCCGCACCTTAAGCTCCTCCTCCAGCTCAGCGGCCTTGCGCTCCAGGGCCCTGCGCTCCTGGAATAAACGGGGAAGTTCAGAAACCGAGGCTGAGGAGGGTGGGGGAAGGCTGGGGGCCAGCTGGGAAGGGCAGTGTGGCTCTCTTGGTCCAGATTTAGTGAGGAGAGGCTGGGGACGCCTCTGGCCCCCGGTCCCAATTCCCCTACTCACGAATCTCTCTAGCTCCAGAAGAGCTGGCCTCTCAGCGAAGCGTTCTTGCCTCTGGTGAGAATACAGAAAGCACAAAGGTGAGCCAGGGAAGCCAGCACTGCTCTGAGCAAGAGGTGTTAGGATCCTGCTGGGGACCCGCCCGCCCACATGGGCCAGGCCCCGCCTCCAGCAAGCCCGCAGCCCCACCCCTTTCAGACTCCACCTCCGAGACCTCGGCCCCGCCCTTCAGGCGGAGCCCAGCCCTGCCCGGCCCCTCCCGACCAGGCTCTGCCTCCCTGCAGTCTGAGCCACGCCCAGGCGGCCCTTCCAGTTCCGGTGACCCGGGCCTCGGCGCCCTTACCTGCGTGGCCCGTTCCAGCTCCACCTTGAGCTGTGCCAGCCGCAGCGTGGTCTCGGTCAGGGCTTCGCGAAGCCGTTCGTTCTCCTTGCGCAGCTCTGCATACAGCTGGGGGTCAGGTGGAGGAGGGTCAGGTGGAGGCTGGGGGACGGGGAAGCCAGGAGGTGGGCACCCAGCGAGAGCTCCGACGGAGGGTGGGATCGCACCTTTCTAAAGCCTCCATCTGGCTCCTCCGATTCTGGCTCAGGTTCTGGGTTGAGGTTCCGCTGCGAGCGCTGCCTGCGGGCTGAGGGGCCCTCGAGGGTGCTGGGGCAGGGAAGGAACGCCCGTCAGTGGCCGCCCCGGTTCGCACGCAGGCCCCACCCCTCCTACCCCACCCCTACCTGGACTCCGGGCTGCGGTCAGCCGGCTCCGCCTCCTCCCCCTGCGGGCAGGTGGAGGGGGTTCAGCGGGTGTGGGAGGGGCTTTGCCCGCCCCCAGGCCACCCTCTGCACAGCTCGGCCCCACCTGAGCCCTGCTCACCTCCGCAGGCCCCCTCCACTCCTTTCCGACCTTGCGGTGCTCCCTGGCCGCCTGCGGTCCTGGACCCTGCCCGTCGGGCGCCTCTGCTGGGGAAGGGGCAGGAATCAGCCCAGGCACTTCCGGAGGGAGCCCCCTCTGAGTGCCCGGGTCCCCGGGTCAACCCCCCAGAAAGCAGGAAGACTATGGGAAAGACTGGATGGTGCCCTGGGAACGACCTCCCCCAGAGAGCAGACCTCACCTCTCTGGGCAGCACCCTCAGAGTTCTCCACTCCAGGGACTCGGGGCCTCCGAGAAGGTTCCTGTCGGGACGGGGAGGCCAGTCAGGGCACCAGGACGTCTCGCACCACCCCACGCGCCCTCGCTGACCCTTCTCACCAGGCTCTGCGCCGGTTTCCCTGGCTCTGGGGCCTTTCCTGCCGCCTTCTCTGCCTCCTTCAGGTCTGTCAGAGTCACACCCTGGCAGGGAGAGGGAGAGGGGACAGTCAGGGGATGCTGGGGTCAGGCCCAGCTCCTTTCCTCAGACCCCAGGCCCCCAGCCCCACCTACCTCAGACCCAAGAGTCCAAGCCCCCAACCCCTCCTCCTTCAGACCCAGGAGTCCAGGACCCCAACCCCTCCTCCCTCAGACCCAGGAGTCCAGGCCCCAGCCCCTCCTCCCTCAGACCCAGGAGTCCAGGACCCCAGCCCCTCCTCCCTCAGACCCAGGAGTCCAGGCCCCAGCCCCTCCTCCCTCAGACCCAGGAGTCCAGGACCCCAGCCCCTCCTCCCTCAGACCCAGGAGTCCAGGCCCCAGCCCCTCCTCCCTCAGACCCAGGAGTCGAGACCCCAGCCTCTCCTCCCTCAGACCCAGGAGTCCAGGACCCCAGCCCCTCCTCCCTCAGACCCAGGAGTCCAGACCCCAGCCCCTCCTCCCTCAGACCTAGAAGTCCAGACCCCAGCCCCTCCTCCCTCAGACCCAGGAGTCCAGGACCCCAGCCCCTCCTCCCTCAGACCCAGGAGTCCAGGACCCCAGCCCCTCCTCCCTCAGACCTAGAAGTCCAGACATCAGCCCCTCCTCCCTCAGACCTAGGAGTCCAGACATCAGCCCCTCCTCCCTCAGACCCAGGAGTCCAGACCCCAGCCCCTCCTCCCTCAGACCCAGTAGTCTAGACCCCAGTCCCTCCTCCCTCAGACCCAGGAGTCCAGACCCCAGCCCCTCCTCCCTCAGACCCAGGAGTCCAGGCCCCCAACCCCTCCTCCCTCAGACCTAGAAGTCCAGACCCCAGCCCCTCCTCCCTCAGACCCAGGAGTTGAGACCCCAGCCCCTCCCCCCTCAGACCCAGGAGTCCAGACCCCAGCCCCTCCTCCCTCAGACCCAGGAGTCCAGGCTCAAAGCCCCTCCTCCCTCAGACCCAGACCCCAGCCCACCCCACACCTGTGTGGACCTCCGAGACTGGCGCATGAGGCGGGAACGAGCTTTTCGCTGGGATTCCGACTCCTCATCCCGCACAGGCATCTGGTAGGACCTGAGGAAAGGGCCCCAACCTCAGGGAGGGGCCTGGGGACCCTGTCCCATTCCATGGGTGACACCCTCAGGGGGAGGCAAGTTCTATGGGAGAAGACTCCAACTCCCAGCAGACCTGGGGCCAGCTCTCCCTCAGGAGCCCACCCAAAGCCCCAGGACTCCTGCTTGACATCGTTTCTCCCTACTGAGGGAAGGGTGGAAGCCTCCTGCGCCTCTTCACCTCCGTCTGTCCCGGGAGTCTGCTGGGGGTGCCGTGGAGGCTGTGGGTACATTTGGCTTCACTGGGGATTCAGGTTCCAGAATCCTGGAGGGAGGCGAGGAGTTCTCCAAGCGAGGAGGAGGCTTGATGACCTCAGACCTGCATCAATTCATTCATTCAACAAACATTACTCATGTGCACTGCGTGCTGCCGCTGGAGATGCGGCTGAGAACAAAAGACACAAGTTATCTGGGCCACAAGAGTCAGGGCTGAGCAGAAGTACACAAAACCAACAGAGGCATGAAAAGCCCAGCACACTACCCATACCCTGAGAGAGAGAAAGGGCTCTGGACAGAAGCAGTGGGAGAACTGGGGCTGGGAGGGTGTGCGTGTGCAGACAGAGCTGTGGTGGCAGCAAGGTGGCCAGGGTGCGCCTTGGGGGGAAGGCAGGGGAGAAGAGGTGACATTTCAACACAGACCTGAGGGAGGGAGGGAGGCCCCCAGGAGGGACATGGCACAGGCCCTGGGGTGGGAGCAGGAACCAGACCCCAGGGAGCACACAGACTGGCCCAGGATCACACAGAGAGTTTTGGAACCCAGACCTGCTGCCCACCCTCGAGGGGCCCAGGCCCTGAGGACTCACGGGGCAGTCCGTTCTGGCAGCTTCTGGGAGGTGGTCGGGGTAATTCTGGCAAGACGGAGCTCCTTGGCCTGTGCAGAGAGAAGGGGAGAAAGGGGCAGTCCCCTCAACTGGGCAGGGGCCTGGACCTGGCTCACCCCCTACTCACCTGAGCAGAGGTCCCTTCCAGCCAGGAGGAGGAAGCTGATCGCTGCAGCCCAGCTCCGGGGGCTCCCTCTGCTGCCCGCCTTTCCGGGGGACCCAGGGCACCAGAGCTCCCTGTCTTCAGGAGGCCAAAGCGCCTGGAGAAGGGGGCCTCTTCGGGCGGCTGTGAGAAGGTCTCAGTTAGGGAGAAAGGATCCCTCTTCTCATACCTCATGGGTTAACCCCCAAGGACTGCAACAAACTACAATTCCCAGCAGCCCCTGGGGTAGGCACAGTTTTAGGCTTTTTAGAGGCAGCCAGTTGTCCAGGAGGACTCTGGGAACTACAGTCTTCACCCAACCTACTCCCACAGTTCCTAGGTTTACGGCTTTATGGAATCCCACCTCCCCAGCCCTCCCAGCCTCACAGGACCTCTCAGTGCATCCGCTCACCATGGGGCTCTTAGGGCTAGGGTGCGGCGGGGAGGAGACGCCGTTGAGCGTTGTGGGTTCTGCAGGGGGTGGCTCTGCGGTGCAGGAGGTCACAGAAAATGCCAGTTGCCTCGAGAATCAGAGAACCCGACCCCCACCTCCCTCAGACCCAGGAGTCCAGATTCAGCCCCTCACCGGTGGGACCTTCTTCTCCTTCATCCTCATCCTGGATGGGGGGCCCCCCAGCCCCACCAGGCCGGCGCTCCTTGGACAGGTCCTGAAGGGAAATCTTCTCTCGACTGCTCAGACGGCACACAGAGCTCCTGTTGGGGAAGGACAGGGCGTGGGGTGCAAGCCCAAGCCTCCAGCCACCCGGCCATACCCAGACTCCTCCCTCCCTGTACCTTCTGTGTTTGCTGTTGGAGGGCACTTGGGGCTCCTGGCCCCAGCTCTGGGAAGCTTCTTTTTGGTTCCGAAGCTGCAAGGAGGGAAGAAGGGAAGGGGGCTGCTGGGGAGAGGTGGAGCACATGTCCCCCAGAGCAACACCACCATGAACAGGTGTGCAGGAGCTCAGTGCCCCCCTCGTGGGCTTACCAGCTTTCCTACAGATGGCCACCCTCATGGAGAGGAGGTGCCCTGCATTCAGCAGGCGCCCGTGGCCACCATGTGCAGGCACTGCCATCTTGTCCTCATGGCCCCCAACCGTGAGAAGCCTCCAGTCTCATCCCAGAGGGGTCCTTCTAGCTCCCAGGGGCGACCTGCTCAGATCTTACCCTGACCCCTCAGCACAACCAGGGCACTGGTGGGCCCTCAGCTGCCCCACTCTAGCTGCCAGCGTTCACCTCGTCCTTCCCTGTACAGTTCACCACTGTCTCCACACCTTCAGGCTTCTGCATGTGGTCCTTGTGCCTCCCACCAGGAGTGCTAGGAGGGCCCTTCATTCCTGGCCTTCTAGCAAACTTTTTCTTTTTTTTTTTTGAGACAGAGTCTTGCTCTGTCACCCAGGCTGGAGTGCAACGGCATGACCTCGGCTCACTGCGACCTCCCCCTCCCAAGTTCAAGCAATTCTCCTGCTTCAGCCTCCCAAGTAGTTGGGATTACATGCTCATGCCACACCTGGCTAATTTTTGTATTTTTAGTAGAGGTGGGGTTTCACCGTGTTGGCCAGGCTGGTCTCAAACTCCTGACCTCAAATGATCCACCCATCTCAGCCTCCCAAATTGCTAGGATTATAGGCATGAGCCACCATGCCCAGCTCCAGCAAACTTTGTGCTATAGTAAGTACTCTTGTCTTCCAGAAAGTGTCCCCAGATGCTCCCAGGCTGGGCTCCCCTCATATCTGACTGAGCTGACCCTTCTCTACCCATTAAACCCCCCATGGCCCTATGGCTCTCAGGGCAGAAGCCACCCTGTTCCTCAGCCTGGCACTCATGGCCCTCCAGGGTCTGCCCTGCCTTACACCCCCCTCCCTGGGCACCTCAGGGCACCCACCCTTGCCCCCAGCCTGAGGGAGAACTTCTTCTCCTATATCCATCAGCCTCCACCTGGCTCCTGCCAACCTTTCAAAAGAAGCCGTCTCTGCTCCCCTGCCCACACACCGGAAGCCCTGGGCCGGGCCTCGGGAGCTTCCTGTTGCCTAACATAGCTCACTGAACACAGGCATGGCTCCTGCGCTTTCCAGTGGCACACATTCCCCGGAGCCTCCTCACAGAACAATCCATGTCACGAATAAGCCCTCATACAGGTTGCACACCATACATTCCCACTTGACAGGGGAAGAAACTGAGGCCTGGAGAGGGTAAGTGGCTGGCTGGGACCCACGGTAGATCCATGGCAGAGCCGGGATTCCCACCCAGGCAGTCTGGCCAGGGCTCGCACCCTTCACTCCTTCACGATATGTTTTCCCAGCAAGGCTGCCCCAGGGATGGCTGGGGGACACCTGGTAGGTGACCAGCCCAGCCTGAGTCTAGGACAATCCTGTGCGTGGCTGCTGCCAAGGGCTACCCTGAGGCAATGAGGTACACTAAGCCAGTTTGTCTGAGTGTCAGACAACCCCGTCTGGGTCCTTCTGCTGCCTCCCCACCAGGCAGCAGGAAGCTCTGCAGCCCTGTGTCCATTCTGCCCTGGCAAGGGCCTTCCCTGGGGATGGGCTGGGTCACCAAGCATGAAAAAGGAAGTGGCTGGGGTGGTGGATGTCAGAAGTCAGCGGGGAGTCCCCCCTCCGCAGCCTCCTCTAAGTGAGGAGGCTGGAGTGATCTCCTCAGCCCTGACACTCACGTCCTCCTGTTTCCGGGCCAGTTCCTCCAACAGGCTCAGCACTTCCTCATCCGCCAGGTCACAGGGCCGCTGCCCCTGGGTGAGGGGAGGAGCAGGAGCAGACAATGAAGGAGGTGCTGGGCCCTCCCCATGCCCTGCCCCCCACCAGACTGGGCCCCAGCCCTCACCGCGTGGGTCAGCGAGTCCATGCCCCCGCCATGCTCGGCCAGCAGGCGGCAGGCGTCCTCCACTCCCCAGTGTGCCGCCGCATGCAGGGGAGTCCAGCCATCCCCATCCCGGAGCTCTGGATCGTAGCCAGCCTGAAGGAGCAACCTGGGGGCCAGGGAGGCTCTGGGTCAGAGGCCAAGGTGGGGCGCTGGGCTGATTTTGGCCAGTGGGGCAGCAGCTGAGGTCCCAGGCTTTGAGACCAAAACGCCCCTGGACGGGCTGGTAAAGAGCCGCCGCCCAGCATCCCCTGCCACAAGAGGCCCCTCTGCACTAGGGGCATGGACCAGCGGCTACATGTTAAACCATGGCCCTGCAGGTGGCCTCTGGAACCTCCCCCTGGTTTGGGCTGTGGGATTCCATGGTGGAGGCAGTAGGGTGTAAGGAGGCAGCCCCAGAGAACGTGGGTGCAGGACCCCGTGCCAGCCTCCACACCTGTCAGAAGGATGGGACCCCCAAAGGGCTTTCTCAGGGCAGTAGTTCTAGGACCCCAGCTGGCTTAAAGCAGTGACTTCCAGCCAGGGCAATGCTGTGCACCGTCCCCCAGAGGAGACCCGGCAGGTCTGGAGACATTTTTGTCGTCATAACTTGGGGCAGGGGCTGGTGGCATCGGCTGGGTGGAGGCCAGGGAGGCAGCTCCACACCCAGCAGTGCCTGGGAACAGCCCCACAAGGAGAAGGATCTGACCCACAATGTCACTAGCGTCCAGGCTGAAACCCCCCACTGAAGACAATTTGCTGCCAGAAAACAATAACTGTCTTAAAGCACTCGGTGTGAGGGCAAAGCCGAGGTTACCAGTCCGGGGCCTCTCCGGCTCAGCGGAGGGTAGGACGCGTCTATTTTTGGAGAACTGGAATGAACTCTGTCAGTGAGAAAGAGCCTCACAGAGTGGAACAGATGGTCAGCCTGGGATAGGCTACAAAGGCCTTATAAGCACAAGTCCCTCCATCTGACCCCACCCACCTCGCCCCTCACCTTTCCCACGCTTTGCCGCTCACCCTGCTGCAGCTGACTGGCCTCTCGCTACCTCCCCAGGTACCCGCCCGCCCGCCTGCCGGCCACAGGCCTCTGCACTTGCTACTCTCAGCCTGGGGAGTGTTCTGTGCCCTGCGTCATCTCATGCTGAGCCCCTTTTCGGCAGCCACCACTCCCTCACCCCCATGTCTCCTGACCCCAAAGCCCCTCCTCATCACATTTGGCTTCTCCCACCACCCTATTTATATCTTGAGCCAGCAGTTCTCAACTGAGACGATGCTGCCCCCCAGGGGACATGTGGCCACGTCCAGAGACATTTTTGGTTCTCACAACCAGGGATGCAGAGGCCAGGGAGGCTGCCCCACAATATCATCAAAGAAACATACACCTCTACTCTGCGGTCAGGCTGGTCGCGGTGGCTCACACCTGTAATCCCAGCACTTTGGGAGGCCAAAGCAAGCAGATCACTTGAGGTCAGGAGTTCAAGACCAGCTTGGCCAACATGGCAAAACCCCGACTCTATTAAAAATACAAAAATTTAAAAAATAAATAAACATACAAAAATTAGCCAGGTGTGATGGTGCACAGCTGCAATCCCAGCTACTCGGGAGGCTGAGGCAGGAGAATCGCCTGAACCCAGGAGGCAGAGCTTGTAGTGAGCTGAGATTATGCCACTGAACTCCAGCCTGGGCGACACAGCAAAATTCCATCTCAAAAACAAAAATTAATAAATGTAGTCAATAGAGCTGAGTGTAAACATGCACCCTTACAAGGGAGCAGTAATGAAATTACAGTCAGCAAATACTTCTAAGTCCAAAGTACTTCAGTGCTACCCACCCAGGCCACCAGCTGGACACAGTCACCCCCGGCCAGACACAGGCCGCCCAGCTGAAGGCCAATCTCCTACTGTCCCTTGCAGCCGGGAGAGGTCACGTGACTAGGATCTGGCACATAGGGTGATGACGTTAGTGGTGCAGTGCCACTTGAGGACTGCTCTCTTAGAACGATGGGTGTTTGCTCCCTTTGCCCTCCCTCTTCCTGCTGGCTGGGATGCAGGTGCAATAGCAGGAGATGAAGCAGCCCCCCAGGACTGAGGGGTGGAAGCCATGGGAGGAAAAGGGCATAGCCTCCAGGCCTGGGCACGTCACTGGGCCCAACCACGTAGCATTTCCAGTCCTTTTGTGGTAAGGATCATCTCAGGGAGGGACACAGCACCGACACAGCCTCTGAGCAACAGAGCTGGGACTCAGGCCAGACACAGAGGCCCAGGCACTCTACCTCAGCAGCAGGTGTTAAGCAGAAGGGACGGCCTGGAGCTGTTACAGGCATCTGAAGTACCTCACTGAGACAACCAGATGAAAAACTGTCAATGCAGAGGTGAGCAGAGAGGGGAGGAATTCATGTTAACTTCATTTTTATGCTGAAGTGTAAGATCACAAAAGAGAGAGGAGGGAGGCCGGGCGCGGTGGCTCACACCTGTAATCCCAGCACTTTGGGAAGCCGAGGCAGGTGTATCACAAGGTCAAGAGATCGAGACCATCCTGGTCAACATGGTGAAACCCTGTCTCTACTAAAAATACAAAAAATTAGCTGGGCACGGTGGCGCGTGCCTGTAATCCCAGCTACTCCGGAGGCTGAGGCAGAATTGCTTGAACCCAGGAGGCGGTGGTTGCGGTGAGCTGAGATCACGCCATTGCACTCCAGCCTGGGTAACAACAGCAAAAACTCCATCTCAAAAAAAAAGAGAGAGAGAGAGAGAGAGAGGAGGGAACTGATAAAAGAATGAGGAACCTGAGCATGAGAACTGGAACCAACAACTTTAACGGAAAGGGGAAGGCAGCCAAATAGGAGCAAGTAAGACCCGAGACTGAGGTGAGGCTGACACAGAGAGTATGGAAGAAAATTTAAACTGTGTATGCTGCTTGGATGGGCGCAGTGGCTCACGCCTGTAGTCCCAGCACTTTGGGAGGCGGAGGCTGGTGGATCACCTGAGGTCAGGAGTTCAAGACCAACCCGGCCAACGTGGAGAAACCACGACTCTACTAAAAATAGAAAAGTTAGCCGGGCTGGTGGCGTACTCTCATAGTCTCAGCTATTGGGGAGGCTGAGGCAGGAGAATCGCTCGAACTCAAGGGGCAAAAGTTGCATTAAGCTATGATCACACCACTGCACTCCAACCTAGGTGACAGAGAGCGAGACTCCACCTCAAAAATAAATAAACACAAATAACTATATATGCACCAAATAATACATATACAAAGTGTAACTGACAGAACTACAAGAAGAAACACGCAAAGTCCATAATCACAGCAAGAATTTAAAATATCACTACAGATAAAACAGCGTGATTATAAGGTTGATGTAATAACCTACAGAGAACACTGTACTTGATGACACCATTCTTTTCCAAATTGCATATACTGGGGCATAAGATAAAACAAATTTCAAAAGGTAGAATCATATAGAAGCCATTCTCTGACCATGGTGTAATTAAGCCAGAAAAACAGTAACACAACGGTGACTAAGGAAGTCCTATATATTTGGAAATTATGCCGAGCACAGTGGCTCACACCTGCAGTCCCAGCACTTTGGGAGTAGGTGAATCACTTCAGCCCAGGTGTTCTAGACAAGCCTAGGCAACATGTCAAAACCCTATCTCTACAAAAATTAATGGGGCATGTTTGTGTGTGCCTGTAGCCCCCACTATTCAGGAGGCTGAGGTAGGAAGATCACCTGAGCCTGGGGAGTTGGAGGCTGCAGTGAGCCACAACTGCACCACTGCACTCCAGCCTGGGCAACATACCAAGACCTCGTCTCAAAATAAATAAATAAGAAAAGATTACAAATTGGGAAATATTTTACAGTGAATGACAATAAAAAAGATTGCCACATCAAAACTTGTGGGTACAGCTAAGGCTGTACTTAGAGGGAAATACATAGCCTTAGGTACATACATTGAAAAAGAAAGGGACAAGATCCACAGGAAGGTATAAGACAGCAGGATGGAACAGACAGGCCCAACTTACCTCATCACCTCAATGTAGCCCTTGGCAGCGGCCACGTGCAGGGCAGAGGCGCCTGTGCGGGGGTGCCGGGCCTCTGGCATGGCGCCCCCATTCAGCCAGCACCTTGTGTCATGAAGCAGCAACTCCTCTTCTGCACGCTTGGCTGCCTCCACGTCCACACCTAGGAGGATAAGAGGTATTAGGTAGGACTCACACCCCATGACCTGGAAGACCCAGGGTTATACCCTGGGCTGGCCGGGGTTGAGCCCTGTGACTTGCTGACTCCTTCTCCCCCTGCTCCCCTGTGAGACTCAGGAGGCCTAGACTCGCCCAGCTGTTTCCCAGCTGTGCTCCATGCAGTCCTGGGTCCCACTCAGGGTCCCACTCAGGGTCTCTGAGTCAGCACTAAGCACAGGGAAAATGGAGATCACAGGCCTTTTCCACTTCAACCAGAAATTCACCTTCTTTTTATTATTTTTAATAAAAAGCTAAAGTTTACTGAGCAAATCCAGTGTTCAATTACATCTAACTTTTCCTATCACTACCAATTTTTTTTTTTTTTTTGAAACAGAGTCTCACTCTGTCACCCAGCCTGGAGTCCAGGGGTTCAATCTCAGTGCAACTGCTGCCTCCCAGATTCAAGAGATCCACCCAAGTAGCTGAGATTACACACATACGTCACCACGGCCGGCTAATTTTGGTATTTTTGGTATAGGCAGGGCTGCACCACAATTTTGGTTGGGCAGGCTGGTCAAACTCCTGACCTCAGGTGGTCTACCCGCCTCAGCCTCCCAAAGTGTGTTGGCATTACAGGCGTGAGCCACCATGCCTGCCCAATATCATCTCAATCTAGCATCTTCATACATTTTATTACCATCACTACTTTTCTCACTCATGACAATAAACCAAGCGAAAGCCACCACATGAAGTACTTGTGCCATTAGGGCAACAGCTTCTTTCCTACCCAGGCGTTTGATCCCTGTTTGCAAACGTGCTAACACCTACAGCAATCTGGGAAAAGCACGCTTCCTAACTAGTCCGATTCATTTAATCCCGTTGCTGTACTGTATTATAGATGTAAAAGACAAGTAATGGCCAAAATTAAATATAAGTTGACTTTGGATCAAAACAGGTGCCCTTGCTGAGGCGGAAGTCCTTATCTACTGGTGGCCACTGAGGATCCTTACTCTTTTGCAAACTATAAACTTTTTTTTTTTTTTAGATGGACTTTCACTGCAACCTCCACCCCCAGGGTTCAAGCGATTCTCCTGCCTCGGCCTCCCAAGTAGCTGGGACTACAGGCACCCACCATCACATCCAGCTAATTTTTGTATTTTTAGTAGAAATGGGGTTGCACCATGTTGGTCAGGCTGGTCTTAAACTCCTGACCTCACGTGAGTTACCCATCTCAGCCTCCCAAAGTGCTGGGACTACAAGCATGAGCCACTCTATCTGGTCTAATTTTTTTTTTTTTTTTTTAAGAATAAATAGAGATGGAGTCTCAATATCTTGCCCAGGCTGGTCTCAAACTCTTGGGCTCAAGCAAAGCTCCCACCTCAGCCTCCCAAAGTGCTCAGATTACAGGCATGAGCCACTGTGTCTGGCCAAACTTTTTATTTTCCTTAGGAGTCGGGGTCTCACTCTGTCACCCAGGCTGGAGTACAGTGGCATAATCATAGCTTACTGCAGCCTCAATCTGCCGGGTTCGAGCAATCCTCCCAGCTTAGCCAACAAGCAGCTAGAACTACAGGCACATGCCACTTTGCCCAGCTAACTGTTTTTATTTTTTGTAGAGATGGGGGCCTCCTGATTTTGCACAGGCTGGTCTTATTAAAACTCCTCACCTCAAGCAGTTTTGTTTGTTTGTTTAAATGAGACAGATCCTTGCTCTGTTGCCCAGGCTGGAGTGCAGTGGTGCAACCTTGGCTCACTGCAACCTCAATGAACCTCCCAGATTCATGCAATCCTCTTGCCTCAGCCTCCCTTGTAGCTGAGATTCCATGGGATACAGGTATCCAGCACCACGCCCAGCTAATTGCTATATTTTTAGTAGAGAGAGGAGAATCAATTAAACTCCGGAGGCAGAGGTTGCAGTAAGCCGAGATCCTACCACTGCACTCCAGCCTGGGCAACAAGAGGGAAACTCTGTCTCCAAAAAAAAAAAGAAGATAAAGCGAATCAAGAATTGTTTCTGTACTGATTATATGTTGAAATAATATTTTTGATATAATGGGTTAAATTTAAAAATTATTTATTTTACCTGTTTCTTTTAACTTTTTCTTTTTTGAGACAGAGTCTCACTCTATTACCAGGCTGGAGTTCAGTGGCTCGATCTCAGCTCACTGAAACCTCTGCCTCCCAAGTAGCTGGGACTGAAGGCGCACATCACCATGCCCAGCTAATTTTTAGTAGAGACAGGATTTCACCATGTTGGCCAGGATGGTCTCAATCTCTTGACCTAGTGATCTGCCTGCCGCGGCCTCCCAAAGTGCAGGGATTACAGGCACGAGCCACAGCACCCGACCTTCTTTGTACTTTTTAAAATGTGCCTATTTGAAAATTTTCAGTTGCATTTGTGGCTCACACTGGATTTCCATTTGACAGCACTGGCAAAGAACCTCAATGTGCCACCGGCCCACTTACAAAACGAAAATCCCACAGAGCCAACAGAAGGCCCCGTGCTGTTCCCCAATCTCACAGGTACCACGACCAAAAATTTGAACATGTGTTTTGTTATGCCCTTACCACATGTATATATGGTAAACTTCTGCCACAGGGCTAGAAATGGGACCCAAGAAACACAATCCCAGCAAATGTGTGTGTGCTTGTCCCATTGCAAGACAAATTGTCCAGGAAGGGTTGCAGTTTGGCGCCACCTGGTGGCCCCCGGGCACCAGGTGTAAACTCCAATGGGACGCCTGAGGGTCTCCCTGCTGGCTGGGACATCTGGCAGTGGCAGCTACTCCAGGAATGTCAGCTTGGCTGGAGCCCAGCTCATGCGCCAGTCTGGAGTGGAGCGCCATGGAGAATACCGGGGACTCAGGGATCTGCCTTTTCTCCCTATCGTTTCTTCTCTTTTTTTTTTTTTTTTTGAGACAGGGTCTCATACCGTGTTGCCCAGGCTGGAATGTAGTGGTATAATCACGATTCACTACAGCCTCGTATTCCTGGGCTCAATGGATCATCCTGCCTTGGCCTCCCAAAGTGCCAGGATTACAGGCAAGAGCCACCACGCCCGGCTCTGTCATTTCCTTAAAAGGAGTCACCTACTGTTCAATCCTATTATAGCTGAACGGGTCTCAATTCAGGGCGGGGAAGGTGACTGGCTTTTTATTCAACCACAGCCAGTGCCCTTCCATGTCTGCTGCACAGCCCTCTACGATTTGCTTTTTGTGCTCAACATGTTGCTGAGATTTGTCCGTGTCTGCAGACAGAGCCCTTGATCAGGGGTCAGCAAGCTGTGGGTTTTCTTTATCTTTTGTTGCTGTGGTGGTGGTAAAATGAACAAGATAAAATTTACCAATGCTCCTTTTTTAAAGTGCACGATTTGGCGGCATTTAGAATACCTGCAATATTGTGCAACCATCACCACTAGCCACTTCCCGAACTTTTTCATTATCCCAAATGAATACCGTACCCAGTAAGAAGTCCCTCCCAGACAAGCGCCATGGCTCATGCCTGTAATTCCAGCACTCTGGGAGGCCAAGCTGGGAGATCACTTGAGCCCACTATCTTGAGAACAGCCTGGGCAACATAGGGAGACCCTGTGTCTGTAAAACTAAAGTTAGGCCGGGCGCGGTAGCTCACGCCTATAATCCCAGCACTTTGGGAGGCCGAGGCGGGTGGATCACAAGGTCAGGAGATCGAGACCGTCCTGGTCAACAAGGTGAAACCCCGTCTCTACTAAAAATACAAAAATTAGCTGGGCATGGTGGTGCGTGCCTGTAATCCCAGCTATTCGGGAGGCTGAGGCAGGAGAATTGCTTGAACCCAGGAGGCGGAGGTTGCGGTGAGCTGAGATCGTGCCATTGCACTCCAGTCTGGGTAACAACAGCGAAACTCCGTCTCAAAAAAAACAAAAAACTAAAGTTAGTTAGCTGGACGTGGTGGCGCACACCTATGTCTCAGCTACTTGGGAGGCTGAGGTGGGAGAGTCACTTCCAAGGCTGCAGTGAGCCATTATCACCCCACTGCACTCCAGCCTGGGAGGCAGAGTGAGACCCTGTCTTTAAAAAAGAAAAAAAGAAGTCACTTCTCAGACTTCCCTCCTCCCCAGCCCCTTGTACCCACCAACTTTGTGGTCTCTATGGATCTGCCCATTCTGGAAGGCGATTTTTGCAAATAAAAGTATAGCAGAACACAGTCATTCCCATTCATTCACACACTGTCCCTGGCAGTCTCCCCTCCCCAGTACTGGTGGGACAGTGGTGCCAGGCAGGGGCGGTATGTCCTGCAACACCTGAACATGCACCTTCGAGCCCTTTACAGAGAAAGTTGCTGCCCCTGCTTAAATCACTCATTTACAGATGAGTGATTGATCATTCTCTCTTGGGTGTGGACTCCAGCCTCTTACTACTGCAAACAACACTATGATGAACATTTGTCCATGGGCGGGAAGGCCTCTCTCAGGCTGCCCAGGAGTGGAACTGCTAGAACAAGGCAAAGGTGGGGCTTTCAGCTATAACTGATGCTCACCCAGCGTTTCCCAAAGTGGCTGTAATCCAGCAGAAGTTAAGAGCTCCCATGCCTCGCCCTTGTCGGCACTTGTAGCTATCCAAGGGTGGATTCTGCGTCTCTCCAACACCCCGCTTCCAGCTGACTTGGATGGTGGGATTCCAAGTGAGCTGGCTTCAAATGTTTCAAAAACATTTCACGTTTCCTTCCTGCCAGTTTCATGCCCCTGTGCAAAGCGGCCAGAGAGGGTCCCTTCTGCATAGGACATGGTGCTGCTGTGTGTCCCTGGGACCTGTCTCTGCAGCATACGTGATGCTTGGGCCTACAAAAACCCATCTCCCTTCCTCTGTGACTTCATTCTTGACTTTCCTCACCCATGTTTTGCCCCACATGGTTTCAGTGTCACTGGGCCCACAGCCTGGCCCCAAGGTGGGCACATCACCAGGCCTTCCTGTCACCTTTACAACAGTGATGGGCTCAGGAGCTGGCATGCGGCCAAGGTGGCCCAGTGAGCATCACCCACTGGGAAAGAGGTGCTGTGTTTTGGCTGGGATATGGGCCTGCAGTTAAGACCCACACCAAGCGCCTCGTGGAGATAACCTGCCTAAGAGAGAAGCCAATGCAGAGTTCAGCAGAATGATGGAGAGATGCTCTGGACTTCACTTGTGCCCCTGGATCAAACTATGCCTGAAGCCCACATAACTCATGGACTTCAGCTACGTAAGGTAACAGATTGCCTTTAAAAAAATAATAATAATGTGGCCAGGTACAGTGGCTCACACCTGTAAGTAATCCCAGCACTTCAGGAGGACAAGGTGGATGGATCACCTGAGAGCAGGGGTTCAAGACCAACCTAGCCAACATGATGAAACTCCAACTCTACTAAAAATACAAAAATTTTGGCCGGGCACAGTGGCTCAAGACTGTAATTCCAGCACTTTGGGAGATCAAGGTGGATGGATCACAAGGTCAAGAGTTCTGGTCAATATGGTGAAACCACGTCTCTGCTAAAAATACAAAACTTAGACAGGCATGGTGGTGCGTGCCTGTAGTCCAGCTACTCGGGAGGTTGAGGTTGTAGCAAGCCGAGACTGTGCCACTGCACCCCAGCCTGGGCAACCGAGGGGGACTCCAGAGGGAGGCTCTGTCCAAAAGATAAAAAAAAGTAGACCCATTAAACTACTTCCCATTCTCCCCCCCCTTCTCCTGGCCCCTGGCTGCTGCCATTCCCCTGTCTGTCTGCTATTTTGACTATTCTGAGTACCACACAGATGTGGAATCACACAGTATTTGTCCTTCTGTGACTGGCTTATATGACTTACTTCGTAGCATGTGTCAGAATTACCCTCCTTTTTTCTTCCTTTTTTTTTTTTTTGAGACCGAATTTCTCTCTCTTGCCCAGGCTACAGTGCAATGGCATGATCTCGGCTCACAGCAACCTCAGCCTCTCACGTAGCTGGGATTACAGGGATGCGCCACCACACCTGGCTAATTTTGCATTTTTAGTACAGACAGGGTTTCTCCGCGTTGGTCAGGCTGGTCTCAAACTCCTGACCTCAGGTGATCTGCCCACCTGGGTCTCCCAAAGTGCTGGAATTACAGGCATGAGCCACCGAGCCCAGCCTAATTTCCCTTTTCAAGGCTGAGTCATACCCCATTGTGTGAATGGACCACACACTGATTTTCAATTCGTTCAGTGACGGGTACTAGGTTGCTACCTCTGGACTACTGTGAACGACGCTATGAACATGGGTATATAAACGGCCTTTTTTGGTACTGTGGGGCCAGGATCTCGCCTGACCCCAGGCTGGAGCAGCAGTGGCTCACTTCATCTTCCCCTCCCAGGATCAAGCAATCTTCTCACCTTTGCCCACTGAGTAGCTGGGACCACAAGTGCATGTCGCCACAGCTAGCTAATGTTTATGTTTTATAGAGATGGGGTCTTACTAGGTTTCCCATGCTGGTCTCAAACTCCTGGGCTCAAGAGATCCTCGTGTCTTGGCCTCCCGAAATGCTGGGATTCCAGGTATGAGGCTCCAGGCCTCAAAGGGCCTTTTCTGGCCTGGGCCAGGCGGAATGTGTTTTGGTACTTGCAGAGTCACACCCAATTCAGCACCTGAGTCGACTGGGCCAGAGGCCTTCATGGTGATGAAGTGAGCGGTGGCTCCAGGCCACCAAGTGACTGGCTGAGCAGACGACGTGCTCACTGAGCCCCAGACCCAGAAAGGAAAACAGCAAGCAAGCCAGGAAAAGCGAAGAGGACAGCCATGCCTGTCACCGGTCTGTTTTCTCGCCCTGCCCTGCCTGTGAGAGGCTGCCAGGGCCACACTATGGCAGCACCAGTGGATGCTAGCACCTGGTGGAACTCTGCATTCTGTAGGCATATCCTGCAAGGGGCGCAAAAGCCCCACCCTCCTTAGAGCTGGGGTTTGGCCCCTCTGAGGCTCCTGCGTAGAGGCAGGGTGTCACGAGGTGCCATGAGGTGTCACAGGCAGAGGCCTTGTGATGTGGGGCAGCGGAGTTCCACCCCCAGCAGTGCAGTGAGGGGTTTCCAGGGCTAGCAGTGGCCTTCATTCCTGGCTGATCCTACAGGCCAATATCCCTCACCAATGTAGGCTTCCCCTCGCCCCACAGGAGGGAAGAAGCATAGGCCCCTCTGAGAAACGGATGCAACTTATCAGCAGTTTCTGCAGAAAAATACAATGTCAGAAAGTTCATGGACCCCCTGGGAGCTTTTCTCAGTCTCCCTAGGGTCCAAGGGAGGAGAACTGATCCAGACAGAGGGAGCCTAAATCACTCGGATCTGGATTCCCTAGCTGGGTCCTGAACCAGATGGGGAGAGGCTACAAAGAATGTCAAGGAGAAACACAGGCCAACAGTGTAGCATCAAGGTTAGTGCACTGGGTAACTGTAGCATCAACGTTTACACAGCGTGCAACAATGTAGCATCAAAGTTTACACAGTAACAAGGTAGCATCAAAGTCTACACAGGGTGCAACAGTGTAACATGGAAGTTTACACAGTGTGGAACAGTGCGGCATCAAGGTTAGTGCAGGGGTAACTGGGGTAATGTGCTGCATACCTACCGTGCTTCAGCAGGTTTCCTTGTGGCAGGAGATGCCTGCTGTACATCAGGCGAAGAATTGCAATGTTTGCAACACAGTCTCAAAATGGCCGGGGTGACTCACGCCTGTCATCCCAGCACTTTGGGAGGCCAAGGCAGGAGGACCATGAGGTCAGGAATTCAAGACCAGCCTGGCCACCATAATGAAACCCCATCTCTACTAAAACTACAAAATTAGCTGGGCATAGTGGCACATGCCTGTAATCTCAGCTACCCAGAGGCTGAGGCAGGAGAATTACTTGAACCTGGGAGGCGGAGGTTGCAGTGAGCTGAAATCGCACCACTGCACTCCACACTGGGCAAAAAGTAAAACTCCATTTAAAAAAAAAAGGCTCAGGAATGGAAAGGGAGAAAGAAAGGAAGGAAGAAGAGAAAAAAGAAGAAAGAGGAAGGATTGGAAAAAATGTGTTTATGTCCGAAGCTGGGACGAGGTCACAAGGGAAGGACAGAAAGAGGAAACAAATGTATCACAAGTTAAAAACTGATGATTCTATACTGTATGATTCCCTTTATGTGAAGTGTACAAAACAGCAAACCTACAGAGACAAAGGGCAGAGAGGGCTGTCTGAGGGCGGGGTGACATCTGAGGGGATGATGAGAATGTTCTGTAGTCAATGTGGTGAACGTGTGAATATACTAAAAACCCTGAAGTGCGCACTTTGGGTGAATTGCAGGGTATGTGAATTACATCTCAAAAAGCTATCTAAAAAAAAAGAAACTGGCAAGTCTCAGTGTAAGTCACATGGGTACTCATAGGCTACTGTTTCAACTTTTCTGTAAATATGAAACAAAAAGTTTGGGGAGGGAGGAGAGAATCCAGCTCCAGAGTTGATTTCAACCACTCCCCATTTTAACGAAAGAAAGGCTCCCAAACTTCAGATCTCCGCCTCCATGTGTCCCATAGCTACTTCTCCCATGTGGCTCTCGTGATCCCGAACCCACATGGAACCCTATCCTTTTTCAGCCTGGCCAGCGACCCTGGGACACCACGTCAGAGACGTGAAAGCCTGCTGGTATCTTCATCACTCTCCCTTTCCTTCTAAAGGGTCTGGAGCCTGCCAGCACTAAGCTCACACCTTTCCACTGACACCCAACCAGACCCTGACAACCACCCCAGGAGGCGGTGCCTGTAGTCCTGTTTCAGGAACTAAGGGAAGCGAGCTTCAGGGACATGCCTGGAGTCAGCCAGTCACTGGCAGAGCTGGGAGGCAAGCTCAGAAAGTTGGACTTTAGAAGCCACACTGGGGACCCAGGGATCCTCAGTGATCATCACACACCTGCCAGAAGCAACACCCCTTCCCTGGAGAAATGAACTGGCCAGGCAGATTCAGGGGCTCTTGGACCCCATATGAAGGCTCCCAGGGTACCAGTCTCAAAGGACAGGGAGACCAGCCCCTGGCAGCCCCTGCATGCCTCTACTCCCCCCGAAGTAAATACATCCCTTCCCAGAAAGACCTGCCGCAGGGTCCCAGCAATCCCACCTAACGCACTTCGGGCGAGTCCCCCCAGCCCACCTGCCCCCCACCCCCACCCCGGCATTTCAATTCCCTCAGTTACTCAGGGAGTCCAATAATACTTCCAGTTGGTAGCAGCTTGAGTTCTCATCCTGTGCCTCCAATGGGCTCCAAACAATACTGGAGGCAGGTCCCTATGCCCCCATTTCATAGGTGAGGAAACTGAGGCTCAGAGAGAGACAAAGACTCCTGGGAAGCAGGGTCAGCCTTGGAGCCCAGACAGCCTCTAAAATTCTCAGCCTGGAGGCCACAGGTGAGGAGGGGCCCCCACCCCACACGAAGCACACCAGAGCCCACCTCGGTGGGCGATCTCCGCCTTCAGCAGCCCCTCCATGGCGTCCGACTCGGCTAGGTCCAGGGGCAGGTCCCCGTCACTGTTGACGGCGGCGATGTTGGCCCCATGGCTCAGGAGGTACCTGGGGGTGGGGGTCAGTCAGGGCTGAGGGTCCAGGTCCCCACCCTGACCAGGTCCTGCCTGGCCCTCCCTTGCCTCACCTGGCGATGTCTAGGTAGCCACAGGAGGCGGCCACGTGCAGGGGCGTCCAGCCCTCGTTGTCTGCCTGGTTCACAGTGGCGCCCTGCTCCACCAAGAAGCGCACCACCTCCAGGTTCTCATCAATGCAGGCCTGGGGGTGGGAAACAGCCGTCAGCCACACCTCCCCCAGCCACATCGTCCCAGCAAGGCAGGGCTCCAGAGGAGCCACAAAAACAGACCCAGGGACACGGTGCTAGTGACAGTGGGGAAAATGACCCAGCAGCCTCTAGCCACCAGCTGTTTCAGACACCCTGGCTGCCCAGTGGTCAGGTCAGCCAGGCCTTCAGCGCTCAGTGGAAACCACAAAAGGACTCCTGGCTACATGCAAACAGAAAGTGAACGGGAAGGGTTGGGGCTTCTCATCCGGGTGTGGGAATCCCACATGGTACTTGTTAGACACAGCAAAAGCCCCGTCACCACCCACAGGGTGGCGCTTCCAGTGCTCAGACTAGGGAAGAAGTTCCAGCCCCTCCTCCTTCAGAGCCAGGAGTCCAGGTCCCCAGCCCCTCCTGCCTCAGACCTAGCCAGGTCCTTCCAAGGGTCAGGCCTAGAAACAACCCCAGCAGATACTCTGCAGGAAGGTCACCCTGTGCTGGGACAGACTCAGGGGCCTGGACAGCACTCCCTGAGGGGTGAGGCAGCTGCACACCTGTGTGCCCAGGGCCCAAGGCAGTCACACTCCTGGTCACTGAGGCCCACTCTGCACGGGGCAACTGCAGCCAGGGGCTTACATGCGCCATCGTTGCTCATTCTTCCGCTAGGAGTCAAAAACTTGGGGAGACAAAAGCCAAAATCCAGGGGCCAGAGGAACTGACCTCAGGCCTTGTGGACACTGGGTGGGCCCTGGGACCTGAACTGGAGCTGAAGGAGGAGTGAAGCTAAACGCCTAGATCCAGGGGCAAATTAGCCCCCCAAGTCGCTCACCTCTCCACAGCTGCCCATCTGGAGAAGCGGGAGGGAGCTCCGAGGGCCAAGAGCATGAGGTCATGGAAACTCAGGCTGCAAGGGGGGCCGCACGTGCCCTGGGAACGGGATGAACTGCGCTCGTTTATTTCCACCCAGTTGTCATGGTGATGGGGGGGGCAAGGAGAGAGATGGGCCTTTCCCTTTCAAGGACCTGCCCAGCGCAGGCATCCTTGTGAAAGATGCCTGAGGCCTGGGCACCAGGGACTCAGGAATCCAGGCCCAGTCCCTCCTCCATTCAACCCAGAAGTCCAGGCCCCAGCCCTTCTGCCCTCAGATGCAGGAGTCCAGGTCTACAGCCCCTCCTCATTCAGACCCAGGGGTCCAGGCCCAGCCCCTCTTCCCTCAGACCCAGGAGTCTAGGCCCCAGCCGCTCCTCCCTCAGACCTAGAAGCCCAGGCCCCCAGCTCTTCTGTCCTCAGATGCAGGAGTCCAGGTCTACAGCCCCTCCGCATTCCGACCCAGGGGTCCAGGCCCAGCCCCTCCTCCCTGAGACCCAGGAGTCCAGGCCCTAGTCCCTCATCCCTCAGACCCAGGAGTCTAGGCCCAGTACCTCTCCCCTCAGACCCAGAAGCCCAGGCCCCCAGCTCTTCTCTGTTGAGCCCTAAGGATCCTGTACCCAGCCCCTCCTACTCTAGCCCCCAACCCCCTAGCCACTAAGGCAACTGGGGGGCAGGAATGGGGTGAGTGTACCAGCCTCACCAAGTGGTTAATAAACCCACCTGGGGTACCCTGAGAACTCAGGAACAGCCACAGCAGGGGGCTGGTGCTTGGGGACCTGCCCTGAGACGGATGCAGAACGAGAAACACATTCCCAGATGGACAAAGTGGCCGGGACTCAATCAAGAGTCACCCAGAGACAGTGACCAACCGTCCCTGTTTTCCTGGGACTGAGGGTTTCAGCGCTAAAACCAGGGTGTCCTGGGCAAACAGCATAAGCTGGTCACCCCACACCCAGACCTGACCCAAACCCAGTTCCCCTGCTTGCTGGCCATGTGGCCTGAGAAGGGACCCTCCCCTCTCTGAACCCCAGGCCACCCCAATCCTCCAGGCCTCCTGCAATGCCCTGAAGAGTGAGTTTGCCAAGCAGTCACCCCACAGTGGGGGGAGAATCCACCTGGAAGGCAGCCTGGAGGACAGGGCTGGGCAGCCTCTCTCAGAGTCCAGGCCAAGGAGGTGACCTGGGGCCTGTGGGGGATGCAGGAGGAGGGGGCTCAGTCTGAAGAGCAGAGCCAGGAACCCCTGTAGGGAAGGTGCAGGAGAGCCAGGGGCATGGGATGGTGGGTGAGGAAGGGGAACAGGGAAGCCTGAGGCCTTCTCCTGGGCTTACCAAGGACTCAAACCCAGAGGCCCAGGGCAGGGCTTAGGGAATTGGGACCCTGCTCTGGGTGGGGGTATGTCCCAGAGAGCACCAGGGCCTCTTTAAGAAAAGAAGGATGGAGAAAGAGAAAGCTGGTAGAGGCGACCACAGCCCGGTGAATACCTAGGGTGCATCATTCTCACGAAGGGAGTTTTTCACACAGACACCCTCCCTCCTCACCACAGCCCTGCCAGGGAGGGGCCGACTACTGACCCATGTCACAGGTGAAACTGATGTACAGAGGACTGATACAAATTCAGGGCTACAAAGCTGAAGAGCTGAAGTCAGAACTCAGGACCAACTCATTCTGATTTCGTTTTTCCAAACTGCTACTCTTTTTCGGAAGTGTAAATAAGCAGCAGCCCCAAGACCAGTGAAATGCGCCAGACTGTGGAGTCAGAGCTGCTCAGGCTCCGGGAGAGGGCAGTGGAAGGTGGCCACTGACAACCAGGCATCCTCCCCTTCCCGCCCACCCCCTGCCAAGCTCCCCCTCCCAGGATCCTCTCTGGCTCCATCAGTAAGCACACCTTAGGGGTTCTGGCAAGGAGAGAGAGGTGGCTCCAGGAAACGGAGGTGTGTCACCAGATAAATAATCTGCTCAACAGGAGGTCGGGGTTAGACCCAATATCAGGAGACTAGGCAGGAGGAGGCCTAAGGATGGGGCTTCTCTGTCACCAGTCCTGTCCCTAGTGACCCCACTGTGGGGTAGAGAGGACAGATAAAAGCAACCAGAACCAGAGCCACGTTAACCAGCCCTGGGCTTTGCCATCCTGTGCTGGGAATGAGAGAACCCTGGGAATATAAGGTGGTCCCGGCTCTGGGACCCAGGATCCCTGGAGGCAGCAAACATGCTATCATGAAGCAGACATGGGGGGCCGGACAGAGAGGAGGAGGACTGGCAGAGCTCTGGGGCCCCTGGAAGATGCCATGATGGGGGGCTAGGAGATCGAGCACAGAGACTTGCTATAGGGATCTACAGGGGCGAGGGGGGTGGGGGAGCTGCCCAAATAAAAGGAGAGGTGACCCAAATCCACAGGAGGAGGGGGCATCCAGGCGAAGACAGCGAGAGGATGGAGAGGTGGCCAAAGCCAGGGAGAGGGGTACTTTGGGGTGGTCCAGAAAGTGATGATGCAGGCCTATGAGAAGGGGCGGCGAGGACTCGAGGAAAAGACGTCACTCAAAGAAGGCCATCCTAAGAAACGAGATGGCACAGGCCCCAGGAGAAGAAGGAAAAGGGAACAGGGCGAGTTAAGACAGCAGTGGGGGCTGGGGTAGGGAGGAGAGGACCCAGATAAGGGGAGCATCCTCCAAGGACACCACGTGGTGCAGCGCCAAGAAGGAAGAGCATCCCTGGGCAGCAACAGACAGCACAGACCAAGGGGAGGAGGGAGTGGAGGGAGACGGAGCATGAAGGAGGTGGCAGGGAAGAATCGGGGCCTAGCCGTAGAGGTGGCCCAGGCCCCAGGCTGCCGGCGGAAAGCAGCACAAGCCTGTGAGAAGGCAGGTCGGTGAAAACGGTGCCTGCCTGGAAAGAGGAAACAGTGGGCCAGAGGCGCTGCAGAAGCCAGCGGAGCTAAAAGTGGTCCGGACTCGGAAGAGAGACGCCGGCGTTAGAGGGCAGAGGAGAGGCGGCGGCACAGCAAGGGCACTCGGGGGCGAGAAGAGGGCAGCGCAGAGTGGCAACGGCCAGGACCAGACAGATGGACCAGGCTGAGCCCTGGGATCTGGCTTAGGTTCAGGAGAGGGCAGGGCAGGGAGGGAGGCAGGCAAAGCCCAGGGCCGGCTGGAGAGGCTCAAAATCTTCAGAGGTGAGGTCGAGGGGGGATGGTAAGGAGGACTCGGAGGAGGGGGTGGGGTCAGCACAGGCTGGCAAAGCCAGGGCCCGTTAAAGCGGCCCCAGATCGGAAGAGGGGAGATCGAAGAGGAATGGTAAAGGGAACAGGGACAGGGTGGCAAAGCCTAGGGCCAGTTAAAACGGCTCCATTTCGGAAGAGGGAGGTGGCAGAGGGATGGTAGCGGGGCCGGAGCGGGGTGGTCAGCACAGGGCGGCGAAGCCCAGGGCCAGGAACGTCGGGGCGGATCGAGACTGGCAACGGCGGCTCGGAACCCGGGAGGGACGGGGGGCCTGGCCCGGGAGGACGCCGGGCGGAGGGTGGGCCTGGCCCCGGGGGACGCCGGGCGGAGGGCGCTGACCTGGTGCAGGGCGCTGATGCCATCGGCGTTGGTGGAGTCCAGCACGGCGCGGGCGGGCGGCGGCGCGGCGGGGTCCAGCTCGGCGCCGGGGCCGGGGTCGGCGGCGCGAAGCATCAGACGCGCCTCGTCCAGGTCGCCGCCCGCACAGGCCGCCAGGAACTCGGCGGCGCGCTCGAAGCGGACGGTGCGGGCGCGGCGCTCCCCGGGGCCCGGCTCGGCGCCCGCCCGCGCCCCCCACTGCCGTAGCTGCTCCCGCCGCCGCTCCCGGGCAGCAGCCGCCGCCGCCCCCGGGCCAGCCGCCGGGCCATCCTCTCCAGACATCGCGCCGCCCGCCCGCCCAGCGAGCGAGCGAGCGCCGAGCCCCAACTACCGCCGCCGCCGCCGCCCGCCCGCCCGCCAGCCCCGGGGGCCGCCGGGAACTGCCGCTGGCCCTGCACCGCCCCAGGGATCTCCCGGCCCCCACCCGGCGCGCCGACGTCACGGCGCTGCCCCAGGGTGTGCTGGGCGAGTCGCGGGGAGCTCTGGGAAATGGAGTCCATAAGCGGAAGCTGCCCCAGGCCACTTTCAAGAGTCGCTGTGCCCCCATGCACACTGGGAAGTCGGCAGCTCCGAGGGGCCCAATGGAAATCGCCGGATGAGGGCCTGCTCCGGGGAACGCTGGGAAATGGAGTCGACAAGCTGGAAGGGTGCCCCACGGCATGCTGGGAGGCGTAGTGCACCAGATACAGGGGACGAAGAGCAGGCTGCCCCAAGTTAGGAGATCGACTGGACTGCCGGGTGGGAAGGAGTGCGGAGGGAGGCAGGGTTGTTTTTGTTGTTTTTGTTTGATTTTCGGTTTTATTTTGTTTTTTTCCTGACCCCTTAACCAGAAATAAGCTCCACGAGGGCAGGGATTTTTGTCTTCTGTGCACTACTTGTCCTTAGTGCCTAGAACAGAACCTGAGAATAGGTGATCGCAAATATTTTTTGACTGACTGAATGAATGAATGAATGGGTTCACCAGGGCACCATGGGAAACTGAGTCCCCAACCCAGAAGCCATGGAAGACAGTCCACTTCCAAGCTTCCCTGGGTGACCTCCCGGGCCATGCTGGGAAATAAATTTTGGGGTGCAAAGGTCAGGACCACGATCCTAGGGCACGCTGGGAAATGTAGTCCACAGGGCCACACCCCTAAAAGCACAGCGGATCCAAGGCAGGGCCCCAAGGCATCTCGGGCTCGGTGGGCAAGAGAAATCCACAGTCCCTAATGGTAATCCGTGAGCCACACCGAGAAAGGGAACCTAAGGCACAGCGTCCACAAGGACAGGGCCCCCACAGTCTTACAGTCCAGGCCCCCGCGCTCTCTCAAGGCAGGCTGGGATTGGTGGTCCCATCACCTTAGAGCAGGCCCAAGCGAGGAGCACACCTTAATCTTCACCTTACATAACCCGCGCCTAGCTCCAAATTGGGAAGGTGGCTGGTACTTTGAGACAGGAAGAGGCCCATAAAAATCACACCGAAAAGGGCCAAAATCTGGACAGAGGCTACAGCATGTTTCCCAGGCGCTGTGGGAGTTCCCCACCCACTCTGAAGTCCCTGGATTTGGGCAGAGAAGTAAACTGAGCATCCCACGAGGCCTGCTTTTCTTTCTTTCCTTTCCTTTTTCTTTCTTCCTTCTTTCCTTTCTTTTTTTTCTTACAAAAACTTTGGTGGTTTTATTGTATCGTGAGGCATTGAATTATCTGAACAAATCAATGTCTTCGTGCTTCCTCCTTCACTTTCTTTGGATTACTAGAGCAACCTGTCAGTAGATTTCTTTTTTAAAGGACAACCATTTGCATTACTTAAGTGTTTCCAAGGCATGCGCTGGTACAACACAAACTTCTCCCGTCGCATGCAACTAGTCTAGTTAGTGTCCAGACATCACGCACAGCACCTTGGTGGCAGCAGGGCACTGCGCCCACTCCCGCCGTGGCCCTGCTCATTTGAGCATCATATCTGGAACATCTGGAGGAGTGGGGTCACTCAGGACTGAGAAGAGGAGGGAGAAGGAAACAGTGTGAAGGAGGTCAGCCGACGTTGGGCAGGGCAAGCCTGAGCATGTCATTGGTGCAAACCCAAGCTTAGTTACAGCGTTGATGTGTTTTTTGTTTGTTTGTTCGGTTGGTTGGTTTTGGTTTTTGTTTTGAGACAGAGTCTTGCTCTGTCGCCCAGGCTGGAATGCAATGGTGTGATCTCAGTTCACTGCAACCTCCACCTCCTGAGTTCAAGCGATTCATCTGCCTCAGCCTCCCAAATAGCTGGGATTACAGGCGTGTTCCACCCCACCTGGCTAATTTTTGTATTTTTAGTAGACACGGGGTTTCACCATGTTGGCCAGGCTGGTCTCAAACTCCTGACCTCAAGTGATCTCCCCATGTCAGCTTCCCAAAGCGCTGGGATTACAGGTGTGAGCCACAGCACCTGGCTGATGTTCTTTAATAGAATATCTGGTGGAACCCAATGATGGGGTCTTCATCTGCCACAAGGCCTGTTTATTTACAAAGGGATAGTTCTCATGTCTCGTAGGTGTGGTCCCTGAACCCCACACTTTCTTTTTTTTTTTTTTTTTTAATTTTTTTTTGAACCCCACACTTTCTACATTCATACATGCCAGCTTCCTTCCCCCGGGAAAACAAGAAGTGAATCTTTAGGGCGTTACTCTGTGTAGCTCTGGTTCTGTGTGTATTTCTGTGCCTTTATGTGTAATTGCATTTGCAATCACGTCTCTGGCCCAGTGCATGTTGTTTATGAGTGTTTGTATTTTTGTTTGTTTGTTTTGAGAGGGGTTTTCACTCTTGTTGCCCAGGCTGGATTGCAATGGCACAATCCAGAAAAAGAGTAAGATAACAAAAATCAGAATGAGCTTATGATTTCTTATTCCTCTCTCTACACTGGACAGAGTCAACTTTATACTTTTGCGGATGTTCTGACTTCACCCACTTAGAGGCAGCATCTTTATGATGCTGACTAATGTCTATTTTTCTACTGTTACAGAAGAAGTGGGAACGTTTTCTTCTTATCTTTCTGAGGGTCCTTTCACCAGTGAGGAGAGCCTGCAGTTCCAAGGGTTAAGCACCAACATTCCACTGTTATCATTGAGAGCAAACAGCAGGCCCCAGAAGTGAAAACAAAACCTTCGCCACGGAAAGACGAGAGCAAACGTTGATTTTATTGAGTGGTACAGGAAGATGCGCAGCCAACATCACATACCTGTCACGCACTTTGTGTACATCATCAACTGCAGGAGGCAGAGACTGAGACTAGCTCCCAGTCACAGAGCCAGAAATTGGCCCAGACCAGGTTCAATCCAAGGACTGTCAAATTCAGAGCTGGAATTCTTTCTTTCTTTTTCTTTTTTCTTTTTTTTTTTGAGACGGAGTTTCGCTCTTGTTACCCAGGCTGGAGTGCAATGGCGCGATCTCGGCTCACCTCAAACTCCGCCTCCTGGGTTCAGGCAATTCTCCTGCCTCAGCCTCCTGAGTAGCTGGGATTACAGGCATGCGCCACCATGCCCAGCTAATTTTTGTATTTTTAGTAGAGACGGGGTTTCACCATGTTGACCAGGATGGTCTCGATCTCTTGACCTCGTGCTCCACCCGCCTCGGCCTCCCAAAGTGCTGGGATTACAGGCGTGAGCCACCGCGCCCAGCCTTCTTTCTTTCTTTTTTGAGACGGAGTCTCACTCTGTCACTGGGCTGGAGTGCAGTGCCGTGATCTTGTCTCACTGCAGCCTCCTTCTCCCAGGTTCAAGTGATTCTCCTACCTCAGCCTCCTGAGTAGCTGGGACTACAGATGCGCACCACCACACCCGGCTAATGCTTGTATTTTTAGTAGCGATGGGATTTCACTATGTTGGCCAGGCTGGTTTCGAACTCCTGACCTTAGGTGATCCAGCTGCCTTGGCCTCCCAAAGTGCTGGGATTATAGGCGTGAGCCACTGCCCAGCTCAGAGGTGGAATTTGTCACCATTCTAATGGAATACCATTTTTGAAGTAGAAGTAGAAGTCTAAGGATGGCAGTCAGGGTAAAGATTGCTAATAGAGTTTATGGTGAGAACACATCCCACAGTACATTGGGTGGGTTGGGCAGATGAGATTTCCTAAACTGTGTTTTCCACAAATAAACATTCGCAATCATGAAAATGTAAATAGACATGTTTATGTGAGCACGTACAGACGTAAACACAGCCGGGTGGCTCATTCCTGTAATCCCAGATAGATAACTTGTCTTTTTGTTTATAGGGTGCCAAGCCATCCAGACACACACCCAAGACTGACTAATAGACTGGGGTGACCCCAAGAACCTGGTCTGACCTCCAGTAACCTGGTTTCTTGTTCTTGGGGAGCATGTTCCCTGGGCAGACTCTATATATTTGTGCTGTATAGCAAAAGGGGTGGACTGTGTTAGAGCCCGCTAATTGTCTGCCCTTAACTAGTGTCTCCATCCTCAACAGTAGAACCGCGATCTCATTTGGGGTAGCATAGCATCCAGCTAACCAAAGCACCACGTGGAGACCCAGTCTCCTTGGCAATGAGAGGAACCCGATGAGATGGAAGGAAACATTGTTGGCCGGGGCTCCCAGAAAGACTTCATCTGAGGGGATGATTCCGCTGAAGAGTGCACATTTCTGGTCTTCTCTCCTGCCCTCCTCCTTCTTGGAAAGTGGATGTGATGACTTTAGCTCAAGAAATCGGCCGGGCACGGTGGCTCATGCCTGTAATCCCAGCACTTTGGGAGGCCAAGGAGGGTGGATCACGAGGTCAGAAGATCGAGACCATCCTGGTCAACAAGGTGAAATCCCGTCTCTACTAAAAATACAAAAATTAGCTGGGCGTGGTGGTGCATGCCTGTAGTCCCAGCTACTCGGGAGGCTGAGGCAGGAGAATTGCTTGAACCCAGGAGGGGAGGTTGTGGTGAGCCGAGATCGCACCATTGCACTCCAGCCTGGGTAACAACAGCAAAACTCCATCTCAAAAAAAAAAAAAAAAAAAGAAAGAGAAAGAAAGAAAGAAAGAAAGAGAAAGAAACAGAGCAAGAGAGAGAGACAGAGAAAGAAAGAAAAGAAAGAAAAATAAATAAATAAATAAATAAATCATGCTGTGCTCAGGAAGTGACCTTGTAGCTTGAAGCAGAGCACAAAGGCAGAAGCCTCAATCTTTTTTTCTTTTTTTCTTTCTTTTGAGATGGGAGTCTCTCTCTGTTGCCCAGGCTGCAGTGCTGTGGTGTGGTTTTGGCTCACTTCAAACTCGGCCTCCCAAGTTTAAGCGATTCTCCTGCCTCAGCCTCCCGAGTAGCTGGGATTACAGATGCCTGCCAGCACGCCTGGCTAATTTGTTGTATAATTAGTAGAGGGGGTTTCACCATGTTGTCCAGGTTGCTCTCAAATTCCTGGCCTCAAGCAATACCCTCACCTCAGCCTCCCAAAGTGCTGGGATTACAGGTGTGAGCCAACATGCCAGGCCAGAAGCCTCAATTCTTTTTTTTCATTTTTGAGATGGAATCTCACTCTGTCACCCAGCCTGGACTGCAGTGGTGCAATCTCAGCTCACTGTAACCTCTGCCGCCATGGTTCAATTGATTCTCCTGCCTCAGCCTCCTGAGTAGCTGGGATCACAAGCACACACCACCATGCCTGGCTAATTTTTGTATTTTTGTAGAGATGGGGTTTTGCCACGTTGGCCAGGCTGGACTCAAACTCCTGACCTCAGGTGATCCACCCGCCTTGGCCTCCCAAAGTGCTGGGATAGCAGGTGTGAGCCACCGTTCCCAACCTGGGGAAACTTTTTGTGCCCCAAAAGCAAACGGATTCAGGCATTCTAAGAGGGCTTTAAGCCCACTGATTGCAAGACACGCTGCCTTTGATAAAATGCAGTGGACAGGGGAGCACGGTTTCAGTGGCAGAGATGAGTTGTCCCCCAATATTCATTGTCCCCTTCTTTCTCAACATAATGGAACCTCTGATTTATACTGGGGTTAGCATAGCCACCTAGAATAATGATTGCATTTCCCAGCATCCCTTGCAACTGGGTATGACAACGTAATTAACTTCTGCAAATGAGACTGAGTAGGAGGAATCCTGTCTCCTTCCATTTTACCCCGTCTGCTCCCACAGAGTGGGAGCTAAGCTTACCCCATGAGCGAAGGCAACCCTCTGAGGAAGGTAGTTACACAGCAGAATGAGCTTGGACCCAGGCAACCTTACAAAACAGAGCCATCATCCCAACTCAGACTTTTACATGTGAAAGAAATCAACTATTGTCAGCCAGGCAAAGTGGCTTACACCTGTAATCCCAGCACTTTGAGAGGCCGAGGTGGGAGGACCACTTGAGCCTGGGAAGTCGAGGCTGCAGTGAGCTGTGATTGCTCCACTGCACTCCACCATGGGTGTCAGAGGGAGACCTTGTCTCAAAAAAAGAAAAATCAGTCAACTGTGGCTCGGTGCATTTGGGCTGCTGCAACAGAATACCTTGGACCTGGTAATTTACAAACAATACAAATGTACTGTGCACAGTTCTGTAGGCTGGCAAGACCGAGATCAGGGCACCAGAAAGATTCAGTGTCGGGTGAGGGTCTGCTCTCTGCTTCACAGATGGTGCCTTCTTGCTGTGTCCTCACTCAGCCAAAGAAGCAAGGGGCTCCCTCAAGCCTCTTTGATGAGCCCATTAACCCCATTTTTTGGGCTCTGCCTTCATGACGTCATCACCTCCTAAAATTCCCACCACCTAATACTACTGCACTTGTGATTAGGGTTCAACATATAATTTTTTGGGGGGGATACATACATTCAAACCATAGCAATTATCTGATTTGGGATTTGGGGCCCAGTGGCCAGACCCACATAGTCACTGATACACATCCCAAAGGGAAAGTCACAAAGCTAGAGCAGCAGTTACCAGTTTGTCACTGAGCTGATTCTCCCACACGAAACTTTGAGTCACTTTTCTAAATTGCTTTAGTGTTCTGTGTGCGTGAGAGAGAGAGAGAGTCTTGCTCTGTCGCCCAGGCTGGAGTGCAGTGGTGCGATCTTGGCTCATTGCAACCTCCATGGTTCAAGCGATTCTCCTGCCTCAGCTTCCTGAGTAGCTGGGACTGCCAGTGCCACCACGTCCAGTTTTTTTTTTTTTTTTTTTTTGAGACGGAGTTTCGTTCTTGTTACCCAGGCTGGAGTGCAATGGCACGATCTCGGCTCACCACAACCTCCGCCTCCTGGGTTCAGGCAATTCTCCTGCCTCAGCCTCCCGAGTAGCTGGGATTACAGGCGCGTGCCACCATGCCCAGCTAATTTTTTGTATTTTTAGTAGAGACGGGGCTTCACCTTGTTGACCAGGATGGTCTCAATCTCTTGACCTCGTAATTCACCCGCCTCGGCCTCCCAAAGTGCTGGGATTACAGGCGTGAGCCATCGCGCCCGGCCTGGGCTTTTTTTGTCTGTTTGTAATTTAGTAGAGACGGGTTTCCCTAAATTAGTCAGGCTGGACTCGAACTCCTGACCTCAGGTGCTCCACCGTCCTCGGCCTCCGGAAGTGCTGGGGTTACAGGCGCCTGGCTGCTTTTGCATTTCTTAACTTAGATATACTTTACGTGCCACAAGATGTACCATCTAAAGTACAATCCGGAGCTTTTCAGCACATTCACAGGTTGTGCAACTGTCACCACTGATTCCAGAACATTTTCGTCATCAAAAAACAAACAGCATTCTCTATAGCCATCATCTCTACCCCACCCTTCCCCCGGCCCCCCAAAAACACGAACCTCCTTCCTGCTTCTATCGATTTTCCTGTTCTAGAAAACTCATGTAAATGGAATCATATAATATGTGACCTTTTCTATCTGGTTCCTTTGGCTCAGTATGTTTTCAAGGTTCAGGTATGTCACAGCACATGTCAGTGTGTCATTCCTTTCCGTGGCTGAACAGCATTCCGCCGTATGGATGACCAACATATGTTTATCCATTCATCAGTTAATGAACATTTGAGTTGCTTCTGCCTATGGCTATTATGAAAAATGCTGCGGGCCGGGTGTGGTGGCTCACACCCGTAATCCCAGCACTTTTCAAGGCTGAGGCAGGCAGATCACCTGAGGTCAGGAATTTCAGACCAGCCTGGCCAACATGGTGAAACCCCATCTCTACTGAAACTACAAAAATTAGTCAGGCATGGTGGTGTGCGCTCGTAATCCCAGCTACTTGGGAGGCCGAGGCAGGAGAATCGCTTGAACCCAGGGGTGGAGGTTGCAGTGAGCCAAGATCACACCTCTGAGCTCCAGCCTTGGTGACAGAGCAAGACTGTCTCAAAAAAAAGCTGGGTGCAGTGGCTTAAGCCTGTAATCCCAGCACTTGGGGAGGCTGAAGTGGGCAGATCACCTGAGGTCAGGAGTTCGAGACCACCCTGACCAATGTGGGGAAACCCCACGTCTGCTAAAAATACAAAGATTAATGGGGCATGGTGGCAGGTGCCTGTAGTCCCAGCTACTCAAGGGGCTGATGCAAAACAATCTTTTGAACTCGGGAAGCAGAGGTTGCAGTAAACCGAGGTCACGCCACTGTACTCCAGCCTGAGCAGCAGAGCAACACTCTGTCTCAAAAAAAAAAAAAAGACCGGTTGAAGCATGTCATGCCTATAATCCCAGCACTTTGGGAGGCCAAGGCAGGCAGATCATGAGGTCAGGAGTTTGAGACCATCCTGGCCAACACAACACAGTGAAACCCTGTCTCTACTAAAAATACAAAATTAGGCCCGGCGTGGTGGCTCAGGCCTGTAATCCCAGCACTTTGGGAGGCCGAGGTGGGTGGATCACGAGGTCAAGAGATCGAGACCATCCTGGTCAACATGGTGAAACCCCATCTCTACTAAAAATACAAAAATTATCTGGGCACAGTGGTGCATGCCTGTAGTCCCAGCTACTCAGGAGGCTGAGGCAGGAGAATTGCTTGAACCCAGGAGGCGGAGGTTGCAGTGAGCCGAGATCGTGCCATTGCACTCCAGCCTGGGTAACAAGAGTGAAATTCCGTCTCACACACACAAAAAAAACAAAATTAGCCAGGCATGGTTGCAGATGTCTGTAATCTCAGCTACTCAGGAAACTGAGGCAGGAGAACTGCTTGGACCCAGGAGGCAGAGGCTGCCATGAGCCGAGATCATGTTACTGCACTCCAGCCTGGGCAACAAGAGCAAGACAATTTTTAAAAATGCTGCAGCTGGATGCAGTGGTTCAGGCCTACAATCCCAACGCTTCCCAAGGCTGATGCGGGAGGATCACTGGAGCCCAGGAGGCCAAGGCTGCAGTGAGCCATGATCACACCACTGCACTCCAGCCTGGGTGACAGAGCGAGACCCTGTCTCTAACATGAAAACATGGAAATGCTACTATGCACACTGATGCACAAGCTTTTGTGCGGACACACGTTCCTGGTTTTCTTGGGCATGTATGTAGGAAGGGAACTGCTGGCTTCTGTAGTGACTGTCTCACTTGCTGAGGAGCACCAGGCTGCTTGCAGAGCTGCGGCATGTTCATTCCCACCAGTAGCGTGTGAAGGTTCAGTCTGACATCTTTGATGATTACTGGTGACATTCTTTTTTTTTTGAGACGGAGTTTCGCTCTTGTTACCCAGGCTGGAGTGCAACGGCACGATCTCGGCTCACCGCAACCTCCGCCTCCTGGGTTCAGGCAATTCTCCTGCCTCAGCCTCCTGAGTAGCTGGGATTACAGGCATGTGCCACCGTGCCCAGCTAATTTTTTGTATTTTTAGTAGAGACGGGGTTTCACCATGTTGACCAGGATGGTCTCTATCTCTTGACCTCGTGATCCACCCACCTCGGCCTCCCAAAGTGCTGGGATTACAGGTGTGAGCCACCGCACCCGGCCTCTTTTTTTTTCTTTTTTGAGATGGAGTCTCACTCTGTCGCCCAGGCTGGAGTGCAATGGTGCGATCTCAGCTTACCACAAGCAATTCTCCTGCCTCAGCTTACCAAGTAGCTCAGACTATAGGCGCACGCCACCAGACTCGGCTAATTTTGTATTTTTAGTAGAGATGGGGTTTCTCCATGTTGGTCAGGCTGGTCTTAAACTCCCAACCTCAGGTGATCTGCCCACCTCGGGCTCCCAAAGTGCTGGGATTACAGGCGTGAGCCCCCATGCCCGGCCTGGTGACCCTCTTTCAAGCAATGGCCTGTTGGTAGTAACAAGTCAATTAACCACGAGAGACTGACTGCATGTCAAAAATAATGACACCAGAGAACCCAGCAGGTGTCTGAGGAGAGCGTTTATTTCAAGCTACCCATGGGACAAAGACTCCCAGGCTTCCCGGGTGCCTCAGGGCGGGCCACTGTCCCGGTGGCATCCTCACTTCCAGCGGCCTCCAACGCGGCCCTTCCCTGCCCCCTTCCGGCTGTAGAAGAAGAAGGTGCTATCAGGAAGGAGGGGCCGCCCCAGTCTCTGAGATGCGCCCCAGGCCCTCAATTCAAGAAGCCCGTCCCCCAAAATATTGGCCCCCACCCACACAGAGGAAGCAGTGAGTGAAACAACTGTCGTCTCTTTCGGATTCTGTGACTGGGGGGCAGTGTCAGGAGGCCAAAGGCCTCACTGACATGTGAGAGCTGGTAGTTGGGGGTGAGCGCGGGATGTTGAGAGGGGAGCTGATGCATGTATGAGTCGGGAGCCAGGGTCCCGGGAGGAAGGGTGGGGCAATCAGGGCAGCAAGGGCCGGAGTGAAAGAGACAGGACACCGGACAGGAGGAGAAGGCAGGGGAAGAGGAGGAAGGAAGGAGGAGACCACTGGAGAAACAGAGATTCAGAGAAGACTCCCTTGAGCTCAGCACTGCGGACATCTGGGCCGGGTCGTTCTCTGCTGTGTGGGGCCCTGTGTCGGGCATTGTAGGATGCCCAGCAGCACCCTGAGCAGAATCCCCTGCATTCCAGATGCCTATGGCCCCTCTCCTGCTGCAGAACTAAATGTCTCCCGATGCTGCCCAGTGTCCTCCAGGAACGAGACTGCCCCTCCCCTCCCCTCCCCTGCCACAGATTTAGAGGAACATAGAAAAAGGGGCTGGGCGCGCTGGCTCAGGATTACACCTGGAATCCCAGCACTCTGCGAGGCCAAGGAGGGCAGATCACCTGTGGTGAGGAGTTCGAGACCAGTTTGACCAACACAGGAAACCCCGTCTCTACTAAACAAACACAAAACTTAGCTGGGCATGGTGGCACATGCCTGTAACCCCAGCTACTCAGAAGGCTGAGGCAGGAGAATCACTTGAACCCAGGAAGCGGAGGTTGCAGTGAGCTGAGATGGCGCCACTGCACTCCAGCCTGGGTGACAGAGCGAGACTCCGTCACAAAAAAAAAAGATAAAGGGACTGAGACCTGGGATTCCGAGAGCAGGGAGAGGAGGACGAAGAGAAAGGGGCAGAAACCCAGAGGAGTAGGAGATGGAGCCCACAGAAGGAGAGAAAGAGTGGCCTGAGAGTCAGTGGGAGGGTAGGGTGTGGGGAGGGGGTGGGACAAGAGCAAGGGCCTCAGACAGGGTCACACTCACAACTTCTGGGCGTGGCTGATGCGGTTGTACAGCACGTTGATCTGCGGAGGCAGAAGGCAGATGCTGGGATGGCCATTGGGGACGTGGGAACGGGCCACCCACCCCACCTGGAACATGCTGGTCCCTCCCAGCCCAGCCCTGCCCTCCCTCCCTGCAGAGCTGGGTCCCACCTCATATTTCTGCTGCTTCAGCTTTGCCATCAGGTCGAACTTCTCAGACTCCAGCTGGTGGATCCAGTTTGACAGCTCCTGGGCTTTCTCCCTGGCAGGACAAGAGCGCTGTGATTCAGGGAGCCAGGCAGGCCAGGCCCGAGGCCCAGGGACAGAGGGGAACTTGGGCCCAGAGAGGTTGTGGGAACCACACAAAGCCACACAGCAAGTCTGTGAGTTCAGCGTTGCTGGCACCATTTTGTTAATATTTGAAGCCAAAAGTTTTAAAATCTACTTTCTCCATAACTGAGCTAGAGCTCTCACCTTTCCCAAGGGGAGAGAAGGGCTCTCAGAAGTCTGAGCCCAGGCTCGGCGGCTCACGCCTGTGACCCCAGCACTTTGAGAGGCAGAGGCGAGCAGACTGCTTGAGCCCAGGAGTTCAAGACCAGCCTGGGCAACATAGAGACACACCATCTCTTCTAAAAATGAAAAAGCATTAGCCAGGCATGGTGGCATTTGCCTGTGGTCCCGGCTACTTGGGAGGCTGCGGCAGAAGGAACCTGGGAGGTCAAAGCTTCAGTGAGCTGTGATTGTACAACTGCATTTCTGCCTGGGCTTCAGCTCAAGATGAAAGATAGGACAGGAAAGGAAAAAGGGGAGGGACGGGAGGGGAGAGGGGAGGGGAAAGGAAGAGAAGAGCCAGCCCAGGCTGTGCAGTTAGAAAGCCCTGGTTCAAATCCCAGTGGTGCTATTCTCTGGTTTATGAATATGTCAAGTGACATAATCCTACTTCATTCTCAAGAAAATACAGAAATAAAACTGTGGGAGAGGTGGCCGGTTGCCTACCTGCTATCCCTTCTCCCTTTCTTCTAGAAATAGAGTCTCGTGCAGTAGGCTGAGTTGAAAAACTACTTTTCCCAATCTGCCTTGCAGGTAGGGTGGCTGGTGGGACGAAAGTAGGTCACTGGGTGGGGCTTCCAAAAAAGACTGTGGCTCTTCTCTTGCATCTTATTTCTGCTGCCTGGATCATAAATGTGATGGCTGGAGCTCTGGCAACTATGCTGGACTGTAAGTAATTTTGAGGGTGGAAAGATTGGGCTAAAAGAAATGGAGCAGCCCGGGTGCGGTGGCTCACGCCTATAGTCCCAGCACTTGGGAGGCCGAGGTGGGTGGATCACGAGGTCAAGAGATCGAGACCATCCTGGTCAACATGGTGAAACCCCGTCTCTACTAAAAATACAAAAATTAGCTGGGCATGGTGGCGCGTGCCTGTAATCCCAGCTACTCAGGAGGCTGAGGCAGGAGAATTGCCTGAACCCAGGAGGCGGAGGTTGCGGTGAGCTGAGATCGCACCATTGCACTCCAGCCTGGGTAACAAGAGCGAAACTCCGTCTCAAAAAAAATAAATAAATAAAATGGAGCAGAAAAACACGAGTCTGGGTCTCTGATTCTGCAGAACTGCCACATCACCCCAGACTAAAACCCACCTTCAGAGTTCCCTCTTTTCTTCTTTTTTTTGTTTCTTTCTTTTGTTTTAGATAGGGTCTCGATTTGTCACCAGGCTGGAATGCAGTGACACAGTCTCAGCTCATTGCAGCTTCAACCTCTCAGGCTCTAGTGGTTAGTGACCCTCCCCTCCCACCTCAGCCTTCTTTTTTTTTTTTGAGATGGAGTTTCACTCTTGTTGCCCAGGCTGGAGTGCAATGGCGCAATCTTGGCTCACTGCATTTCACTCTTGTTGCCCAGGCTGGAGTGCAATGGCGCAATCTTGGCTCACTGCATTTCACTCTTGTTGCCCAGGCTGGAGTGCAATGGCGCAATCTTGGCTCACTGCAGTTTCACTCTTGTTGCCCAGGCTGGAGTGCAATGGCGCAATCTTGGCTCACTGCATTTCACTCTTGTTGCCCAGGCTGGAGTGCAATGGCGCAATCTTGGCTCACTGCAGTTTCACTCTTGTTGCCCAGGCTGGAGTGCAATGGCGCAATCTTGGCTCACTGCAATCTCCAGCTCCCGGGTTCAGGCGATTCTCCTGTCTCAGCCTCCAAGTAGCTGGGATTACAAGCGCATGCCACCACGCCCGGCTAATTTTTGTATTCTTAGTAGAGACGGGGTTTCATCTTATTGGTCAGGCTGCTCTTGAACTCCTGACCTCAGGTGATCCACCTGCCTCAGCCTTCCAAAGTGCTGGGACTGTAGGCGTGAGCCACCGCGCCCGGCCCTCGGTGTATTTTATTTAAAAATATTTACAGCGCCTCATATACCTCTAGTTTCTTTTATCTAATGAAGAAAACTTAGGTAACTTGAGATACTCAAAAAATATTATTGGACCCAAATTATGAGTATGTGGCCACCTATGATCCCAGCACTTTGGGAGTCCGCAGTAGGCGGATCACCTGAGGTCAGCAGTTCAAGACTAGCCTGGCCAACATGATAAAACCCCCATCTCTACTAAAAATACAAAAAGAAAATTAGGCAGGTTCGATTATTTAACCTCTCTGTGCCAGGTGTAATGCAGCTCTCTGCCTCAGCCTCCAAGTAGCTGGGACTACAAGCGCCTGCCACCACGCCTGGCTAATTTTTTTTTTTTTTTTGAGAGAGTCTTACTCTGTTGCGCAGGCTGGAGTGCAGTGGTGTGATCTCAGCTCACTGCCACCTCTGCCTCCCAGGTTCTTGTGATTCTCCTGCCTCAGCCTCCCGAGTAGCTGGGATTACAAGCGCATGCCACCATGCCTATTTATTTATTTATTTATTTATTTTTAGTAGAGATGGGGCTTCACCATGTTGGCCAGGCTGGTCTCAAACTCCTGATCTCAAGTGATCTGCCAGTCTCAGCCTCCCAAAGTGCTGGGATTACAGGCGTGAGCCACCACGCCAGGCAGTCAACATTTTACATGCATCATGTGCACAGAAAGGAGGCCCCACAGCCCCTGCAAAGGGCTTCCAGGAGCCAGCTGTGCACACCTTTTCCCCCCTCCACACTCAGTATCCTCACATGGAGAGTTTGAAATGAGGAAGGTGGAAGTGTTTACACCATGGGAATGGGCAAGTGCTGCATCTAGACTCTTTGCCCTCTGGAGAGCAGCTGTTAAACATTTATCTTCAAGCCACTTTACAGCACAGTAGCAAAGAGTATGGGCTATTGCACCGGATTGCCTGGGTTCAAATCCCAGCTCTTCCACTTGCTAGCTGAGCAACCCTGGAAGAGTTACTTGACCCCTCTGTGCCTCGGGTTCCTCACGATTCACACAGGATAAGAATAGTATCTACATCCCAGAGCTGTAAACCTTCCGTAGGAAGCCGATGCTGTCATTATTATTTGTTTAAGGATGGGGTCTCACTATATTGCCCAGGCTGGTCTCCGACTCCTGGCCTCAACAGTCCTCCCATCTTAGCCTCCCAAAGTGATGGAATTATAGGCATGAGCCACCACGCCCAGCCTGTGCTTATTATCACTGTCTCACTGCCCTTTCACAGTTCTATGATTGTATCCACATTGTGCCAAGGAGGGACGGGAGGCCCAGAGAAGTCAGGTAGCGTGCCTAAGATCACAAAGTAGCTGGCAGAGCTGGCACTGAGTCCCGGGCTGGTGCTTTCAGGGCAAGCTGTCACTGTGCCACCCTGGGGGGGCTGAAGATCAGCCTGCCGTCCTGTGGCTTATCTCCAGAGGCAGGCTATCTTGGCAACAGATGCGAGGGACTAAGCTGGAGAATTCTCACCCGCATTCCTGGCTTCAAAAGGCAGAGCCCATCCTGAGCTCCCAGACACGTCACAAAGTTAATAAAATCTCCTGAATTGTAAGGAGGGGAGTCAACTTGCTTGACTTCTCCGGTAACACCTGCCAGATGCCACAGGTCACAGCAGCCACAAAAAGTAGGTTCTCCAACAGTGACATGTTTCGCAGAGAAGGTAGAAGAGGCCCAGAGAGGGGAAGCCACTTGCCCAAAGTCACACAGCATTGGAGCTCAGACCCGGATCATCTGCCCACCCAGATCTGGGTTTGAACTCCTTTATCCCCGCATCTCATACCCAGGCCCCTGCCGCCCTCAGCCCCACCCAGCACCTACCGGAGCTGCTCCTCCCCCATGTAGTCGATGTCCAGAGGCTTCTTACGCTCAGAGAGAATCCTGAGCTTCATCTCCCGCCCCGTCTGCCGCTTACCACGCTTCTGTTCTGCCTGAGGGTTGGGGAGAGGGCACAATAAACTGGGGGTCACATCCCACAGACCACCCCCATGTCACGACCCACAGGTCTGCACCCCAGACCCTCCTCCCTTGGACCCAGGAGTCCAGACCCCCAGCCTTTTCTCCCTTAGACCCAGGAGTCCAGGCCACAGCCCCTCCTCCTTCAGACACAGGGGTCCAGGCCCCAGCCCCTCCTCCCTCAGACCCAGGAGTCCAGGACCCCAGCCCCTCCTCCCTCGGACCCAGGGGTCCAGGCCCCAGACCCTCCTCCCTCAGACTCAGGGGTCCAGGCCCAGTCCCTCCTCCCTCGGACCCAGGAGTCCAGGCCCCAGCCCCTCCTCCCTCGGACAAAGAAGACCAGACCTCAGCCCCTCCTCCCTCAGACCCAGAGTCCAGGCCCAGCCCCTCCTCCCTCAGACCCAGGGGTCCAGGCCCAGCCCTCCGCCCTCAGACCCAGAGTCCAGACCCAGCCCTCCGCCCTCAGAGCTTGGACTCAGGCTTCTGCGGCCGCGCTCACCTTGACCAGGTAGCCGCCGAAATGGGCCCCCATGTTGGACAGCACCTTCTTTTTCTTGGCGTCATCCTCTGCCCGCTTCTTGGCCTCTTCCTCTTCCTTCCTCATCTTCTCCTCCTGTGAAAAGAAGGGGTTAACCTCATGGGCTCCCCTCTATGACTGAGAGAGGAGGTCCCTGGTCTGGGAAGGAGGGGGGCTCAGTTCTGTGCTGAGTGGAGCTGGGGTACAGATCAGCAAGTCCAGTTCCTCAGAGGCCAGGGGAACCTCAGAACCAGCAGAAATGCAGGTTTCCCGTCCTGGCCCTGCCAGTCTCCCTGTGTGACACCTGCAAGTCCCTTCCCCTCTCTGCATCTCTTTTTTTCTTTTTTGAGATGGACTCTCGCTCTGTCACCCAGGCTGGAGTGCAGTGGTGCGATCTCAGCTCATTGTAAACTCGACCTCCCGGGTTCAAGCCATGCTCCCGCCTCAGCCTCCTGAGTAACTGGGATTACAGGCACCCGCCACCACGTCCAGCTAATTTTTGTATTTTTAGTAGAGGCAATATTTCATCATGTTGGTGAGGCTGGTCTCCAACTCCTGACCTTAAGTGATCTGTCCACCTCAGCCCCCCAAAGTGCTGGGATTGCAGGCATGAGACACTGTGCCCAGCCCCTCTCTGGGTCTTAATATCCTCCCGGAAAAAATGTAAATGAAGGAGGAGAAATGCCTGCTTTTTCTGCCTGCCTCCAGCCTGAAATAGCCAATAGTGAACTCTGCTGTGTGACCTCAGTGCAGACGCTCCACCTGTCTGGGCTGCGGTCCCCCTTAGTCTCAGGAGAGGAGAGTGTCTTTTTTCAGAGGGTCCAGGAAGGGAACTGGCGATGAGGCCAGGGACTGGGGAGATTAAAGAGGCTGCAGGCCTTGAGCCCGAGGAAGGGGTTTTAGAATACCCCAAGGCCTTACAACATTCGAGAAATTCTTCATTTGCATGCCCCGGAAACAGTGGCTTGTCCAGGCTGACCCCATCTCCTTGTGGCAAGGTGGACATGATGGGTTTTTTTCTTTTTTTTTTTGAGATGGAGTTTTGTAGGGGGCAAATCCCATAAGTGCCATGGCGAGGGTCTGAAGCCTCAGCCTGTTCTCATATAAATACCGATTAAGAATTAGAAATGTAGGCTCATAGTTATTCCTCTGTAATCACAGGTAATCTTATAGTTACTTATAATCACAAAGATATATACTTAACATAACCTTTAATTGTACTAATGACTATCGGGTTATGAAGCATGGAACTGTAGTGACATTGTGAACAAGGTGACCCTAAGGCTAGATGCCCTAAGCCTCTGTCACACCCGCATAAGGGCTGCTGGAGGGCGCCTCAGCTGTGCGGCAGCACCCGTGCTGGGAAAGGCCGCTGTTCAGCCAGCTAGGGAAGGAGACGTCCAAAATGGCTGAGATGTCTCCTTCCTGGGGAAGTCAGGAGAAAACCCCGCTTCTCCAAGCTCTGGCGGTGGGCCCGATGGTGTCAGGGAGGCCCGCAGACATCCGGGGGCTTAACAATCTCTGCGATTCTGTGCTTCAGCGGTCACGTTCCATGTCCACTCTCACGCTCTGCTTCTGCACCTGGTTTCTCTTTTTCTCAGAAGATAAGAATAATAGTAGCATAATCTTGGTGTCCTTGACATTTCTAACAAATATGTGAAGAGCGCTCACGCGTTAGGGTTTCTACTCGCCTGGCCTACTTGAAAGTCCTGGGCCCCCTGTCTTCAAGACCCTATCACCGACCACCAGTACCTCACCCGACCTTCCCTGCCCACTGCTTTGTACTCAGTAAAAGTCAGAGTGTCCAGGCGCTCGGTGCCACTGCAGGTCTCCACACTTCGGTTGGCAGCGGACCCCGAGCCCACAGTCTCTTTATCTCTGTCCGTGTCTTTTACTTCTACAGTTTCTCGTCTCGGCACCAGCAGGGAGGGGCTCCCAGAACCCTCCAGGGCTGGACCCTATAGAGTTTTACTCTTGTTGCCCAGGCAAAGTGCAATGGTAGATCTCAGCTCACTGCAGCCTCCACCTCCAGGATCAAACAATTCTCCTGCCTCTGCCACCTGAGTAGCTGGGATTACAGGCATGTGCCATCACGCCCACCTAATTTTGTATTTTTTTTTTCTTTGAGGAGTCTTGCTCTATTGCCCAGCCTCGAGTGCAATGGCACTATCTCAGTTCACTGCAACCTCCACCTCCTGGGTTCAAGCAATTCTCCTGCCTCAGCCTCCCAAGTAGCTGGGACTACAGGTGCACATCACCATGCTTGGCTAATATTTTGTATTTTTAGTAGAGACGGAGTTTCACCATGTTGGCCAGGCTGGTCTCGAACTCCTGACCTGGTGTGATCCACGCGCCTCGGCCTCCCAAAGTGCTGGGATTACAGGTGTGAGCCACCGCGCCTGGCCAACACGATGGCTTTTTGCACACTCAGCACTCCATACCTGAATTCCTTCCTAGAGTCTCCGCCTGTCGCTCAGGCTGCAGTGCAGCAGGCATGAGCCACTTTGCCCAACCTGTTTCCTCTCACTGCTATAATTTGCAAACTTAGTGGCATAAAACAATGCAAGTTTGTTACCTTACAGTCCTACAGATCAGAAGTCTGAAATTGGTCCCAATGGGCTGAAATCAAGTTGTGAACAGAACCAATGTCCTCTGGAGGTTCTAGGGGAGAATTCCTTCCCTTCCCTTTTCCAGCTCCTATAGGCTGCTGCCTGGATGTCTTGGCTTATGGACCTTCCTCGATCCTCAGGGGTAGCCTCACAGCATCTTCAACTCTCTCACTCTGACTCTCTGGCCTTCCCCTTATAAGGACTGTTGTGATGATACTGCCGCTCCCCACAGACAATCCAGGACAATCTTCCCATCTCAAGATCCTTAACCACATCTGCACAATCTCCTTCACAGCTGGGTGTCAGGCAGGCAGCATATGCCTGTAATCCCAGCACTTTGAAAGGCCAAGGGGGTAAATCACCTGAGGTCAGGAGTTCGAGACCAGCCTGGCCAACATGGTGAAACCCCGTCTCTTCTAAAAATACAAAAATTAGCCACACATGGTGGCGGTGCCTGTAGTACTAGCTACGCAGGAGGCTGAGGCAGGGGAATCACTTGAACCAGGAGATGGAGGTTGCAGGGAGCCAAGATCACACCATTGCACTCCAGTCTTGGTGACAGAGCGATACTATCTGAAAAAAAAAAAAAAAAAGGGAAGAAAAAGAAAATCCAGGAGAATCCAGGCCAGGTGCGGTGGCTCATGCCTGTAATCCCAGCACTTTGGGAGGCCAAGGCAGGTGGACTCCTTGAGTTTAAGAGCTGAAGACCAGCCTGGACAACATGGTGAAATGCTGTCTCTACAAAAAAAAGTAAAAAAAAAAAAAACTAGACAGGCAAAGTGGCGCGTGCCTGCGGTCCTAGCGACTCTGGAGGCTGAGGTGGGAGGATTGTTTGAGCCCGGGAGGTCCCAGTTGTAGTGAGCTAGGACCATGGCACTGCACTTCAGCCTGGGTGACAGAACGAGACCCTGTCTCCAAATAAATAAATAATATAAATAAATGATCATAATAATACAATGGGGCATCCAGCTGAAGAAGTAACATTTGGGCTCCCAGGCCCGGGGAGGCCAGCTTAGCCTGAGGCCAGGGGAGGCACCCACCGCCAGCTTAGCCTGACGTTCGCGTTCCTTCTCAGTTCTGAAGCGCTGTTGCTCCGCCCTCTCCGACCGGCGCCGCTCCTGGGAAATGGAGAAGAGTAAGGGGGTGCAGGCACGTCTCCCCAAGTCATCCCTCCCCAGAGTAGGCTAAGAGTGGAGATAAACAGGTTGGAGTGTGGCCACCGGCTTGGGTAAATTCCCAAAAGCCTCAGGCTCAGTTCTGTACTAGAAGGAAAATGATTCTCGGCCTCTCCCAAGATTCGAGGGATCCCCAGGGAGTGAGGAAGGGTGGCGGGAACCCGGACGCTCCACTCACAATGCGCTCTTTCAAGGCGATCAGCTCCTCTTCCTCCTTCTTCCGCTGCTCGAAATGCACGTCGATGAGCGTCTGCAGCTCCAGCAGGTCTTTCTCCATGCGCTTGCGGTGGATGTCCTGCAGGACACACAGGGAGCCGGTCCTGGGAGACCTGGAGAGAGCAGCAGCCTCCCAGCGCCTCCCCGACGCTGGATGAACTGGACCGTTTCCCAGGACAGTGTCCAGCAGGTGGCAGCAACGCCACGTGTTTTGACACTAGTCAGCTCTTCCAAGGACAGGACAGGCTTCCAAAAGAAGGGAGTGGGTACCAATGCCGTTTTTTTTTTTTTTTTCAGATGGAGTTTTGCTCCCGTCACCCAGGCTGGAGTGCAGTGGCACAATCTGGGGTCGCTGCAACCTCCACCTCCCAAGTTCAAGTGATTCTCCTGCCTCAGCCTCTCGAGTAGTTGGGATTACAGGCATGGACCACCACACCCGGCTAATTTTTGTATTTTTAGTAGAGATGGGATCTCACCACATGGACCAGGCTGGTCTCGAACTCCTGACCTCAAGTGATCCACCCACCTCTGCCTACCAACGTGCTGGGATCACAGGCGTGAGGCACCGCACCCACACGGCACCTTTTCATGATTGGCACAAAGGCCCCTGAAGGACTAGCAACTGCACCTGGGAGGGGTCTCTGTCACTTACATCAAAGTCCACGCGCTCCCCTTCTGGGATCTTTGGTGGGATCAAAGGAGGCACCACGGGGCGGCTGAGTGGACAGAAACAGAGAGACCATGAGTAGCCCAACCTCCGCAAGCCACCTCCCACCTCCAGGATGCGACGTCCAGTGAGGCAGCCGCCAGCCCCTCGACGCTCCTGAATGTGGCGGGTGCCAGCCGAGACGGGCTGTCAGTGAAACACAAAAGAAGGCAAAATTTCTCACCAATCACGTTTTATATTGATTATATGTTCAAACGATAAAAATGTATATAACAGGTTGAAAAAAATGTGCTATGAAAGTTATTTTTTTCTGTTTTACACTTTTAAAAAGGTGGCTAGAATTTTTTATTATTTTTTTTGAGACGGAGTTTCACTTTTGTTACCCAGACTGGAGTGCAATGGCACGATCTCGGCTCACCGCAACCTCTGCCTCCCGGCTTCAAGCAATTCTCCTGCCTCAGCCTCCCAAGTAGCTGGGACTACAGGTGTCCACCACCATGCCCAGCTAATTTTTGTATTTTCAGTAGACAGGGTTTTACCACGTTGCCTAGGCTGGCCTCAATTCCTGGGCTCAAGTGATCTGTCTGACTCAGCCTCCCAAATTGCTGGGATTACAGGTATGAGCCATCACGCCAGGATGCCAGGCCCCCCACCCCACCTTTTGTTTTTAAGATCTCATTGTCACCCAGGCACAATCACAGCTCACTGCAACCTCTGCCTCCTGGGCTCAAGTAATCTTCCCACCTCAGCCTCCCAAGTCATTAGGACTACAGGTGCATGCCACCATAGCAGGCTAATTTTTAATTTTTTTTTGTAGAGATAGTGTTTCACTGTTGTCCAGGCTGGGCTTGAACTCCTGAGCTCAAGTGATCCTCCTGCCTTAGCCTCCCAGAGTGCTGGGACTACAGGTGTGGGCCACCACACCCTGCCTTTAGTAAGCCATTTTAGGTGACATATATGGCTTGCCATCCATTTGTATTAGGTGGTGCTGCTCTGAAGCTCAGCTCTGATTTCCTGCCATTCCCTTGGAATTCTCTTTTCTGGGTTTCTGAGACAGCAAAGAGCAATTCCAAGATGAAGAGGACAGGACAAGGGGAGGGAGGAGGTGAGGACAATCCCCAAGGGTCTCTGGGCTGTGGAGTCAATGCACAGTGGGACTGCCACCACCAGCTTGGAGAGGTTGATGTGCTCCTTTGGTGCATCATGTGTGGGAATAAAATACCCAGTACTATACTTCACAGGAACAAATACAGGCTCGCCTCCCACCCCTCCAGCTGGTCCATCCCTACCTCCTGGCCCCCACCCCCACCCCCATGAGCTGCCAATGAGCTTTCCTTTTCTCTCTCTCTCTCTTTTTTTTTTTTTTTTTTTTTTTTTTGACAGGGAGTTTCGCTCTTGTTGTCCAAGCTGGAGTGCAATGGCGCGATCTCAGCTCACGGCAACCTCCGCCTCCTGGGTTCAGGCAATTCTCCTGCCTCAGCCTCCTGAGTATCTGGGATTACAGGCACGTGCCAGCATGCCCAGCTAACTTTTTGTGTTTTCAGTAGAAACCAAGTTTCACCACATTAGCCAGGCTGGTCTCAAATTCCTGACCTCACGTGATCCACCTGCCGTGGCCTCCCAAAGAGCTGGGAATACAGGCGTGAGCACTGAGCCCGGCCCCATTCTCCTGTTTTCATTTATTTTTCAGAGACAGCGTCTTGCTCTGTTGCCCAGGGCTGGAGTACAGTGGTGTAATCATAGCTCACTGCAGTCTCCAAATCCTGGGCTCAAACAATCCTTCCTCAGCCTCCTGAGTAGCTGGAATCAAGTGTGTGCCACCGTGGCCGGCTAATTTTTAAAACTTTTTGTAGAGATGTTGGGGGGGGTTCTCATTTTGTTGTTTAGGCTCGTCTTGAACTCCTAGCCTCGAGCGATCCTCCCACCTGCCACTGCGCAGGCAGAGGGCACAGTGCAAAGGCTCGGGGGTATGAAAGCACAACACTGACATGCTGTCGTCTGTCAGTGGGGAAGGGAGAAGCTGGAGAGGTCTGCTGGGGCCAGATGGGGAAGGCTTTGAATGCCAGGCTGGTTGCCTTGACTTCATCTTAAGGGCAGTGGGGAGTTGAGGAAAGATGCTGAGCACAGAAGGGGCGGGGTTAGCTCTGGTGTTAGAAGGATCTCTCTGGAGTCATGGAGGACCAGCCACAAGCTGGAGGCAGGGAGGCCAGGGAGGAGACTGGGGTGGTGGTAGAGGCTCAAGGGGTAGAGGGACCACTGGGTGGAAAGGAGGAAAGAGACTGGCCGGGCATGGTGGCTTGTGCCTATAATCCCAGCACTCTGGGAGGCCGAGGTGGGAGGATCGCTTCAGGTTAGGAGTTCGAGACCAGCCTGGGCAACACAGCAAAATCTCATCTCTACAAAAAGAAAAATAAATAGGCAGGTGCGGTGGCACATGCCTGTGGTCCCAGCTACTTGGGAGGCTGAGATGCGAGGACTGCTTGAGCCCGAGACATCCAGCAGTGAGCCAGAGTTGGGTCACTGCACTCCAGCCTGGGTAACAGAGTGGAGACCCTGTCCCTAAAAAGAGAGGAAGAAGTAGTAGAGGAGTAAGAGGAGGAGGAGGAAAAGGAGGAGGAGGAAGAGGAGGAGGAGGAGGAGAAAGAGGAGGAGGAGGAGGAAGAGGAAGATGAGGAGGAGGAAGAGGAAGATGAGGAGGAGGAAGAGGAAGATGAGGAGGAGGAAGAGGAAGATGAGGAGGAGGAAGAGGAAGATGAGGAGGAGGAAGAGGAAGATGAGGAGGAGGAAGAGGAAGATGAGGAGGAGGAAGAGGAAGATGAGGAGGAGGAAGAGGAGGAGGAAGAAAAGGAGAAAGAGGAAGATGAGGAGGAGGAAGAGGAGGAGGAGGAGAAGGAGGAGGAGGAGGAAGAGGACAATGAGGAAGAGGAGGAGGAAGAAGAGGAGGAGAAAGAGGAGGAGGAGAAAGAGGGGAGGAGGAGGATGAGAAAGAGGAAGAGGAGGAGAAAGAGGAGGAGGAGAAAGGGGAGGAGGAAGAGGAGGATGAGGAAGAGGAGGAGGAAGAGGAGGAGAAAGAGAAAGAGGGGAGGAAGAGGAGGAGAAGGAGGAGGAAGAGGAGGAGGAGGAGAAAGAGGGGGAGGAGAAAGGGGAGGAGGATGAGGAAGAGGAGGAGGAGAAAGAGGAGGAGGAGGAGAAAGAGGAGAGGAGGAAGAGGAGGAGGAGTATGAGGAACAGGAGTATGAGGAACAGGAAGAGGATGAGGAACAGGAGGAGGAGGAGGAAGAGGAGGAGGAGGGGAAAGAGGAGGAGGAGAAAGAGGAGAAGGAGGAGGAAGAGGAGGAGAAGAGGAGGAGGAGGGGAAAGAGGAGGAGGAGAAAGAGGAGGAGGAGGAGGAAGAGGAGGAGAAGAGGAGGAGGAGGAAGAGGAGGAGGAGGAAGAGGAGGAGGAGGAAGAGGAGGAGGGGAAAGAGGAAGAGGAGGAGGAGGAAGAGGAGGAGGAGGAAGAGGAGGAGGAGGAAGAGGAGGAGGAGGAAGAGGAGGAGGAGAAAGAGGAGGAGGAGAAAGAGGAGGAGGAGGAAGAGGAGGAGGGGAAAGAGGAGGAGGAGGAAGAGGAGGAGGAGGAGAAAGAGAAGGAGGAGAAAGAGGGGAGGAGGAACAGGAGGAAGAAGAGGAGGAGGAGAAAGAGGAGGAGGAGAAAGTGGAGGAGGAGGAAGAGAAGGAGGAGGAGGAAGAGGAGGAGGAGGAAGAAGAGGAGGAGGAAGAAGAGGAGGAGGAGAAAGATGAGGAGGAAGAGGAGGAGGAGGATGAGGAAATGAGGAGGAAGAGGAGGAGGAGGAAGAGGAGCAGGAGGAGAAAGAGGGGAGGAGGAAGAGGAGGAGGAGGAAGAGGAGGAGGAGGAGGAGGAGGAGGAGGGGAAAGAGGAAGAGGAGGAGGAGGAGAGGAGGAGGAGAAAGAGGAGGAGGAGGAAGAGGAGGAGGGGAAAGAGGAGGAGGAGGAGGAGGAAGAGGAGGAGGAGAAAGAGAAGGAGGAGAAAGAGGGGAGGAGGAACAGGAGGAAGAAGAGGAGGAGGAGAAAGTGGAGGAGGAGGAAGAGAAGGAGGAGGAGGAAGAGGAGGAGGAGGAAGAGGAGGAGGAGGAAGAAGAGGAGGAGGAGAAAGATGAGGAGGAGGAGAAAGATGAGGAGGAGGAGGAAGAGGATGAGGAAATGAGGAGGAAGAGGAGGAGGAGGAAGAGGAGCAGGAGGAAGAGAAGCAGGAGGAGAAAGAGGGGAGGAGGAAGAGGAGGAGGAGGAAGAGGAAGAGGAGAAAGAGGAAGAGGTGGAAGAGGAAGAGGAGGAGGAAGAGGAGGAGGAGGAAGAGGAGGAGGAGGAAGAAGAGGAAGAGGGAGAGACGAGGAGGAAGAGGAGGAGGAGGAAGAAGAGGAAGAGGAGAGAGACGAGGAGGAAGAGGAGGAGGAGGATGAGAAAGAGGAGGAGGATGAGGAAATGAGGAGGAAGAGGAGGAGGAGGAAGAGGAAGAGGAGAAAGAGGAAGAGGAGGAAGAGGAAGAGGAGGAGGAGGAAGAGGAGGAGGAAGAGGTGGAGGAGGAGGAAAAGGAGGAGGAGGAAGAGGAGGAGGAGGAGAAAGAGGAGGAGGAGGAAAAGGTGGAGGAGGAAGAGGAGGAGGAGGAAGAGGAAGAGGAGGAGGAAGAGGAAGAAGAGGAGGAAGAGGAGGAGGAGGAAGAAGAGGAGGAAGAGGAGAAAGGAGGAGGAAGAGGAAGAGGAGGAGAAAGAGTAGGAGGAGGATGAGGAAGAGGAAGAGGAGGAAGAGGGGGAAGGGGAAGAGAAAGGAGGAGGAGGGAGTAGCGGGGAGAGGGTAAGGGGGAGGAGAAATGTTGACTGCTGTCTCAATCTCCTCCCTCCATCTCTGCCTTTCTGGAACCCTATTCTGGGGGTAAAGGGAATATTTAGAAAGATGCATGATTGGAGACCCCCACCCTGTAGAATCTCACCTTGGTTTGGGGCGCTCCTCTTCTGTTGGTGGTGGAGGACACAAAGAGATAATTAGTGAGAGTTTAGAGGGAAGGGGCTAGGCCTGACACCCTGGGGAGGGACCCCAAGCCTCGGCCCCCAGGAGCCCAAGGCTCTGGAGTCCAGTTCTGGAGGAGGGGTATGGGGAGAAGAAAAGAGGGAAGGAAAGCCAGGGTGGCTGTGAAGGATGAAGAGGGTCACACGCATCAGATATACATTCAGAACTGGTGTGGGGTCTCCCCCACCCCTGCTGTCTGCACACCCAGGAGTGAAAACTCCCAGACCCTTCTCTACTTATATGGCCAGAGCTCCTGCCCTCCTCCATTGGGACCCAGTAGTGCGGCGGGGCCCAACCTCTCCTTTCATTCAGTGACCCCAGAGCTCTCTCCCCAGCTCGAGTCCCTCCCCCACGGCCCCCACCCCACCCTACATCTTGGGGACCCTGATTCCCAGCGCTAGCCTCCTCTGCGGTCCTAAATTCCAAGCCCCAACCTTTGAATGTATATGGGAGAGAAAATGACAGACAGGGTTGGAGGCGAAGATGAGGGGGGACGGGGTGGTGCCTCTCCGCAAACATCCAACCCTTCTATAAAGATTCACCCAGACTGGGGAAGAAGGCTTGGGTGTCGGTCCCTTTAAGAAGGAAGGGAAAGGGTTAAAGCCACTGCGGGGCCATTTCCCTTCCCGGCCCCGAGAGGGCGCAGAGGCTCTCAGGGGCTTAAAGGACCGGGCCTGGGGGCGGGCAGGGGGAGGGAAGGCAGTCGGGGGATTGGGGTCCGAGGATATCGGGGGTTCCCCCGGGCCCCCGACATCGGCCTCGGGAAGCGAAGCAGCCGCGGTTACCTGGCTCTGCCGCTGGCTCCGGCTCCTCCGGGGCTGGGGAGGGGCGGGAAGAGCAGCGAGGGTTTGGGGAGCGAGCGGGGAGCGGCCACGCCCGGGCGCGGGGGGAGAGAGGGAGACACCGGAGAGGCGGTTAGAGGCCGGGGAGCCGAGGCCGTGGGGAGGAGGCCCGCCCCTCCCGCCCCCCTCCCCCCCGCCCCCCCTCCCCCTCGCCCCCCCGCCCCCCCTCCCCCCGCCCCCTCCGCCGCGCCACGCCCCCTCCGCCCCTCCCCGCCCCCTCCGCCGCGCCACGCCCCCTCCGCCGCGCCACGCCCCCTCCGCCGCGCCACGCCCCCTCCGCCCCTCCCCGCCCCCTCCGCCGCGCCACGCCCCCTCCGCCCCTCCCCGCCCCCTCCGCCGCGCCACGCCCCCTCCGCCCCTCCCCGCCCCCTCCGCCGCGCCACGCCCCCTCCGCCCCTCCCCGCCCCCTCCGCCGCGCCACGCCCCCTCCGCCGCGCCACGCCCCCTCCGCCGCGCCACGCCCCCTCCGCCCCTCCCCGCCCCCTCCGCCGCGCCACGCCCCCTCCGCCGCGCCACGCCCCCTCCGCAGCGTCACGCCACGCCCCAGCTCCAGACCCGCGGGGTCCGGGACCTCACCTTCCTCCTCCTCCTCCGCAGCCTCCTCTGGAGATGGGGGCACAGAAGAGAAGGCGTTAGGAGCTCGGGAGGGACGCGGGGACTAGCCTGAGACCGCGGTTCCAGTCCCAGCAGGACCTGGGTCCCCCGGCCTCGGCCGCGAGGCGCACATTCCCCCTGGCGGTGCGGGGAGTGCCTGGGGGACGCTCCAGACCCGAGGGGCGGGTGGGCGGGCGGCCCGGAGCTCAGTCGCCCCCTTCCGGCCACGGCGCCGCAGCCATGCCTCCCGTCCCAGGAGCTCCTGTGGGGCTCTCCGTCCCAGGGGCCGGCCCGTCCCACTCACCTTCCGGCTGCTCCCTGCGGACGGGTGTGGGGAGAGGGGAGGGAGGGGAGAGTCAGACCCGGGCTGGGGGCGCCTCTCCAGCACTGCACGCCCCACCCGCGCCCAGCGCCGCACTCACTCCTCATATTCCTGCTCCTCGGTGTCCGACATCCTGCTGCCACCTAAGAGAGAAGAGCCTGGTGGGGTGGGAGCCCAAGGAGGGGGCGGCCTGGACTCCTGGGTCTGAGGGAGGAGGGGCTGCGGCCTGGACTCCTGGGTCTGAGGGGGGAGGCGCTGGGGGCCTGGACTCCTGGGTCTGAGGGAGGAGGGGCTGGGGTCTGGACACCTGGGTCCGAGGGAGGAGGGGCTGCGGCCTGGACTCCTGCGTCTGAGGGAGGAGGGGCTGGGGTCTGGACCCCTGGGTCCGAGGGAGGAGGGACTGGGGTCTGCACTCCTGGGTCCGAGGAGGGAGAGGCTGGAGTCTGCACTCCTGGGTCTGAGGGGGGAGAGGCTGGGGTCTGGACTCCTGGGTCCGAGGGAGGAGGCGCTGAGGGTCTGGACTCCTGGGTCTGAGGGAGGAGGGGCTGGGGTCTGGACTCCTGGGTCCGAGGGAGGAGGGGCTGGGGTCTGGATTCCTGGGTCCGAGGGAGGAGGGGCTGGGGTCTGGACCCCTGGGTCCCAGGGAGGAGGCGCTGAGGGTCTGGACTCCTGGGTCCGAGGGAGGAGGGACTGGGGTCTGGACTCCTGGGTCCGAGGGAGGAGGAGCTGGGCTCTGGATTCCTGGGTCCGAGGGAGGAGGGGCTGGGGTCTGCACTCCTGGGTCTGAGGGAGGAGGGGCTGCGGCCTGGACTCCTGGGTCCGAGGGAGGAGGGGCTGGGATCTGCACTCCTGGGTCCGAGTGGGGAGGGGCTGGGGTCTGCACTCCTGGCTCCGAGGCGGGAGAGGCTGGGGTCTGCACTCCTGGGTCCGAGGGGGGAGAGGCTGGGGTCTGCACTCCTGGCTCCGAGGCGGGAGAGGCTGGGGTCTGCACTCCTGGGTCCGAGGCGGGAGAGGCTGGGGTCTGCACTCCTGGGTCCGAGGGGGAGGGGCTGGGGTCTGCACTCCTGGGTCCGAGGGGGAGGGGCTGGGGTCTGCACTCCTGGGTCCGAGGCGGGAGAGGCTGGGGTCTGCACTCCTGGGTCCGAGGGGGGAGGGGCTGGGGTCTGCACTCCTGGGTCCGAGGGGGGAGGGGCTGGGGTCTGGACTCCTGGGTCCGAGGCGGGAGGGGCTGGGGTCTGGACTCCTGGCTCCGAGGGGGGAGGGGCTGGGGTCTGCACTCCTGGGTCCGAAGGGGGAGAGGCTGGGGTCTGCACTCCTGGGTCCGAGGCGGGAGAGGCTGGGGTCTGCACTCCTGGGTCCGAGGGGGAGGGGCTGGGGTCTGCACTCCTGGGTCCGAGGGGGAGGGGCTGGGGTCTGCACTCCTGGGTCCGAGGCGGGAGAGGCTGGGGTCTGCACTCCTGGGTCCGAGGGGGGAGGGGCTGGGGTCTGCACTCCTGGGTCCGAGGGGGGAGGGGCTGGGGTCTGGACTCCTGGGTCCGAGGCGGGAGGGGCTGGGGTCTGGACTCCTGGCTCCGAGGGGGGAGGGGCTGGGGTCTGCACTCCTGGGTCCGAGGCGGGAGAGGCTGGGGTCTGGACTCCTGGGTCCGAGGGGGGAGGGGCTGGAGTCTGCACTCCTGGGTCCGAAGGGGGAGAGGCTGGGGTCTGCACTCCTGGGTCCGAGGCGGGAGAGGCTGGGGTCTGCACTCCTGGGTCCGAGGGGGGAGGGGCTGGGGTCTGCACTCCTGGCTCCGAGGCGGGAGAGGCCGGGGTCTGGACTCCTGGCTGTCTCAGGAGGACAGGCCCTGGTAGGTGTGGTCTGAGGCACAGCCCGGAGGCTGCAGACCCTGCCCCCCTCAGCACAGCTGTTCTCTTTTGTCTTATGACAAGCCCATGGGAACCTGATCCAGCTGGGATTAGGAGGAGGCATTTGAGAAGGGACAGTGGCCTGAAGACAATAGCTGCCCCACCCCCAGGAGCTATTTTGGGGGGATGTCGTAGATGGTGAAACAGAGGACATTTCCTAAGAAGGGATTTGAGGAAGGGGGGCTTCTGGGAGAGCTGGTCACCTGCATCCCTCTCCCACCCACCCCTCCCGCTGGCTGCTTTCCTCCCCACCTGTCTCCCCTTTCACCTTCCCATACATCACACGGGGCGGGGGGGTTGGGGCAGCGCCCAAAGGGCACCTTCTGTCCACAGACCTCACTCTGACCCCTACATTCTTAGACCCCGAAGTCTTCAAGACATCCTAGGCCACAGGGTGCCCATCCCCAAATCCCAATACCCATGGATTCTGAGACCTGGATTTTTGGTGCCTGTGTTTCTGAGACCACAAGTCCTCACAGCTCCAGATTCTGACAGCCCATTTCCTGATGGTCCACATATGGGCCAGGACATCCTAAGACCTCCTAAATTCTGAAGCCTCGAGAATATGAGACCCCCCCAAAACCTTGATACCCAAACTCGGAGGCCCAAATGATGACGCCCCAGATAATGACACTCCAGGTGGTGATGGTTTCTATCCTAAACCTCAGATTCTGAGGCTTCCACTCCTAAAACCCCAGATTCTGAGACCCCGCCCCAATTCCTGATACCCTCAGAGTCTGAGCCCCAAATCCTGATACCCAGACTGTTTGACCTCCAAGTCCAGATGTCCCTGACTTCTGAGCTTTCCCCCAAGACCCCCAGAACCCCAAGATCTAGGTGGTTTTATTCTGGGACACCCAAGTCCTGGCAGCCCCAGACTAGGATCTCTGTAACCCACAAATCCTAATATTTTCCCCTCTATCCCAAGTCCCCCTAAAGTCCGAGCCTCTCAAGTTCCGAGACCTCCAGTTGTATTCCCCATGTACCTCTGCATGATTTCTCCACACCCCACATCTTCCCCACCTGCCTCCTGCCCCCTCTCCCAAGGACACCGTCCGTGGAGATCACAGGGCCCAGCAGAGCCCCTTACCTATACCTAGGCTGCGTCTGAGATCCTGTGAATCTTGTGGCTGAGCCTCACCACGGGCACTGAAGCTCCAGGGGTTTTATAGCTGGAGGCTGGGCCCCGCCCCGAGGGGAGAGGGAGGAGGAGAGAATTCCTTTGCTCAAACACAAGTCTGGGAGCTCAGAGACAGCCCTGCTGTTCCTCTCGTTTTTCAAACTAAGGGTCCAAATGCCTCCGTGGGCTCCTCCCCAACCCCATCAGCGGGGCCCTGGAGCCCTGCTCCCACCCCCAGCCCCAGGCCCCCACGGTGCTCCAGCTACCTCCCTTATAGCTGCCTCCCTGCATTTGATGTCCCAACGTCCAGCACACAGTAGGTCCTTGGAGAACCTACTAATGACAAAAAGGCTATAAGGAATGTTTCCAGTTTTCCTCTCTGTTCCCTCTTTCTGGACCCGTTTCTGTGGTCTCTGTGGCTCTCCATCTGTGTATCTCTATATGTCTGTCTCTGCTGCTTAGTCTCCCCCTGTGTCTGTCCATCTTTCTGTCTCCCCACCCCCACCCCTTTGTCTGCCACCAGGATTCCATACTTGTGACAACAGGCACTAAAGCCAGGAAGCAGGTGTTGGGGGGAGGGGAGGGGAGGATGGGGTGTCAATTAGGGTGGAAACCTACCCTCTCTCCCCCCGTCCATCTGACACTGATCTTTTTTGGCATCCCCCTCCCTCTTCCCAGCCAAGCCACGACCTTGAACTCCAGGTTCAACCAGCCCTGGAGAGCAGACTTCCTCACCCTTCACGCCTCTCAGTGTCTGTCTCCTGTGGTATCAGTCTTTGTGTGTTTCTATGCATTTTCTGGGGTCCCTCGCTGGCTCTCTGTCTTGGGCTGTCTCTGAATCTGTCTCTTTCCGTGACCCTCAGTGTGTTTCTTGGCAAATGTCTCCAGGTGGTTTTGTCTCTGCATGTCTGCCCCTCTCTGCGTTTGTGTCTGTGGGGGCTCACAGTCTCTCTGTGCATTTCTGTCCACCTGAGACCCCATATCTGTGTGGGTAACCCCTTTCTGGGCACCAAGGAAGGAGAGCTAAGCAGACCCCCGGCACGATTAGTGCCTGAAGAATATCTTACTGCTCACTCCTCACTTATTTCCTTTTATATATAATCTCTTCATAGATAATCATGCCTTAGTTTGTAGTTGGAGGAATGTCTAGAGCAGACACACTGCAGAGCATGAACTAGGGAAAAACAGCCACACCAGGACAAGAATCAATGACCCAGGCGGTAGAGCCCCTGCCTGAAAGGGCAAGCGCTACGTGGCAGGTCTGCCCAGGTGGCAGCGTTCGGGTATGGTAATGACACCCGCTGTATGGCAGGCTTGCAGCAAGAGTCACTCCTCCTGAAAGGGAGTTGTAGTATCTTGTGCAGAGTTCTTGTGGAAAGCTGGCCTCAGGCTGGCAATCCCTCCAACGTCCGAGGGCTTAAAACCCATCCATATAATCACGCCTAGGTGGCTGTACAGCCTGTCAGCGCTCTCGCCACTGTGCTGGCTCGGAGCATCCTCCTATAAAAATTCTTAGAAGTAGGGCCGGGCGCGGTGGCTCAAGCCTGTAATCCCAGCACTTTGGGAGGCCGAGGCGGGTGGATCACGAGGTCAGCAGATCGGGACCATCCTGGTCAACATGGTGAAACCCCGTCTCTACTAAAAAAATACAAAAAATTAGCTGGGCACGGTGGTGCGTGCCTGTAATCCCAGCTACTCGGGAGGCTGAGGCAGGAGAATTGCCTGAACCCAGGAGGCGGAGGTTGCGGTGAGCCGAGATTGCGCCATTGCACTCCAGCCTGGGTAACAAGAGCGAAACTCCGTCTCAAAAAAAAAAAAAAAAAATTCTTAGAAGTAGCCTGCCCTTAGATAAGAGACGTTGCACACTGCACCCTCCTTGTCTTGGTGACCTAATGGGGGTGGACCGTTTGCTTATTGCGCATGTGAGGTCACTATCCTTAAGATGGCCTCACTCACTACCCCGCCTCCCGCATCTTGTACCTAATAAATACAGATGTGCCTGGACACTCGGGGCCTCGCCTGACTCCGCCCCTGAGCCCAGCTGCCTTTACCCAGACCTTTGGTGTCCTGTCTCCTTATTCCTCGGATCCAGCCCCTTGGCACAGCGATAGGGGGCATCCCACGACCCTAGTAGGGCTGGACCCTACATTTCTCTACATTTCTGTCTCTTCGGCTCTGGGTTCACGTCTCTACCTTTCTGGGTCTCTCCATGTCTCCCTTAGTGCCCGCAGTTCTCTCTCTGGCTCTCCATTTCCGTCTCTTACAGGGTCTCCATGTCTCTGCACCTTGCTGTGCGTATACCTTCGTCTCTCTTTTCTCCCTTCTTTGCACTTCCTTCTATGCCCCTGCGGTTTCTTCCCCCTCTCTTTGGGTCTCTGTCTGGCTCCTTCTCTGTGCTCCTAACTCAGTCTCAGTTGCCGCTATGTCTCTCTGCCTGTTTCTCTGTGTGTGTCTCTCTTTGAGCTTTAGACTTGACATCTCTATGCACTCCACAAGGGCCAAAGTAGCTGTGACAAGAAAGGTCAGAAGCTGATGGAATGAACTATTTGTGGCAATAAGATTCCAAATTATAAACAAGAGCTAAGGCCATTCCAGGCAAGGGTTAAGTCACGCATTCCCACTCTTTTTTTTTTTTTTTTTTTGAGATGGAGTTTCGTTCTTGTTACCCAGGCTGGAGTGCAATGGCGCGATCTCGGCTCACCACAACCTCCGCCTCCTGGGTTCAGGCAATTCTCCTGCCTCAGCCTCCTGAGTAGCTGGGATTACAGGCACACACCACCATGCCCAGCTAATTTTTTGTATTTTTAGTAGAGATGGGGTTTCACCATGTTGACCAGGATGGTCTCGATCTCTTGACCTCGTGATCCACCCACCTTGCCCTCCCAAAGAACTATGTTCTAATTGCCACAAGGCTTTCCCTCTTTCTAGCAACTAAACAAGCCCTCAAGATAAGCAGTATTACAATTGCAGCCATGCAATGCCAGATGCTAACTAACTGAACCCCTGTTCCACAAGGCATAACCGCAGCATCCATTGAACAAGAGACCGATTTCAGTAACTTTTTCCCAATAAGAGGCCATGGACCATGGACTCGTTCTGTTGACAGAGGCTGTGTGCTGAGTACCTTCATGTCCCTGCTTCATGTTTTGACATGAATACATTCAGTGTCATGCACTGAAATGTTAAGCCTCCACTGCAAAGTGAGTATGGGATGCATGTAAAATGCCTGTTTACGGCCGGGCCAAGCAGCTCATGCCTGTAATCCCAGCACTTTGGGAGGCCAACAGGGGCAGATCATGAGGTCAGGAGTTCGAGACTAGCTTGGCCAACATGGCGAAACCCCGTCTTTACTAAGAATACAAAACTTAGCCAGGCATGGTGGTGCACACCTGTAATCCCAGCTACTGGGGAGGCTGAGGCAGGAGAATGGCTTGAATTCAGGAGGCAGAGGTTGCAGTGTTCCGAGACTGTGCCACTGCACTCCAGGCTGGGTGACAGAGCAAGACTCCGTCTCAAAAAAAAAAAAAAAAACATGTTTGCTTGTCACACATATATGTGTCCACCCATCCATGAATATTCATAGCTCCTTCTAAAACCAGTTGAATACATGTACTTAGCCAACCCTACTCAGCATAAATTCCCACCTTGCCCTTTCCTCGCTTAAAGCACCTGCTTTTTGTTTTTGGCACGAGGCCATGATTCTAGCCTGCAGGTTGTGATCCGCTTCTTAAGAAGCAAAGCTCTTGCCGAGTGCGGTGGCTCATGCCTGTAATCCCAGCACTTTGGGAGGCCAAAACAGGTGGATCACAAGGTTAGGGGGTCAAGACCAGCCTGACTAAGATGGTAAAACCTCGTCTCTACTGAACACACATAAAAATTAGCTGGGAACAGTGCGGGCACCTGTAGTTCCAGTTACTCGGGAGGCTGAGGCAGGAGAATTGCTTGAACCTAGGAGGTAGAGGTTGCAGTGAGCCAAGATTGTGCCATTGCACACTCCAGCCTGGGCAACAGAGTGAGGCTCCATCTCAAAAAAAAAAAAAAAAAAGCCCAAAGCTCTCTTTTCCAAATTCATGATCCCTGGGATTCTCTTCCATAACAGAGCCAAGAGTGCTCCATGTGGGAGACTCATCCAATCCCCGACCTGCTGTGTAGCTTTGGGGGAGCCCTGCCCTCAGTTTTCCCATCCCTTTCATGCCTAAGCCCTGGGTAATAAACATGAAATAACTTTCAGCTCTGGGAGAAGCTTTATTCCTCAGGGCCCTCCTCAGGGCCGCGGCAGTAGGCAGGAGGGCTCAGCCCTCAAACTTTTTCTTGCGGCCTTCCATTCCACTCAGTGCATCAATGTTTTTGCGCCAGTCTCCCACCTCCCGGATTTCCTGGAGGATGGTGATAAGAGTCAGAGGTTAGGGTCTCTTCCTGGTCTGCAGTCTCTCAAGAATCCCCACCTTCCCTCCAGCCTGTAGGGCCATTCTACGCTGGATGTCTGTCCAAGTATCTAGTTCCAGAACACTTCCTGTCCCCTCAAGACAATCCCTGCCAATTTCCCCATGCACTTCCTATCTCCCTCATGTACTTCCTGTCTTTCCCCCTCCACTTCCTGTCTCCCTCATGCACTTCCTGTCTTTCCCAACCCAGTTCCTGTCTTTCCCCCTCCACTTCCTGTCTCCTCCCTGTACTTCCGTTCTGTCTCATGCACTTTCTGTCTCCCTTGTACACTTCCTGCTTTCCTGCACACTCCTTCCCTTATACTCTTCTGTCTTCCCCCTCTACTTCCTGTGTCCCTCATGCATTTCTTTTTCCCCTCCCCTTCCTGTCTCCTTGCACTTCCTATCTTCCCCTCCATTTCCTGTCTGCCTCATGCACTTCCTGTCTCCCTCCCTCCTTCCTTCCTTCTCTTCTTTTTTTTATTTTTTATTTTTTAAGACAAGAGTCTCCCTCTGTCACTAGGCTGGAGTGCAGTGATGCAATCTCAGCTCACTGCAACCTCCACATCCCAGGTTCAATCGATTCTCCTGTCTCAGCCTTCCAAGAAGCTGAGACTACTAGCACGCCACCACGCCAGCTAAATTTTATAATTTTAGTAGAGATGGGGTTTCACCACGTTGGCCAGGCTGGTCTTGATCTCTTGACCTCAGGTGATCTGCCCACCTCAGCCTCCCAAAGTGCTGGGATTACAGATGTGAGCCACCGTGCCCACCCCTCTTTTCTTCTTTTTAAAGATAGGGTCTCACTGTGTTGCCCAGGCTGGAGTGCAGTTGTGCAATCATAGCTCACTGCAGCTTCAATCTCATGGGCTCAAGTGATCCTCCTGCCTCAGCCTCCTGAGAAGCTACACACCACCACCATGACTGGCTAATTTTTTTTCTTTGAGATGGAGTCTTGTACTGTTGCCTCGGCTGGAGTGCAATGGCATGATCTCGGCTCACTGCTACCTCTGCCTCCTGGGTTCAAACGATTCTCCTGCCTTGGCCTCCTAAGTAGCTGAGATTACAGGTGCCTGCCACGATGCCCAGCTAATTTTTTGTATTTTTAGTAGAGACAGGGTTTCACTATGTTGGCCAGCCTGGTCTCGAACTCCTGACCTTATAATCTTCCCCTCTCAGCCTCCCAAAGTGCTGGGATTACAGGCATGAGCCACTGCATCTGGCCAACTGGCTAATTTTTAAAAAAATTTTGTAGAAATTAAAAAAACATTGTGGTGGTGTGCACCTGTAGTCCCAGCTACTCAGGAGGCTGAGGCACAAGAATCACTTGAACCCAGGAGATGGATGTTGCAGTGAGCTGAGATGGCATCACTGCACACCAGCCTGCACAGCAGAATGAGACTCCGTCTCAGAAAACAAAAGGAAACTAAAAAAAAATTGTTTTAACCTCGAGGATGACAGGCACGAGCCACCGCACCTGGCCCTTCACACACCTCTTTACTCTTACATGGACTTCCTGTAGCCCTAATGCACTTCCTGTCTTCCCCTTCTACTTCCTGTCTTCCTCTTGCATTTCTGAGGACCCCTAGTTGTGTGCCCTCAGGCCAGGCCCTAGGGTTTTGGCACGCAGCGCCCCTCCCCTCAGCATCCTCTCTCATGGCCTTAGCCTACACTCACCTTCTCGGTGTCCTCCTTCTTCACCTGCTTGAGGTGGGCACGCAGGTCCAGGGACTCCTTAGCCCGGGTCCCCAGCAGCGCCTGCATCATGGCATCCGCAGAGATTCTCACTCTCCGCAGGGTGGGCCGCTTAAACTTGCCGCGAAGGTCAAAGATCTTCTGGGTCAGATCTGCGATCTAGGGGCAGCCATACAGACAGGTGGAGACATCTCCCTCCATTTCCCCCTCACCCAGCTCTTCCATCCTACGCTCCATTTTTATTCTCCTTATCCTGTCTTCCAGTACCAAAGCTTCATCCAGTATCTTCCTAGCCTAAGCTCCCAGTCTAACCTTTTTTTTTTTTTTTTTTTTTTTTTTTGAGACAGAGTTTCACTCTTGTTGCCCAGGCTGGAGTGTAATGGCGCGATCTCAGCTCACTGCAACCTCCGTCCCCCAGATTCAAGCGATTCTCCTGTCTCAGCCTCTGGAGTAGCTGGGATTACAGGCATGAACCACCAAGCCTGGCTAATTTTGTGTTTTTAGTAGAGATGGGGTTTCTCCGTGTTGGTCACGCTGGTCTTGAACTCTCAACCTCAGGTGATCCACCCGCCTTGGCCTCCCAAAGTGCTGGGATTACAGGTGTGAGCCACCGTGCCTGGCCTTTTTTGTTTGTTTGTTTGTTTGTTTGTTTTGGAGATGGAGTTTTGCTGTTGCCCAGGCTGGAGTGCAAATGGCTCGACTTTGGCTCACAGCAACCTCTGCCTCCTGGGTTCAAGCAATTATCCTGCCTCGGCCTCCCTAATAGCTGGGATTATAGGTATGTACCACGAAGCCCGGCTAAATTTTTTATTTTTAGTAGAGACAGGGTTTCTCCATGTTGGTCAGGCTGGTCTTGAACTCCCGACCTCAGTTGATCTGCCCTCCTCGGCCTCCCGAAGTGCCGGGATTCAGGTGTGAGCCACCGCGCCCGGCTCATCCTCTCCCAGTCTAAGCTTCTAATCCTGGAACTGAATCACCCTCCCAATGTACTCCAGACTCACCTCTCAAAACCAGTGGCACAACCTGGTCCAGCTAAGTGCAAATCACAATTCCCTGGCCAATCACATTTCCAGGACCGCAATTCCCTGAGCTAATTTACCAACATGTGATGCCCTGAACATGTCCACTAACACATTTTCTGTTTCCCAACCCGTGGCCTCAAATGTGCTGTTCCCTCTGCCTGGAGCAGCTTTCCTTGACTATATCACACTCATCCTTCTGCCCCAGCCCTGCCAGGCTCACGGTTGTCCTGGGTCTCCTGGGATGTGCAGCCAAAAGCAGCTACAAGGGGTCAGGCTGAGACCAAGTCCCAGGCATCTCACCCTGCCCTGAAGGTACCCAAGCTGCCCATGCGTCCCACCTCGGTGATGTTCTTGGTAACTTTTGCCTCTATGTCATATCTCTCTTCATCCACCTTGTCCACACGGGTGTGGAGCTGTCGGCACAAGTCCTGGAGGAGAAATGTGGCGTGTGCTGTTGGGGGAAGCCTGGGGGCCTGGAGACCTGGATTCCTGGGTCTGAGGGAGGAGGGGCTGGGGGCCTGGGCTCCTATCTGGGAAAGGAGGGCCAGACGGTCCTGAAGGAGCAGATTGGAGCCAGGACTCCACAGACCTGCAAACAAAGGGTGTTAGGGGCCAGGAGTCCCACGAACCATACAGAATTGGGTAAGGACAGTCATACTGGACCCCTGGGTCCCGAGCAGAAGGGGGAATAGGGACTGTACTGCTGAATTCCGGGGACTAGAAACCTCGGATCCCAGGCTGGGCGAGTCCCTGCCTTGGGAGCGGGTACCTGCAGCTCCGCGAAGCCCAGACCGGCCAACTCCAGCGGCTGGCAGCGGGTGCTCAGGGCGCGCCCCTTCTCTCCGCGCCGCTCCTCCGCCTCTCGCTCCAGTTCCTGCTTTGCAATCTGCAGCATCAGGGTCTGCGGAGAGGTGTGAGGGAAGCGCAGCCCAGCCAGGGCATCAGAATAAAGACCAGGCCTGGGGAAGCCGCCTGTGCTCTTCCAGCCACTGGAGTTCGGTCTCTACCTTTCTGAAGACCCGTCTGCCCGGAGCGGGACTCCCCGCTAAAGCCACGGCCCGAACGTCCAAACCCCGCCCACTTGCCCGAAGCCAAACCCACTACCAAGCTCCGCCCCCTGGGCAGCTCCAAGCTCCTTTCCTCTCCCGCCTGTCCTCACCTTCAGCTGCAGTTTTCTCGAGGCGGAGATCTTAGACTTTTTCTGCCAGGGTGAGATGGAGCAAGGAAGGATCATGGAGGGGGATCCGGAGACGAAAGTGGAGGGGGCCTCACGACACCCCCAGCAACCCCAGCCGGTCCAGATTTGGGCCCGCCTCCAACTTAAGCCCTGAGTCTACGGGAGGCCACGCCCCTCATTCCCATCCACCAATCCGGGTCTCTGCCTTTGGCTAGGCACTGCCCATCTATCCCTAAGCAAGTCTAAGGGCAACAGAGCTCCGCCCGCAGACGGCTCTCACCAATCCGAGCTCGACCCTCTGCAAAACTCCGCCCCTGAAGCGCCTCTACGTAGGCCCCACCCCCTTCGCTGCCCTGGCTCCTCCCCGCGCCCCCAGGGTCTCGGGTCTCTACGACTGTACTCGGCCCCCTGGAAACCCCGTCCCACCTTGGCGTGCGGCTCCGTGGCGTACGCGCGGTAGTTGGAGGAGCGGCGTCTGACCGGGGCTGGTGCGGGGCGAGGTTCCCCAGCCTGGGGTGGGAGGAGTGCGGGCCCCATCACCACCAAGACCCTACCCAGCCCTCACCACACCACACCCTCTCCTAGGGCGGCAGCCTCCCCCCAGACCCCTTACTGCAGTGCCCGCCCCGGCCCTGGGGGTCCCAGCCACGCCTTAGCCCGCTGCTCTCACCGCATCACTGCTCCTGCAAGGAGAGAAACCGGGGAGGGGGTTAGTGGTGGGCTGTGTCCTGTCTGTCTCCTAAGGGACCCGGGAGACCCCTCTGACCGAGAGGTTGGGGGACACCGCTTCCCCTTCCTCGGGTTCCAGGAGTCTGACTCGCGAACCCACTTCCTCTTTTCACCCAAGAGTCCCAACCCTATCTCCCGTTGCAAGCCAGGGGTCCAGCCTCTCAGCTCGGACCCCTCTTGGGACCCCGGGAGGTCGCCCCAACTCTCATTGCCTTGGGAAGTCACTCACTCATCCGCCATGCTGAGACTCAGACCCGGAATGGCAGGAGGCAGGGCGAGGACAGGGACTTTCGGAGGGTCAGTGAGGGGGCGGCCCGGGTGACCTTCAAGGTCCCAGGGACCGTGAGTCTCCTCCGGGCTGCTCCAGCCTCCCCGAGGACACTGAGATAAAGGGCGGACAACAGAGACTAAATATACTGCGTCCTCCTCCCCCCTGCCCACCATGCGAGATAATGGGGCGCGTGAGGGGCGGGGCGGGCCCTGCTCCAGCTGGATCACCAGCTACCTCGGGGCACAGGAATCCAGAACCTTCTCCCTCGGATCCTGGAGTCCTAGACCTCTCCTCCCTCAGACCCAGAGAATGCCCTTCCTCCCAGCCACCCCCTCCCTCAGACCCAGGACTCCGGGGGACCCCAGCCCCTCCCTCAGACAAGGAGTCTGGGCCCCCAGCCCCCTCTTCCCTCAGACTCAAGAGTCTGGGCCCCCAGCGCCTCCTCCCTCAGACCTGGGAGTTCAGGCTCCCAGTCCCTCCTCCCTCAAACCCAGGAGTGGAGGCCAGCAGCCTCTCCTCCCTAAGACCCAGAAGTCCAGGCCCCCAAACCCTCCTCCCTCAGACCCTGGAGTCCAGACCCCAACCCTTCCTCCCTCAGACCCAGGAGTCCAGACCCCAACCCCTCCTCCCTCAGACCCAGGAGTCCAGGACCCCAACCCCTCCTCCCTCAGACCCAGGAGTCCAGGACCCCAACCCCTCTTCCCTCAGACCCAAGAGTCCAGGCCACTCAACAATGTTGTGTTTAATTTGGAGTGCAGCTGTGCTGGGGGCCCACTCTCAGCCTGCAGCACTGAGAAATCCATCTCTTGTCCACTCAGAAACCCAGGCACCTGGTTTCTGACTTCCTCTGTCCACCACTCCTAGGCCTTTCTCCCCCAGCCCTGGAGACAGACATAGGACAGCAAAGACAGTTGGACACACGGAGGGGTGGACACACTTGCTTTACTCAAACCACCTGGGTGCTGACCAGGCCCTGGTGAGGAGAGACCCTAGACCCCAGGCAGCCACAGGGTACCTGGGGACAAGGGGGCAGAAGTCAAGGGCCTGAGACTCAGGGTCAAATCCTGGGCTGGGCTTAGAGTCTCTGAAGCAGAATTTGGAATTCTGAGAGAACAATCTAGAATTCTAGGAATAGACCATAGAATCCCAGAAATGGAATTTGAAAATCTAGCAACACCCCTGGGGTGGGGGTGACGGGTACTGAGTGGGAATGATGAGAATAAACGTGAGGGCTCCAGCGGCAGGTTTAAAATGGTATCAGCGGCTTCTAATTCTACAACCTGACTTTGGAAGCTGGAGATAAGGGGCGTCTAGGGGTCAGGTCAGACTCCAGTTTTGGAGTCTGACTCACTGTCGGACGGGGGCAAAGCCCCTGGGGGCAGAGCCAGAACCTTGGAGAGAACCTGGAGATGCAGAGGGCAGCTGGCAGGGCTCAGAGTGGGGTCCCGCCCTGCAGAGGTTCGGTCAGGTCCTCGGGGGCGGGGCTGCGGGCCTCAAGAGGCTGGGCCAGGACTTCAAGGGGCAGAGTTCTGGGTTCCACAGCTGGGTCAGTGCCACCCAGAGCCAATTCCGGGGACTTGCAAAAACGGGCGAAGGTCTCTGAGGGCCTGACCCCGGCCTGTGGAGAGAATCCAGCTGCCTGAGCCAGCTCCCTGACCCGGGTGTTGAAGCCCTGCAGCTGCTCCCGCCGCACGTCCACCAGGTACCTGCAGATGGGAAGCGCCATGTCAGGGACCCAGATTCGGACCCCCAGCCAGGACAGGCCCCGCCCTCCACCCCACTGGCTCACCGGGCTAATTCCACAATCAGGTTCCCTCCCGGTGCCACACAGGCCCCAAGCTCAGGGCTGAGAAGATGGACCATCCTGCAGAGAGGACAGAGGACAGGCTGAGATTCAGCTCCAAATCCACGGGGAGAACGGTGCTCTGGGAACCCAGACACTGAGGGAGGAGGGGCTGCAAAACTGGAGTCCAGGTCCTGGGGAAGAAGGGGGCAGGAGGTCTGGACTCTGGGGTACCAGGAAGGAGGGGCTGGGGCTGGACTCCTGGGTCTGAGGGAGGAGGAGATGGGGGTATGAGGGAGGAGGGGCTGGGGCTGGACTCCTGGGTCTGAGGGAGGAGGAGATGAGGGTATGAGGGGAGAGGGGCTGGGGCCTGGACTCCTGGGTCTGAGGGAGGAGGGAATGGGGCTTGGGCTGCCTCCCCACTTACCCACAGGCCACATAGAGAAGCTGGAACCGGCCATTGTAGCAGCTCTTGTGGTGGAGAGTCTGAGCAGAATCGAGGGGTAGGAAGTGGATGGTGAAAGATTCCGGGGTGGGGGCTGCTGGGGAAGGTGATAAAGGGGTCACCTCTTGTAGGTGCTGCCATGAGGGTGGAAAGCCAGAGACATACATAGAGCTGGGCAGAGCTGGGCAGGCACTCAGGGCTTGGAGATAACATTCCTTGTCCCCTTGAAGCTTTTAAAAAAATCTTTCCTCTGAGGTGGATTTCTGGAAAATTCTGGGAAGGTCAGCCCAGCAGGCAGAGACCCACTGTATAGATCAGGCAACTGAGACTCTAGAGAGGGAAAGAGAGTGGGTGGCCAGGGCCACATGTGACATATCCTGCCCGACAGACACTCAGGGAGGGCCAGGTGGGAGGATGGCTGGAAGGAGGCCCAGCCAGGGTCTGGGGTCCGGGATGGTGTCCAGGCAGGAGCTGGGGCCCAGAACCCGGGGAGAATACTCTTGGATAGCATAGACCCCTGCAGATAAGACTAGAATTCTACTACTGGAATTAAGAATCCTAAGCACGCTCTCAGGATTTAGGAGAGAGAGAAAAACAGACAGAATGTCAAGAAGAAGCCGACATTGGCCCCCGCATTCCACATCATGTCAGTCCACGCTCCAATGTGAAATGCGTGGAGGGTGCAGTCCCTGGCTTACCTGTTGTCCTGGCTTACCTGCAGTCCCTGGCCTACCTGCAATCCCTGGCCTACCTGGAGTCCCTGGGTTACCTGGAGTCCCTGGCCTACCTGGAGTCCCTGGGTTACCTGGAGTCCCTGGCCTACCTGGAGTCCCTGGCCTACCTGGAGTCCCTGGACTACCTGCACTCCCTGGCTTACCTGCAGTCACTGGCCTACCTGGAGTCCCTGGGTTACCTGGAGTCCCTGGCCTACCTGCAGTCACTGGCCTACCTGGAGTCCCTGGGTTACCTGGAGTCCCTGGCCTACCTGCAGTCACTGGCCTACCTGGAGTCCCTGGGTTACCTGGAGTCCCTGGCCTACCTGGAGTCCCTGGGTTACCTGGAGTCCCTGGCCTACCTGCAGTCCCTGGCTTACCTGCAGTCCCTGGACTACCTGCAGTCCCTGGCTTACCTGCAGTCCCTGGCCTACCTGGAGTCCCTGGGTTACCTGGAGTCCCTGGCCTACCTGGAGTCCCTGGGTTACCTGGAGTCCCTGGGTTACCTGGAGTCCCTGGCCTACCTGGAGTCCCTGGGTTACCTGGAGTCCCTGGGTTACCTGGAGTCCCTGGCCTACCTGGAGTCCCTGGACTACCTGCAGTCCCTGGCTTACCTGCAGTCACTGGCCTACCTGGAGTCCCTGGGTTACCTGGAGTCCCTGGCCTACCTGGAGTCCCTGGGTTACCTGGAGTCCCTGGGTTACGTGCAGTCCCTGGCTTACCTGCAGTCCCTGGCCTACCTGCAGTCACTGGCCTACCTGGAGTCCCTGGGTTACCTGGAGTCCCTGGCCTACCTGGAGTCCCTGGGTTACCTGGAGTCCCTGGGTTACCTGGAGTCCCTGGCCTACCTGGAGTCCCTGGGTTACCTGGAGTCCCTGGCCTACCTGGAGTCCCTGGGTTACCTGGAGTCCCTGGGTTACCTGGAGTCCCTGGCCTACCTGGAGTCCCTGGGTTACCTGGAGTCCCTGGCCTACCTGGAGTCCCTGGCCTACCTGGAGTCCCTGGGTTACCTGGAGTCCCTGGCCTACCTGGAGTCCCTGGCCTACCTGGAGTCCCTGGCTTACCTGGAGTCCCTGGCCTACCTGGAGTCCCTGGGTTACCTGGAGTCCCTGGCCTACCTGGAGTCCCTGGGTTACCTGGAGTCCCTGGGTTACCTGGAGTCCCTGGCCTACCTGGAGTCCCTGGGTTACCTGGAGTCCCTGGCCTACCTGGAGTCCCTGGCCTACCTGCAGTCACTGGCCTACCTGGAGTCCCTGGGTTACCTGCAGTCCCTGGGTTACCTGCAGTCCCTGGGTTACCTGGAGTCCCTGGCCTACCTGGAGTCACTGGGTTACCTGGAGTCCCTGGCCTACCTGCAGTCACTGGCCTACCTGGAGTCCCTGGGTTACCTGGAGTCCCTGGGTTACCTGGAGTCCCTGGCCTACCTGGAGTCCCTGGCCTACCTGGAGTCCCTGGGTTACCTGGAGTCCCTGGGTTACCTGGAGTCCCTGGCCTACCTGGAGTCCCTGGGTTACCTGGAGTCCCTGGGTTACCTGGAGTCCCTGGCCTACCTGGAGTCCCTGGGTTACCTGGAGTCCCTGGCCTACCTGGAGTCCCTGGCCTACCTGCAGTCACTGGCCTACCTGGAGTCCCTGGCCTACCTGCAGTCACTGGCCTACCTGGAGTCCCTGGGTTACCTGGAGTCCCTGGGTTACCTGGAGTCCCTGGCCTACCTGGAGTCCCTGGGTTACCTGGAGTCCCTGGCCTACCTGCAGTCACTGGCCTACCTGGAGTCCCTGGGTTACCTGCAGTCCCTGGCTTACCTGCAGTCCCTGGACTACCTGGAGTCCCTGGGTTACCTGGAGTCCCTGGCCTACTGGAGTCCCTGGCCTACCTGCAGTCACTGGCCTACCTGGAGTCCCTGGGTTACCTGGAGTCCCTGGGTTATCTGCAGTCCCTGGGTTACCTGGAGTCCCTGGCCTACCTGCAGTCACTGGCCTACCTGGAGTCCCTGGGTTACCTGGAGTCCCTGGCCTACCTGCAGTCACTGGCCTACCTGGAGTCCCTGGGTTACCTGGAGTCCCTGGGTTACCTGGAGTCCCTGGCCTACCTGGAGTCCCTGGGTTACCTGGAGTCCCTGGCCTACCTGGAGTCCCTGGGTTACCTGGAGTCCCTGGCCTACCTGGAGTCCCTGGGTTACCTGGAGTCCCTGGCCTACCTGGAGTCCCTGGCCTACCTGCAGTCACTGGCCTACCTGGAGTCCCTGGGTTACCTGGAGTCCCTGGCCTACCTGGAGTCCCTGGGTTTACCTGGAGTCCCTGGGTTACCTGGAGTCCCTGGCCTACCTGCAGTCCCTGGCCTACCTGGAGTCCCTGGCCTACCTGCAGTCCCTGGCCTACCTGGAGTCCCTGGGTTACCTGGAGTCCCTGGGTTACCTGGAGTCCCTGGCCTACCTGGAGTCCCTGGGTTACCTGGAGTCCCTGGCCTACCTGGAGTCCCTGGGTTACCTGGAGTCCCTGGGTTACCTGGAGTCCCTGGCCTACCTGGAGTCCCTGGGTTACCTGGAGTCCCTGGGTTACCTGGAGTCCCTGGCCTACCTGGAGTCCCTGGGTTACCTGCAGTCCCTGGCCTACCTGCAGTCCCTGGCCTACCTGCTGTCCCTGGGTTACCTGCAGCCCCTGGCTTACCTGGAATCCCTGGCTTACCTGGAGTCCCTGGCTTACCTGCAGCCCCTGGCTTACCTGGAGTCCCTGGCTCCAGGCTTCCCTCCTCATGCTGCTGCTCCTCTGGGTTCCCCAGGGTGGCTCTAGCGCGACCCCAGGCGGCCACCTCGCGGAGCATTTCTGTCACGTTGTGTTGAGTGATCTCACCCGCCGTCTAGGGATAGAAGGGGAGTGGACAGACGTTGGGGCCAGGATGGCGGTGGGGGGCTTAGAACGCGGGAGTCTTGGTCCAGGACTAGAACTCTCGGAGCGGCTTGGAGGATGTGAAGTAGGGCGGGACCTATCCCGCGGGGATGGAGCCTGTTCCCTGAATAGAGTCGTCCCGCAAAGTGAAAGGCGGGGTCTGGGGCTGGGGGCGGAGCCTGATGTGGGGGTCCTCGTGTGGGGGCGGGCCTTTCACACCCACCCACCCCCACCCCACCACTACCCCCAGTCCCAGCCTCACCGCGCACCTTGACGGGCTGTCCGTTGCTGGTCCGCAGGAGGCTCTCGTCGTCCGCTTCGATACCAAAGGCCACAAAGGGCCCCGTGGCGATGTCCCCCCAGTACCCGCGCGCTGCCACGCGCTCCCCGCGCTGGAAAGGAAGGGAGAGAGGAGGCAGGTGAGGTCGATGTTGGGGACCCTGACTTCTAGGTCTCCGAGAAGCAGCAGCGGGCCCGGACAGCCAGTGGACACGCACGTAGCTCAGGAAGCGACCAGACGCCAGAGTCCGGTTGGGCACGTGATAGGTGCTGGAGTCCCTGAGTTCAAAGGCGACGCCTGTGTCCCGCCAGCGTCGGAACTCCTGGGTGTGAATGACCTGGGCCTGGGGTGGGGGTGGGAAGAAGGGAGCCCTCAATGAAACGAGCATGGAGGGACCCTACACCTTCCTCCCTCAGAACCTGAGTCCAAGCCCAGCCCCTCCTCCCTCAGACCCAGGAGTCTAGACCTGAGCCCCAGCCCCTCCTCCCTCAGACCCAGGAGTCCAGACCTGAGCCCCAGCCCCTCCTCCCTCAGACCCAGGAGTCCAAGCCCTAGCGCCTCCTCCCTCAGACCCAGGAGTCCAGGTCCCCAGCCCCTCCTCCCTCAGACCCAGGAGTCCAGGCCCTAGCACCTCCTCCCTCAGACCCAGGAGTCCAGGTCCCCAGCCCCTCCTCCCTCAGACCCAGGAGTCCAGGCCCTAGCACCTCCTCCCTCAGACCCAGGAGTCCAGACCCCAGCCCTTCCACCCTCAGACCCAGGGTTCCAGGCCCCAGCGCCTCCTCCCTCAGACCCAGGAGTCCAGGCCCCAGTCCCTCCTCCCTCAGACCCAGGAGTCCAGTCCCCAGTCCCTCCTCCCTCAGACCCAGGCCCCAGTCCCTCCTCCCTCAGACCCAGGAGTCCAGACCCCAGCCCTTCCACCCTCAGACCCAGGGTTCCAGGCCCCAGCGCCTCCACCCTCAGACCCAGGGGTCCAGGCCCCAGTCCCTCCTCCCTCAGACCCAGGGTTCCAGGCCCCAGCCCCTCCTCCCTCGGACCCAGGAGTCCAGGCCCCAGCCCCTTCTCCCTCCTCCTGGGCCCCTCACCCCACGATCGTGCAGTTTCATGCGTAGGTCCCAGTCGCTGACACCGCGCCGGGCGTCGTAGCGGGAGCCCAGGTAGTGGCGCAGCCGTGAGTCCCAGAGGCGGCTCATGGGGAAGGCCTCGGGGCCCTTCTCGCCGCCAGCCCAGAAGCGGAAGACGGCTTCCAGGGCGTCTCGCTCACGGAACTGTGGGGTCAGGAATGCGCAGGGAGAGACGCAGAGAGGGATGCAGGGAGAGCAGCTTCTAGTTGACCCTTTCTTCCATCCCAGAACGGGGAACGATTCTCCCGTTTCCCGGATGAAAAAAACTGAGGCTCCTAAAGCAGAAGCCACCTCCTGCCCCCAGGCCAAATCTCACAGTAGGAGTCGCGGAGCTGGGATTCGAACCCCCGAGTCCGCCGCCTGCTCCATCAACGCACGTCCTTTGGACTGCGCACTTCCATTCTTCCCGCGGCCACCCGATCCCAGGCAGTGACCGGGCGGAGGTCGGGCGGCCGCACCTTGAGGGCGTGGAGGCTGAGCCAGGGCAGCTGCTCCTCCAGGCGGTCGGGCTCGGGGACCAGGTGGGCCAGCAGATCTGCCTGGGCGCGCACGAAGGCGGCCACCGGTGGGCGCAGCAGCGCGTTCCCCCACACCTCCAGGAAGGTCTCGCTGCGCTCTAGGGAGAGGGAGAGATGATTGGGGGAATGTGCGGAAGAGAGGGACCAGAAATTAGACCTTTCATATGTTCTGATGTCATAGTCATGTGATGAAAACAACGAACCCCGGAAAACTCCCCACACATCCTAAAAACTACATGAAGAACAAGACAGGCTCACGCCTGTAATCCCAGCACTTTGGGAGGCCAAGGCGGGTGGATCACGAGGTCAAGAGATCGAGACCATCCTGATCAACATGGTGAAACCCCGTCTCTACTAAAAATACAAAAAATTAGCTGGGCGTGGTGGCGCGTGCCTGTAATCCCAGCTACTCGGGAGGCTCAGGCAGGAGAATTGCTTGAACCCAGGAGGCGGAGGTCGCAGTGAGCCGAGATCGCCCCATTGCACTCCAGCCTGGGTGACAAGAGCGAAACTCCGTCTCAAAAAAACAAAACAAAACAGAATTCCTTAGAAGTAGCCTGCCCCTTCATAAGAGATGGTGCACACTGCACCCTCTTCACTGCGCATGGCCCACCTCCTTGCCTCGGTGACCTAATGGGGGTGGACCCTCGTTTATCACTCACGTGATTGTCGTGACCCTATCACTATCCTTAAGATGACCTCACTCACTACACCATTTTATAAAGGACTTGAGCGTCCTCAGATCTTGGTATCTGCAGGGGTCCTGGAGCCAGTCCCAGTGATACTGAGGGATGGCTGTATACACCTTTAGCTGTACATAATATATGTACACATAGACATATAGTTTCTTTTTTTTTTTTTTTTCCCAAGACGGAGTTGCCCTCTTGTTACCCAGGCTGGAGTGCAATGGCACCATCTAGGCTCACCGCAACCTCTGCCTCCTGGGCTCAGGCAATTCTCCTGCCTCAGCCTCCTGAGTAGCTGGGATTACAGGCGCGCGCCACCATGCCCAGCTAATTTTTGTATTTTTAGTAGAGATGGGGTTTCACCATGTTGACCAGGATGGTCTCAATCTCTTGACCGCGTGATCCACCCACCTTGGCCTCCCAAAGTGCTGGGATTACAGGCATGAGCCACCGCGCCCGGCCTGAGACATAGTTTCATGTTAGTTAAGAACTTTAGAGAACTATCTGCCTTTAGTAAGATAGATCAGTTTTGTTCTCGTTATTTAAGAATTTTGGACAATCTGTACTGTGCAGTGTACGCTGGATGCCCTGTGTTATTAATAACTGATATGCTTTGGATCTGTGTCCATCCAAATCTCCTGTTGAATTGTAATCCCCAGTGTTGGAGGTGGGACCTGGTGGGAGGTGACTGGATGAAGGGGGTAGATTTCCCCCTTGCTGTTCTCATGAGTTCCCACAAAATCTGGTTGTTTAAAACTGTGTGGCACCGCCCCACTGTGTCTCTTGCTCCTTCTCCCACCGTGTAAGAGGTGCCTGCTCCCCTTTGCCTTCTACCATGGTTGTAAGTCTCCTGAGGCCTTCCCCAGCCATGCTCTCTGTACAGCCTGTGGAACTGTGAGTCAATTAAACCTCTTTTCTTGGGGCCAGGCACGATGGCTCATGCCTGTAATCCCAGCACTTTGGGATGCCAAGGTGGGCAGATCGCCTGAGGTCAGGAGTTCGAGCCCAGCCTGGCCAACATGGTGAAACCCCAGCTCTACTGAATACAAAAATTAGCCAGGCATGGTGGCACATGCCTGTAATCCCAGGTACTTGGGAGACTGAGGCAGTAGAACTGCTTGAATCCACCACCCAGGTTCAAGCAATTCTTGTGCCTCATCCTCCCAAGTAGCTAGGACTACAGACACGTGCCACCACCCCTGGCTAATTTTTGTATTTTTGGTAGAGACAGGGTTTCATTATGTTGGCCAGGCTGGGCTCGAGCTCCTGACCTCAAGTGATGCCCCCTGCCTCAGCCTCCCAAAGTGCTGGGATTACACGTGTGAACCACAGCACCACCACACCCAGCCTCTCCTGGAATTTTTTTTTTTTTTTTTTTTTTGACACAGTCTTGCTCTGTCATCCAGGCTGGAGTACAGTGGCATGATCTCGGCCCACTGCAACCTCCACCTCTTGGGTTTAAACAACTGTCCTGCAACCTCCACCTCTCAGGTTCAACTTTTTTGTATCTTAGTAGGGACAGTTTCACCATGTTGCCAAGACTGATCTCAAACTCCTGAGCTCAGGCAATCTGCCCACCTCGGCCTCCGAAAGGGCTGAGATTATAGACATGAGCCACTGTGCCTGGCCAAACTGGAATTTTCTAAGTGTCTCTCAGATGTATTATATTTAGCCCCATTTTACAGATGGGAGAAGCTGAGGCTCTAAGATGGCAAATTATATCATAGGGGACAATGATCAATAAATATATTTGAATTTTTTTTTTTAGACGATGTTTCGCTCTTGCTGCCCAGGCTAGAGTTCAGTGGCACAATCTCCTCTCCCCACAACCTCCACCTCCCGATAAAATAACCAAATTTTTAAATTGTACCATCGAAATGCCAGAATCCTTCTAGGGAGCGGAAGGAGACCGGCGGTTGGAATGCCTGGGTCCTAGTGACTGACCTTGCAGGCCCATCTTCTCAGGTTCCTCTAAGGCTAGGCTGAATATCAGCATGTGTCGGGCCACAGCTTCCAGATTATTCTCCAGTACAAAGAACTGGAAGGATGAACAGGGCAGAATAATTCTGAGACCTGCTTGCCTGGGCCCTAGCAGACCCAGGAGAGTGGACCCTCAGCTCTCTCCTTCCACACACCCAGGAGCTCTGTACACCAGCCTCTTCCTTCAAACACAGGAGTCTGGGTCCCCAGAGCTCCCTTCCTTTCCATTCCTCAGAAGACCTGATTCTTGAGCTCTTCCCGGCCTATAGAACCCAGGAGTTCCAAATCCCAGTCCCTTCCTTCCCCAAGACGCATGAGTTCTCCCAGCTTCCACCTCCCTTAGATCTAAGAGTCTCCAGCTCCTTCATTCCTGGACCTGAGGTTTTAGAATTCCAATCCCCTCCTCCCTCAAGGACTTGGGAATCTGGGGTCTCATCTTCATCCCAGCTCACGTTGAACCTCCTGCGAGGCCAGAGCTTCGCTCGGGACAGGGTCCGCAGCAGGTGGCGCCCATCCACAGAGCCCAGCAGCAGGACATCTAGCTCGGGGACGCTGTGCACCGTATCGGCCTGGGAGTCTGGGTCCACTGGAGGACCTGGCAAGATGATAGCAGGCTGGGGCACTATGGTGGTCGCCAGAGTGTCCCCCGTAGCACCCCTACAACAATGGACTACAAATCCCAGCAGGCAACGCGCCCGTGGCCTAGGTTCTAAGGGGAGTTGATTCCTCTGAGCATTCTGGGATTCGTAGTCCGCAGACTGGACCTCGGCCCTGCCCTGGAGGCGCGCCCTCCACCGTTGGAGCCTTGGAGAACGTTAGCGCGCCCCCAGCCACCGACGCTGGGACTACGAGCTCTGAAAGGCTGCCTGCGCAGGCTGGAAAGGCAGGCGGTGTATCAGACCGTGGGTGCTGGGACTCACTTTCAGCCTGCAGGTCCAGCGCCGGGGACAGGCCCCACCATGACACCGAGCCGAAGCCCATACCGGAGCCGGCAGGTGTGGTCATCACACTGCGGAAAAGACATCCTGGGAATCCCACACATTGCCCGCCCCGCTCCCCTCTCTCCGCCCCTCACTTCGCTCCCCTTTGCCTCCTCATGATATCCTACCCACACCTTTATCTTCCAAATATCCTGGGATGCCCCTTCCCCTCTGCTCAGTGCAGCACTGTGGACCGGCGACGCTCCACTACCGCTGGCCAGAGTCCCCGCCCTTTTCGATCAATCGACCAATGGGTGCATATGGGCTGGCACGTCGGCGAGCAACTGGCCAATGAGAGTTAGCGAGGTCCGCCCGCTACAAACTTTTGGCCAATGGGAGCACTGAAGACCAGGCTTCCCCACCCCTAGGAGTAGAGGCCAGGTGGACGCGGTTGTCATGACGACGGCACTGGCGGGGGCGGGAAGGAGCGGGGCTGGAAGAGGTTGGGGCGGAGTCAGGGTCAGTCTAAATTTCTGGAATGGGGGAGGCCTGGGCTGATTCAAATTTAGAGAGAACGGAGCTTAATCTTATTTCTTGTTTTTTACTTTTTTCTCTTTTCCATCTCCCTTTGCTGGTACGTAACTGAACTTTTATCTATCCAAATAAGGTGAAGTTTCTAGACTTTAGACTGCAGACCTCTGAGCCCCCTCCCCGCCCCAGCCCAGCATGGGTTCTACCACACGGAGCTGCCCACTGAGGTGCAGGTTATTACAAATTCAGGACTCTTGTGAGCTGGTTATTAGCCCAAGCAGTAATAATTTAAACTTACAGCTAGATCCTTTTGTAGTTTCTAAGCGAGATGATTGGGTGTTCACGCGCATGTGTGAGATGCGCCTTCCTCAAACCTTGTTACGACATCGGCACATGACCCTTCCGACATGACAAAACAAAAGTTAAATGCACTGCATTAAAATAAGGGTGAGTCGGCCGGGTGCGGTGGCTCACGGCTGTAGTCCCAGCACTTTGGAGGTCGAGGTGGGCGGATCACTTGATGTTAGGAGATGGAGACTAGCCTAGCCGAATCACTACTTTAAAAAAAAAATAGGAAAATTAGCAGTGAGCCGAGAATGCGCCATTGCACTCTAGCCTGGGCGGCTGAACGAGACTCCGTCTCAAAAAAAAAAAAGAAAAGAAAAGAAAAGAAAAAGAAAACCAGTACCCCATCTATCTCCCCATTTCTCTTTCCTCAGTCCCTGGCAACCACGAGTCTACTTTCTGTCTCTATGAATTTGTCAGTTCAGGAGATTTCTTATGGATGGCATTCTGCAATATGCAGCCTTCCTCCACTTGGCAAAAATACTTTCGGGACTCATCCATGCTGAAGCACGAATCAGTGCTTCCTTCTGTTTTTATGGACCAAATCATATTCCACTGTTTCCCCCCGCCAACCCTTGCAAGCTTCATTCCTTCTTGTCATTCAAGTTATGGCCCAGACCGAACCTCCTCAGGAGGGCTGCCCAGATTACCCTCCCTAAATTATCTCAGCCCTTTTACATTTTTGTCCCAGTGTGGACTGACATTTGTAATTGTTTTATTCCTCCTATAACTCTGCTTTCTTGTTGAGATAGGGACCCAAGGACCCCACTGTCGTCATCTAAATCAATCCCAGAATTTAGACAGGTTTTCTGGCTATGTGATTCTAAGGCCTTTTTTTTTTTTTTTTTGAGACTGACTTTTGTTCTTGTCGCCCAGGCTGGAGTGCAATGGCACGATCTCAACTCACTGCAACCTCCATCCTGGGTTCAAGTGACTCTCCTACCTCAGCCTCCCTTGTAGCTGGGATTACAGCTGCCCACCACCATGCCTGGATAATTTTCATATTTTTCGTAAAGACGGGGTTTCAGCATGTTGGCCAGGCTGGTCTCAAACTCCTGACCTCAGGTGATCTGCCTGCCTCAGTCTCCCAAAGTGCTGGGATTACGGGCATGAGCCACCACACCTGGCCCTGAATTCTCTAAAGCATAGTTTGGACTCATTTGTCAACAGGGAATAAAGATCATGTTTATTTCGTGAGTTGCTGTGAGGTTTATTATTGGCAGTAATAATACATAAAGAGTTGTCTTCATAGACACGCCCTACACCAACACACACACATGAAAAGTTACCGAATTCCTTTTAAGAAAAATTTAAAATCTCTTGGACATTATCATCTGTGTAGCTATTCTAATTTCACTTTTCCCATTGGCTACCAGGAAGCTTAGGAGCAAGTTTGTTTGCTGCCTTCTTTTTTGGTATGTGGGGGTACTTTTTTTTGCCTCATTCTCCACTTAATCTGCTGCTGAGAGTTCTCTTGCCAATTTTTTTTCTTTCTCTTTTCTTTTTTTTTTTTTTTTGAGACAGAGTGTCACTCTGTCATCCAGGCTGGAGTGCAGTGGCAAAATCTCAGCTCACTGCAACCTCCACCCCTCGGGTTCAAGTGATTCTCCTGCCTCAGCCTCCTGAGTAGCCGGGACTACAGGTGTGTGCCACCATGCCTGGCCAATTTTATATTTTTAGTAGAGGTGGGATTTCACTTTGTTGGCCAGGCTGGTCTTGAACTCCTGACCTCGTGATCTGCCCACATCGGCTTCCCAAAGTGCTGGGATTACAGGCATGAGCCACCACACCCGGCCCTCTTACCAAATCTTAGAGGTCTTTGTTCACCACCCAAAATCCTGTATGGGATGAGATAAGGTAGAAGCCAATGGAACAATCATCTTTGCTAGAAACAGACTAGAAGCCAGCATTCCTTGAAAGAACAACGAAGTCGGGTGCAGTGGCTCGTGCCTATAGTCCCAGCTAGGCAAGGAGGATCCTCCGGAGTTTGAAACCAGCCTGGGAAACATAGTGAGACCCCATCTCTGCAAAAATGTAAAAATAAAAAATTAGCCAGGCATGGGTGCGTGCACCTGTGGTCCCAGCTACTCAGGATCCTCTGGAGCAGGAGGATCCCCTAAGTCTAGGAGGTTGAGACTGCAGTGAGCTATGATTGGACCACTGCACTCCAGCCGAGGGACAGAGTGAAAACCCTGTCAAAAAAGAAGAAAGGAAAGAAAGAAGGAAAGAAGAAAGGAAGGGAAGGGAAAGGAAGGGAAGGGAAGGGAAAGGAGGGGAGGGGAGGGGAGGGGAGGGGAGGGGAGGGAAGGGGAAGGAGGGGAGGGGAAGGAAGGGAGGGGAAGGGGAGGGAAGGGAGGGGAAAGGAGGGGAGGGGGGAAGGGATGGGAAAGGAGGGGAGGGGAGGGGAAGGAAGGGAGGGGAAGGGGAGGGAAGGGACGGGAAAGGAGGGGAGGGGAAGGGAGGGGAAGGGGAGGGAAGGGACGGGAAAGGAGGGGAGGGGAGGGAAGGGAAGGGAAGGGAAGGGAAAGGAGGGGAGGGGAGGGGAGGGAAGGGAAGGGAAGGGAAAGGAGGGGAGGGGAGGGGAAGGAAGGGAAGGGAAGGGAAGGGAAGGAAGGGAAGGGAAGGGAAGGGAAGGGACGGGAAAGGAGGGGAGGGGAAGGAAGGGAGGGGAAGGGGAGGGAAGGGAGGGGAAAGGAGGGGAGGGGGGGAAGGGATGGGAAAGGAGGGGAGGGGAGGGGAGGGGAAGGAAGGGAGGGGAAGGGGAGGGAAGGGACGGGAAAGGAGGGGAGGGGAAGGGAGGGGAAGGAGAGGAAGGGAGGGGAGAGGGGAGGGGAAGGGAAGGAAAGGGAGGGGAGGGGAGAGGAAGGGGAAGGAGGGGAAGGGAGGGGAGAGGGGAGGGGAAGGGAAGGAAAGGGAGGGGAGGGGAGAGGGAAGGGGAAGGAGGGGAAGGGAGGGGAGGGGAGGGGAGGGGAAGGGGGAAGGAGGGGAAGGGAGGGGAGGGGAAGGGGGAAGGGAGGGGAGAGAGGAAGGGAGGGGAGGGAGGGAAGGGAAGGGGAAGGGAAGGCAAGGCGAGGAAGGAAGGAAGGGAGGGAAAGAAAAGGAAAGAAAGAAAAGAAGGAGGAGGAAGGAAAAGAAAGAGGTGGAGTGGAAACCCCTGGCTTTCCTCGCTGAACCTGGTCCTCTCTCGCATCCCCGGAGGTTTTATTCCCCGGCTCTGCGCATATCCTTTGTTCCCTTGATGTCAGTAAGTCGCTTGGGGTGCAGGTCTGTGTTTGCATCTATTCTGGGGCCCCAGCATTCAACAGAAGACCTCGGGGAATACGGAGTGGAAGACACAAAGGGAGGGAGGGATGCAGAAACGGGTATGAAAGTCGGTATGAGTCGGGGGTGAGCAAGCGAGCGCTTCAATTCGTGGCCCAGCAAAGGGACTCTGCCGACTCCTCACCGCCACCGGGTGGCAGGAACTATTATCATCCCTGCATTCTCCAGCGGAAGAAACGGGCAGAGTGGTGAGTGAGGAATGAACGGGTGACAGTGTCAGGGGTCCCAGGGGCCGGGCCAGGCTCTCTCAGCGGCTCAGGACGAACAGCACTCACGCTGCCCTGCGCCTCCCATTCCGGAAACGAGGTTTCCTCCTGGGCCCCAGCCCTTGCCCACCCCTTTCAAAGAGCAGGGGCCCAGGCCACCGGAGCTGCTGAGTATTTATTTGGCCCCAGGAGCAGTGCAGGGACGGGCTGTGTTGGAAGAGAGGGGAGAGCAGACTAGGTTGGCTGATTGTCAAAGCAGGGGCAGGACCCGGGGGCAGGGGAAACCAGGCTGCCTTTCCTTCCCAGGGGTCGCTGGGCATCTGGGTGTGTGGGTGGGGGTCAGGAAAGTGTGCTGGAAAGTTGTGATTGGCATCGTTGTGGGTGAGAGGCAGGAATGGATCGGATGGTTGGGATGGGGGTGGGAGGAGGGTAGTGGTCAGAGGAGGCTTCAGGGTGGGGCTGGCTTGGCTTTGGCCTGTCTCGGGAGTCTGGGGTCGGGGGCGAGAGTCCAGGCTTGGCCAGGGGCTTGGGGTAGGAGTCAGGGCGCAGGCAGCAGCCTCACTCTGTCCGGGGGCCGCAGCGAGTGCCACTGGGCAATGGGCCGCCGCGGATTGGCCAGCATGTCCGCCCAGTGCCGCAGGCCAGCCCCGCCGGCGGCCGCCCCCACGGCCACCCTCCCGATGGCCTCGTTCTTGCCCAGCTTGTCGTAGTCCAGCACGGTCAGCTCCACCTGCACCTTCTGGGGTTAGCGCGGGAGGAAGAGGAGGGAGGAGCGTGAGGGAAGGAGGCCCCGAAAGGAGGGTGTCCGGTTTCACGGCTGCCACCCGAGGGATCGGGGCCCCGAGCTCGACTCGGGGTGGGGGGAGTGGGAGGTGGGAGGGACGGAGCCTGCGGTGAGGAGGCGGCTTTGGCGCCTTGCTTCCTGCCTGCAGCCGGGTTTCTAAGGAAATGAACACCAGGACTCGGTTGCGGAGGTGGTGTTGGGCGCCCCCTAGCGGAGCAGCCTCCTAAGAGCGGCAAAGCTGCAGAACTTGCACAGCGGCCTGGTTCGAGTAGGCTCGTCCCTAAGGGACTGAAGGGAGGTCTCTTTTTCTTAGAACCGCGTTCTTGAGGAGGGCGGGGCATCCTGGTCCTGCTTAAGGGTTGGGGCATCCTGGCCCCGCTTAGGGTTGGGGCATCCTGGTCCCGCTTAGGGTTGGGGCATCCTGGTCCAGCTTAGGGTTGGGGCATCCTGGTCCCCCGTAGGGGGTGGGCATCCTGGTCCCGCTTAGGGTTGGGGCATCCTGGTCCCGCTTAGGGTTGGGGCATCCTGGTCCAGCTTAGGGTTGGGGCATCCTGGCCCTGCTTAGGGTTGGGGCATCCTGGTCCAGCTTAGGGTTGGGGCATCCTGGTCCCCCGTAGGGGGTGGGCATCCTGGTCCCGCTTAGGGGCAAGGCATCCCGCTCTTGCCTGGGGGGGCGGGGAATTCTGGTCCTGCTTAGGGGCGGGGCCTCTGGTCCCGCGTGGGGGGCGGGGCATCCTGGTCCTGCTTGGGGTGGGCACGCTGGTCTTGTCTCGGGGGCAGGGCATCCCAGTCCTGCTTAGAGCAGATAGGATGCCCACACCTAATTTTAAGGAGACCCTTCCTGGAGTGGATGGGGCTTCCTGGTCCTCCTAGGAGGAAACAGACTGAGAACAAACAGAACCTCAGACTTCCCCTCACCTGGTTTCTAGGGGGATGCTAAAAAGTCTCTCTCCCTCTAGCAATGGCGATTACTAAGAGTCTGGGCTCTTGGAGAAGGGTAGGTCTGAGCTCACCTGGACTTGGTCACAGGGCACCTCAAAGCTGAAAGCCTCGTTGTAATAGGGGTTCAGAGTGTTCTTCTTGATGGTGGTTTTCTTCTTCCTCACCTTTTTGCCGCCCTGCAGCAGGTGGACCTTGACGTACGGATCTGGGGAGAGGAAGGAGTCATGGCCCCCCAGTGCTGAGTTATTGGACCAACAGAAACACCGCCTACACCCTTTATGTCTCCCTATCCATGGTCCAAAATCCATGCCTTCCACGGCAGCCTGGGCCTCCCTGTCCCCCAGGAAACCCTCCGGGCTCAGAAACTGTCGGAACGAGAACCCACCCCACACCACCCCACGCACCCCACTCCCTCGCTTCCCACACACCTGACAGCCCTCCTACATCCATCTTCTTCAGGTTTTTCGCCTCCAGGACGATAACGGTGAGCTTCCCGGCCGTAGGGACATAGCGGAGGGAAAAGCAGATGTCCCCAAGCTTCTCCTGCTGAAAGAAGGAGAGGGACCCATCGCCAGAGCCCCGGCTCCACATCCATCCCCCCTCCATCTTTCTTTCCTCCCCACACTTTGGAATGGAATGGTCCACACTTAAGGACCCAGGTGTACCATCCAAGGAGCGGAAGAGGTTTCAATCCACACCGCCTTCAGGGTCCGGAAGGCCTGTGATCTGATTGGCTCAGGGAGTTGTCGGCGGGGCGGGCCTGGGGCGTGGTTTGGAGCTGTGGGCGGGGCGGGACTGGGGCGTGGTTTGGAGCTGTGGGCGGGGCGGGCCTGGGGCGTGGTTGAAGTATGGCCGCTCACGCTCACCTCCTCCCGCGGAGCCGCCTGCAGCTCCCTCCAGGCCTGCACCGGCCGCCCCAGGTCCACGGAGCTCATGGGGACCCGCACCTCCCCGATGGCGTCGTTGCGAGAGAAGCGGTCGAAGTCGTACACCGCCATGACTAGCACCCTCCCCCCCAGCTCCACATAGGGGACCTGGAGGGCACAGAGAATGCGCAGTGGAAGGCAGGAAGTCAGAGAGAGTGGGGCGCAGCACATCGAGGTGGGCGGCGTAGGGTCCAAGCGAACAGTGGGAGGAACTCAAATGGAGAAGTCCAGGGATTCGTGGGAAAAAAAATCACGGATCTGTGGAACCCAAATGGTACCGCCAAAGGACCAGGCTACAGCCCGGGCGTCAGTAGTGCCCAGGGTCCAGTGGAATAGCCCCAGAGCTGGTAGCCGCCAGCTGAGCTGTGGCCGCCTCCAGGAAAAGCGGAAGCGGTCGGTCCCCAGGGTTCCAGGGACTGGGCGTAGGCTATGAAGCACGGAGCCTGAGGGCAGGAGCTCACCTTGAAGGCAAAGGTCTCCCCGAAGTGAGGGTTCAGTGTCTGCCGATGCACCTTGGTCTCGTACCGCCTCCGCTTGTCCGGTAGCAGGTAGACCAGCACGTAGGGGTCCGAGGAGCCACCCAGATCCAAGGCTGCCAATCCCTCCGCTTGCAGAATGCCCACCAGCAGCTGCAGGGCCCGGGCACAGTGTGGGAAGCAGGCAACAGTCTTAGCCTCGCTTCCATGGTTCCTTTCAGAAGGGGCTGGAACCCTCAGGACGCTCCCTTCCCTTTCTCCACACCCACCTGGCCGCTCTGGAAGTCATAATCCAAGGAGTACTGCAGCCGTCCTAGGTCATGCTTGTCTGCCACCTGCTGCCCTGGCCCAGATGGCGCTGGCTCCAGTTCCTCCACTTCTGGCTGCACCTTAGAGAGCCAGGGGTAAGAGTAGGTGAAGTCTTCCCCTGACAGCAGTATCCTTCAGGCTCAGAAGCCAAGGGAGGCTCACAGGTCCCTTGGGCTACATCTGAGTGCTCACAAGCTAAGCAGAGCCAGTATTTGACTAGTGATGTCTGCCACAGGCAAGAAATGGACATAGTAACACAGATGCAGTATGCTTGTGAAAGTTCGATTAGTGATGTCTGCTATGGGCAGGAACTAGACATGTGTTTGTCAGGCTTAGATTAAAATAAGGGCAGATAGCGTCTCATTGCCCACAGGAAAGATGTGGATTTTATTTCACATGCTAATGGATGTATTGGGATGGTAGTCCAAACTGCCACGTTTGCTAGTGATCTTAGCACAGCAAGATATGGAGGAGAAATGGAACATTTACTGTGTACTTGTCATTCTAAAGTTGAATCAAAAAGCAGAAGGTGTCTCCTTAACCGAGGCCAGCAATTCTTAAAATTCAGTGTGAATCTGAATTCCCGAGTCCTGTGGCAAAATGCCTGAGGTCACGTCTTCAGGGATTCTGACTCAACAGCTCAGGTGCTAGCTCCAGAGTTTGCATTTCAACAAGTTCTCTGTGTGACTCTGATGCAGATGGTTTTTGAGCATCACTGGTTTAAGGGATAGGGATGGGACTGGACAGCGCAGGGCCGTAAATGGCATCCTTTATGAATACTAATTGTAACAGCTCCTTACTGAGAAGGAAAGGGGAAATACCAAGTCAGTGACCACAAACTTGAGGCTCAGAGAGGGACAGTGAATTCTCCAAGGTCACAAAACGGGAAATGGTCCTTCTTGGTTGGAAACCTAGGGCTGTCTGGTTCCCAGGTAACCGTAGCACTCTGCAATGAGAGACTTAATGTTCAGACCCTGCAGTGCCCACTTTCCATTCCCATGGCCTCATCCAGTGCAAATCTCTTTCATCCTCTCCGGGCTGCTGCTGCACTGACCTCCCTGGATTCCTCGCCCCAGATCTGTACAACGCAGGGATTCCAGAGGAGTCATTCTAACACCATCTGACCCTGTCCCTCATGCTCAAAACATACTTGTGGCTTTCATCACCCTCACGATGTGGATACTGCTGAGTTCTCCAGATGCTACACTCCAGAGTGAAGCTATTGTGAAAAGCGACTCTTTGTTATCCAAATAAGCCTCAGAATCCGGATATGGGGCTTCCGCACATGCACCTCCTTAAACTAGAATGTCCTTCTCTCTGCTCTGTTAGCTCTGTCCTTGTGCAGAAGTCACCTCCACCAGGAAGCCTCTTCTGTCTGATCCTGTTTAAAATTTTTTCTTACTGTAAATATGTTCCATTTTCTGAAAGAAATCAGCACATCTCAAGGTATTCTGGCACAAAGCTGGTTTTCGGCTTTCAGAGGCATTTATTTATTTACTTATTTATTTACCAGAGACAGAATCTGCTCTGTCACTCAGGCTGGAGAGCAGTGGTACAATCTCAGCTCACTGCAGCCTTCACCTCCCCGTTTCAAGCGATTCTTGTGCCTCAGCCTCCCGAGTAGCTGGAGGCATGTGCCACCATGCCCAGCTAATTTTTTTGTATTTTTAGTAAAGACAGGCTTTCACCATGTTGCCCAGGCTAGTCTCGAACTCTTGAGCTCAGGCAATCTGTCCGCCTCAGCCTCCCAAAGTGCTAGGATTACAGGCCTGAGCCACGGCGCCTGGCTCAGAGCTAAATATTTATTTTTCTGTAGGTTTCTATACAGTGAGATGCTTTTTCTGCACTCCTATAAGACCCTGTAGTATGGCACATACTACCCTGTGTGCTGTCTGTGTCAGTGCCTGACTCTCCCACCAGACTAGGAAGTTCTTGTGAACAGCAACTAGATCTGTTCCATCTCCAGGTCCCCAGAGTCCAGTTGAGGGCTAGACACACAGGGAGGATGAGTCAATAAAGTGGGTTCCTATAGGAGGGAAGGGAGCAGGGACTGGGACCAGCTGGGCCAATGAGAGGGGCAGGGTGTGGGAAGGGGCCAGGTTCAGGGCCTGGGCTGGGCCACACCTTGTCTATGTAACTCTGGCCCAGCCCCTTCACTTCCTGAAGGTGGACCTGGGCTTGGGCCTGGCTCTTCTTGCCCTTCCGCCTCCGACAGCGCTTCCGGTAGAGACAGAAACAGCAGCTGAAGAAGAGGAGGCCTGAGACCAGCACGATGGTGGCCAGGGCCCAGGGAGGCACTGCAGAGGGGTGGAGGAGAAAACACATACTAAGGCCTGGGCAGTGCGAGGGCTGATTCAATCCTGATTGCACGTGGAAGCTGGAATGCTGGCCTCCTTTTCCCTCCAGCTATTTTCATTCCATTTCTTCCCGTGTTTTTCTTTCACCTAATCTGGTCTATAGAGATTCGATGCCCTAACGCAGACTGACACCATCTGATTTGCTTACTTGTTAGTTCTGCCTTTCCTTACCGCCCCCAGCCCCAACCCCCCTAATTTCTGCTCAACTCCTGATGCTTTTAGAAGAAGCCCTGCTCCTCATCAGGCCACAGTTTCCTCATCTGTAAAAGAAGGGCTAGATGGACCTTCGAATTCTAAGATCCCATTCCATGCAACACCCCTTGATCCGGTTTCAATTTGTGCTGCAAATCTGTTCCTTCCTTTCCCCATTTCGTTCGCATTCCAGTCCGGGATAACGACCCTGAATCCCAACCGGATTTTCCAGCCCGCCTGCAATAGTACACCAGTCCGAATCCCGCCCCTCGTACTCCTGGCCGGGCTTTCTCTCTGCTCGGCCCCCGGGTCTTGCTCACCTGGGCCGTGGCTGATGCGACTGGAGTCTGGAGGCGTGTCGGGCGATGGAGGCCCCGGGGTTGGGGGCTCCGGGAACATGGTGACGGAGTCCTAGAGTCTTTTCTGCAGAGGCTCTCAAGCACCCTAGTTCCCCATTCCCACCCCAAACGTCCCTTGAGGCCCACGCACAACAAAGAACTCCAACTCCCATGAGGTCCCTGCGCGAACAGCCGCACAGAAACCGGCCAGCCACCGCGAGTCATGCTGGGAGTTGTAGTTTCAGCCTCCCCACGCTTGAGAGGGGGTGTTCAGGACCTAGTTCCATCCCAAAGGGATACCCGCTTCCTCCACGCCTTCACAGGCATCCCGCTGACTTCTGCCTCTTCCTCGCCCCTCAGCAGGGCCTGAACCGGAAGCGGGTGAAGGCAGTCGTGGGAACCAGCGGACCGCGTTGCCCAGAGCAACAGCCTGGCTCCTCTCCGGCGGGGTGGGAGCAAAGCTGGTTGCCCGGGCAACGGTCTGTTGCCAGGACAACGGGCGGGGCTGACGCACAGACGCGGAGTCCCTGCGGGGCAGGTTCGCTCCCGGCCCCACCGGTGCCCGGGAACCTCCAGTACCCCAAATGGGATCCTGAGGTCCCGCGATGTGGGGAGGGGGCAGCCTGCGGTCCGAGCGCCCACAGCCGGTTCCTCCCTCCCCACCTGGTCCTGGGAAGTGAGACGCAGGTTCCCCCTTCCCTCTCCCCCTTTTTGCTGGAGGGCGGGTCGGGGGCGCCTGTGCTGGGCCCGCCTCATCCTTCTTGGCCTGTTGGTCTCTCCAAGCATCTGCGCTGTCTTCACACCTGTTCTCGTGACCGCCTCGGTCTCCACGCCCTCTTGTCCCCAAATAGGCGTCGTCCCTGTGTCTGCCTCCCCATCCCGCCTGTCTCTCTGTCCTATCGCCTGGCCTCTGTCCCCAGGGTCTCTCCTCCTCCCCTCCGCCTGCGCCCCCCTCCCCGCCCTCCGCCCTTTGTCTTCACACCCGTCTCGCGTCCCTAAATCCCAGTCTCCCCGCTTCAGGCTCGAGCCCTCCCTCCCACTGTCTCTGTCGGTCCCCCCAGTGCCCCAGCCCCCACTCTCACACACATTTCCTCTGGGAATGCGGATGCGGATGGGCTGAGGCGGGGGTCCCAGCAGCTCCTACCTGCTCGGCGGCTGGACGGGACACTCCCGGGAGACGCCGAGGCGCCAGCCCCGCCGGGACCCCGCCCCTCGCACGTGGGCGGTGGCGCTGTCCCGGGTGCTGATCTCGGAGCTCGGCGGGGCGGAGGAGCCGCGGAGCGGAGCCGGATCCCTTGCGCGCGTGTGTGCCCGTGTGCGTGTGCGCGCGTGTATGGTGTGTATTGTGTGTGCCCGTATTTGGTCTCCTGTAGGCGGAAAGCCCCGCCCCGGCCCTCCTCTCGCCCCCACCCGGGAACCTCGATGGCGCCCACAGATGTTTATCCTGGCGCCTTAGAATTTTCTGCCTCCTGGTCCAGTCGTTGGCCGTCCACACCACTCCACTAGTCCCGCCCCAACACACACGACACACACCTATATAGCCCAAAGAAATGCATGCCAGGATAACCGGTCCTAGGACCCAGGAGAACCAAGACCTCCACTGGAGACCCAGACTCTGTGGGTATCAGCATCAAAGTCCCCAACTATCATTGCCCTCTAAGTTCCCCTAATGCCAGTCCCAGGAGGCAGCCGGGGCAGTGGCTCGCACCTGTAACCCCAGCACTTTGGCAGGCCGAAGGGGGAGGAATGCTTGAGCCCAGGAGCTGGCAACTAACCTGGGCACATAGGAAAATCTCGTCTCTATGAAAATGAGCCAGGTGTGGTGTCACTCGCCTCTAAACCCAGCTACTCTAGCGGCTGAGGTGGGAAGATGACCTGGAGCCGGGAGGTCAAGGCTGCAGTGAGCCACTGCCCTCCAGTCTGGACAACAGTGAAAGAAAAGAAAAGAAAAGAAAAAAAGGGAGGGAGGGAGGGAGAGAGGGAGGGAGGGAGGGAGGGAGGGAGGGAGGGAGGGAGGGAGGAAGGAAGGAAGGAAGGAAGGAAGGAAGGAAGGAAGGAAGGAAGGAAGGAGAGAAAGCCCAGAAGGCAAGTCCCCAAGCACCTAGCTTCAGCGAGCCCTATGCATACTTCCCAGACCCCGGACACAGATGACTGGACGCTGCCTTCTCTGAGATACTCAACCACAGCATCCCACATTTTTTCATGGGCAAGTGTGTGGGTCCCCCTTGTCCCCTCCTGGACGTTTGTCTCTATCCCCAGATCCCAGGAACCCGTCCCTACTCCCACCCCAATATTATTTCCAGACCCAGAAATCCACAGGACAACCGCCTGTGGGGAAAACAGTGATTTAATAAATTATGGGATAGAAGGAAACACATATGCAGACGGCGGGTGCAGGGAGACCTTGGGCACAGGGACTCCCTCCAACCTCAGATTATAGACTGATTTGGTTTCTGAAGTAAAAGCAGGGCAGGGTCCTGCCTGCCTTTTGTCCTCAAGTAGCCAGAATTCCAGACCTGAATTCCTTCCTGCCTCAGAATCCAGGCTCCAGCCTGTCTCTTCCTGCATTCCAGGTTCCTAGCTTCCTCCTCCCTCAAAGACCTGGGAATTCCAAGCTACCACCCCTCTCCTCCTTCAAGGCACCAGGAATCTAGATCCCCAGGTCCCACAGAGTCATGTGCTGAGGTCCACCAGATCACTCTCTCCTGGGGAAACTGGAGTTTGGGCTCCCAGCCCCCTCCTCCCACAGCACCCAGGAGTCTGGGAGCCCAGCCCTCTGCTCTTCCAGGAATCTGGGTTCAAGTGGGCGTCCAGAGCTTGAGGATGCCTGGGCTGCCAGCCCAGCCCTCTTGTCACTTAGACCTCCAACTCGTGGGCCCGGATGGCAGCCTTGTTCTCGTAAATAAGGTTTTCAACATTCTCATATGTGACCTCCTTCTCAGCTGGGGCCTGGGCTGACTGTTGGAGGAACCGCAGGATGCACTGGTGCAGGAATACGTACTGAGCCTGGGGAGGGGGCATGGGAGTGAGTGAGGGGTGTCTCCCCAAGCCTGGGCTGCGTACAGCCCCGGGGTCCCATGTCCCACCGCCTCCTGTCCAGTATCACTCGGGGGCCAGGGGCTGCCTCACCTCCGTCTGCACCATCAACGGCCGGCTCTCTCTCATCTTCTTCACGAAGCTGAAGGGCCCAAGGAGACCCTCGTACTCCAGCTGCCGAAGCAGGACGTCCAGGGCAATGAGGGTGCCCGTGCGGCCCACGCCAGCACTAAGCAGAACAAAGAAAGGGTCAGACCAAGGGGCGGGAGTGCGAGGGTCCAGGGTCATGGCTGATTGGAGGGATCTGTGTTTGAATGATGGCAATCACTATGCCTCCTCACACCTGCAGTCCCAGCACTTTGGGAGGCTGAGGCAGGTGGATCACCCAAGGTCAGAAGTTCAAGACCAGCCTGGCCAACGTGGCGAAACCCCGTCTTTACTAAAAATACAAAAATTAGCCGGGTGTGGTGGCGCACAACTGTAACCCCGGCTACTTGAAAGGCTGATGCAGAAGAATCGCTTGAACCCAGGAGGCAGAGGTTACAGTGAGCTGAGATTGCACCATTGCACTTCAGCCTGGGTGAAAAGAGTGAAACTCCATCTCAAAAAAAAAAAAACGAGAAACTATGTCTAGAGTTCCTTGCATCCGTTAGGCCCTGTTCTAAGTGCCTGATGGGCCTTCTTCAGTCCTCACAAACCTAAGCAGTGGGATGCACTAGCACATCCACTGTACAGATGGTGAAATGGAGGCTGAGTGACGTGAGGTCTCATTCCCCAGGTTGCTCAGCTAGTAAATGACTGAGCCAGGTTCGAACACAGGAAGAAGAACTCTCCAGCCAATCATTTAAAAATTCCTTTAAACACATAATTAATCTTTTGTTGTGTTTTGTCTCTGTCATGCAGGCTGGAGTGCAGTGGCACAATCTCAGGTCACTGCAGCCTCGACCTCCTAGACTCAAGGGATCCTCCCACCTTGGCTTCCCAAAGTGCTAGGATTACAGGCATGAGCTGCTATGCCCGGTGAAAAAAATTAGCTATTTTAGGTTGGGCACAGTGGCTCACACCTGTAATCCCAGCACTTTGGGAGGCTGAGGTGGGCAGATCACTTGAGGTCAGGCATCTGAGACCAGCCTGGCCAACATGGAGAAACTCTGTCTCTACTAAAAATAAAGAAATGAGGCTGGATGCAGTGGCTTACACCTGTAATCCTAGCTCTTTGGGAGGCCAAGGTGGGTGGATTGCCTGAGCACAGGAGTTCGAGACCATCCTGACTAACACGGTGAAACCCTGTCTCTACTAAAATACAAAAAATTAGCCAGGAGTAGTAGCATGTGCCTGTAGTCCCAGCTACTCAGAAGGCTGAGGCAGGCGAATTGCTTGAACCTGGGAGGCGGAGGTTGCAGTGAGCCAAGATTGCACCTCTCCAGCCTAGGCAACAGAGCAAGACTGTGTCTCAAAAAAAAAAAAAAAAAAAAAAAAAAGCGATTTTATTTATTTATTTTTTTTAATAATTATAACTTTATTGTAGGTTGTAATCTTTTAATCTGTATTTCTGAACTCTCAAAGCTCTGGAAGCTGGAAGTTTTTTTTTTGAGCTGGAGTTTCGCTCTTGTTACCCAGGCTGGAGTGCAATGGCGCAATCTCGGCTCACAGCTACCTCCACTTCCTGGGTTCAGGCAATTCTCCTGCCTCAGCCTCCTGAGCAGCTGGGATTACAGGCACGCGCCACCATGCCCAGCTAATTTTTGTATTTTTAGCAGAGACGGGGTTTCACCTTATTGACCAGGATGGTCTCCATCTCTTGACCTCGTGATCCACCCGCCTCGGCCTCCCAAAGTGCTGGGATTACAGGCTTGAGCCACCGCGCCCGGCCAGAGCTTGTGTTCTTAATCTCACCAAAATATCTCCTCCCAAGTTATACATACCTCCTTTTCAGACCTACCTTCCTCTCTTAGTTATTCATGATACACTGTTTCAATTTATGTGAATCAGTATCACCATTAGTAAATGTATTTTATTTATTATTTATTTATGTCACCATGTTGGCCAGGCTGGTCTTGAACTCCTGACCTCAGGTGATCCACCCATCTCAGCCTCCCAAAGTGCTGGGATTACAGGCTTGAGCCACCGCACCCGGCCAAGAAAAGCTATTTAATGTGAGCCATTTAGCACTCACAGTGTCCTGCAGCCCCCACCTCTATCCAGCTGCAGAACATTTCATCACCCTAAAGCAGACACCATACCCATTAGGCGGTCTCTCCCCATTCAGTCTCCCTCTAGGGCCTGGGACACACTCATCTGTTTGTGTCTCTGCTGATTCGGCTGTTTTGGATGTTGCATACTAACGGAATGATGTAATGATTACCCTCTCAGCTCTAGAATGGGGAGGGAACTCTTTTGCCACGAGGTTGTTAGGAGCAGTAGGACTGTGTAAACATTCACTGTTGCTGAAACCAGAGCCCCAGTCTCAGGAGCTGTTCCTCCTCCTCATCTCCCTAATAGTTGCCATTAGGTGAAATCTGACCTACAGGACTTCAGCATAAATATCAGGAAAGGGCCGGGCACGGTGGCTCACGCCTGTAATCCCAGTACTTTGGGAGGCCGAGGCGGGTTGATCACAAGGTCAAGAGATCGAGACCATCCTGGTCAACAAGGTTAAACCCCGTGTCTACTAAAAATACAAAAAATTAGCTGGGCATGGTGGCGCGTGCCTGTAATCCCAGCTACTCAGGAGGCTGAGGCAGGAGAATTGCCTGAACCCAGGAGGCGGAGGTTGTGGTGAGCCGAGATCATGCCATTGTGCTCCAGCCTGGGTAACAAGAGCGAAACTCCGTCTCAAAAAAAAAAAAGTAATAATAATAAAGTAAATAAATAAATATCGGGAAAGCAGTTGATGGGGAGGCCCCATACTTGAGCACAAGGAAGTATCTCCAATGTTTCTCTCAATCTGTGGCCTCATCCCCCTCCTGCGCCTTCATCCCTTCTCTTCTGCATTCAACTTTCTCTTCCTTTACCCTTTCATCTTTCGTTCTTTTTTTTTTTTTTTTTTCAGAAAAAGTCACCCAGGCTGGAGGGCATTGGTGTGACCTCGGCTCACTGCAACCTCCTCCTCCTGGGTTCAAGCAATTCTCCTGCCTCAGCCTCCCAAGTAGTTGAGACTACAGACACCCGCCACCACACCCGGCTAATTTTTGTATGTTTAGTGGAGATGGGGTTTCACCATATTGGCCAGGCTGGTCTCAAACTCCTGAACTCAACTGATCCACCCACCTCGGCCTCCCAAAGTGCTGGGATTACAAGCATGAGCCACCATGCCCAGCCTGACTTTTCATTTCTCCTTCCCATCACTTCATCTTTATCCTCCTCCTCTTATCTGCTTTCTGCCCCCTTTATCTTCAACATCCGTCTCCTCTTCCTTTTCACCTCCCTGTGAGTTCCCAGGGTCCCATCTAGCACCACCGTCTGAGCCCCAGGGGAGCGGTTCTCTCTCGGGAGAGGGTCCTGGGCTGGTCCCCACCTGCAGTGTACAATGGGTGGGCCTCCCTCCATGGTCTGATCCAACCACTGCCGGAGCATCCTCCAGAAAGCCAGCAAGGTGTCTGGGGAGGAGGGAACGCCGTGATCCGGCCAGGCCAGGAAGTGGAATTGCCGCACAGAGAGCGTCTTCTGCTCCTCCACCTGGAAGGAAGGAGCGCTCACAGGCTCTGGAGATGAACGGAGGGAGGACCTGGCTTCTACCACTAAGGGCGGGTTCCCTGGAACACAGCACAGCTCCTCAGAGCAGTGGGTGGAAGGCTGGAGTTGGCAGAGGGTCCTGGGTGCCTGGCATGTCACAGGGGAAGGCTGAGAGCCATCACGGGGCTGGACGCACCTGGAGGAGCTGCAGTTCCCGGACCGTCCAGTTCTCCGTCACTTCCTCACTCTCCAGGGTCACCCGCAGGTGCCCGTGGGTGCAGGGCTGAGAGTCCAGAGGCCAGTAATGCTCACACTTCACCTGGGGGAGGATGAGGGCTCAGAGAACAGGAAGACTCCTCCCCAGGTCTGTGGGGTCTGCCTTAGCCCCCACATGCGAACCAGCAGACGGGCTGGGGGAGTGGGGGAGAGGTCACACTGAAGATGCCTGGGGTGACACTGGAGGAACCCATGAGGTCTGGGTGTGGGGTCTACATTGGATCAGTGTTTGGGGCGGGGTCATGTCCCCAGTCAGCACGCAGGACTCGTATCTCTCACCCGGCCAGCCTCCATGCAGTTGGTCAGCATGACTAGGGTGTGGCTCTGCTGTTCCCACACCAGGCGCCAGAAGTCGCCCACTGTCTGTGGCAGGGGGCCCTGGGTTGCTATGAACTCCTGGGGGCTCCAGAGACCCTGGTTGAGGAAGGCAGGTGTGTCAGGGGGGCCTTTGGATAACCCCCGCCAGCTCTTATCTCTCCAGGCCTGCTGGGCACCCTTTCAATCCCAACCAGGGCCTTACAGGCATGAAGCTGGCATTGATGTAGTCAGAGCCTGGCTCCTCGGGGATGGGCTTCAGGGGTACCCGGGACCAGTCATCTAGGAGAAGAGGCCAGCATTAGCCATGCAGAGAGACCCAGAGAGGCACAGAGACAAGACCAAGACCCACAGACAGAAGTCACGCCGAGATGCAGGCAGGCCCTGGGAGCTATGCAGGGACCGAGAGGTGAAGGGACCACAGCTGTGGGGAGCAGGCCAGGAGGACTCTCAAAGGGACCCACGGCTAGGCGGGGTGACTCATACGTGTAATCCCAGCACTTTGGGAGGCTGAGGTGGGTGGATCATCTGAGGTCAGGAGTTTCAGAACAGCCTGGCCCACATGGTGAAACCCCATCTTTACTAAAAATGCAAAAATTAGCCAGGCATGGTGGCGGGTGCCTGTACTCCCAGCTGCTCGTGAGGCTGAGGTGGGAGGATCCCTTGAATCCAAGAGGCGGAGGTTGCAGTGAGCTGAGACGGCGCCACTTCACTCCAGCCTGGGAAGCAGAGCAAGACTCGGTCTCAAAGTAAAAAAAAAAAAGGAAGACCACGTGGGGGGAGGGTCTTGTCTCTCATAGCAGGTAGAAGGGCACTGGGGTGGGGTGCTGACTAGATCGGGGCTGGGGCGAAAGCAGCGGAAGCCCAAGACTCACAGGGCAGCACATTTCTGTAGCGGTTCTTGGCACTGTTCTCTGGAGTTGAAGCCACCATCTGAGACTGGCTGGTGCCCACCAGGGACAGTTGCTGGGGGTGCAGGCAGAGGGGGTACCTGGTGTTGGATTTTCTCTACTTGCCCTTGAGGGGACCCCCGAGCTCCCCTTGCCTTCTTTGGCATCACCCCTTGTTTATCCCTTGTGCCCTGAGATTCTGTGGCACCCACAGAAACAGGACATATGTGTGCCAGCCACTCTGTGGGGCACTGAGGGAGCCGTGGGGACTTCTTCAGGCAGGTAAGAAAGCGGGTGTCAGGGAGAAAGGACTCACTTGGTGGAGTGGAGATGGTTACTTTTGGACTGACCCATCATTATTTTAAGATTTCAAGGGCTGGGCATGGTGGCTCATGCCTGTAATCCCAGCACTTTGGGAGGCCGAGACAGGTGAATCACGAGGTCAGGAGTTCGAGGCCAACCTGGCCAACATGGTGAAACCCTGTCTCTACTAAAAATACAAAAATTATCCAGGTGTGGTGGCGCGTGCCTGTAATCCCAGCTACTCGGGAGTCTGAGGCAGCAGAATTGCTTGAACCAGGGAGTAGGAGGTTGCGGTGAGCAGAGATCGTACCATTGTACTCCAGCCTGGGCAACAAGAGCAAAACTGCATCTCCCCGCCAAAAAAAAGAGATTTCAGTGAGTGGAAAGATAAGCATGCCTGGGAATCCCTGACAAACCAACAACATATGTTGTTGCCTTTGCTTGATTCCCAGGGCCATGAGGTCTGGTCAGGGGGTGGCAGCGAGGGCCAACAGAGGAGGCTGAGCTGAGCCCCTCTGTCCTCCCCGCACCTGGTACTCCTCTGCAAAACCACAGCTGCTGTCCTTCTCATTCCTCCTGACGTGGTCAGCAAAGTCTTCAGCCGGGATGTCCCCTGGGAAGCTGCGGTTTGGGGGGAGTAGGGAGAAAAGACTCTTTGAATCTTGCACTTTTGAGGGCCAGTCCTGGTGACTCACGCCTGTAATCCCAACACTTTGGAAGGCCAAGTTGGGTGGATCACCTGAGGTCAGGAGTTCGAGACCAGCCTGGTCAACATGGTGAAACCCTTTCTCTACTAAAAGTACAAAAATCAGCCTGGTGGCCGGGCACGGTGGCTCAAGCCTGTAATCCCAGCACTTTGGGAGGCCGAGATGGGTGGATCATGAGGTCAAGAGATCGAGACCATTCTGGTCAACATGGTGAAAACCCGTCTCTATTAAAAATATTAAAAATTAGCTGGGCATGGTGGCACGTGCCTGTAATCCCAGCTACTCGGGAGGCTGAGGCAGGAGACTTGCCTGAACCCAGGAGGCGGAGGTTGTGGTGAGCCGAGATCGCGCCATTGCACTCCAGCCTGGGTAACAAGAGCGAAACTCCGTCTCAAAAAAAAAAAAAAAATCAGCTGGGTATGGTGGCAGGCACCTGTAGTCCCAGCTACTCAGGAGGCTGAAGCAGGAGAATTGCTTGAACGCGGGAGGTGGAGGTTGCAGTGAGCCAAGATCGCACTCACTGCACCCCAGCCTGGGTAAAAGGGTGAGACTCCATCTCACAATAATAACAGTAATAATAATAATAAACCTACTCAGACAGCCCTACACTCCAACTTCTCATGCAGACCAGTTTTCTCTCCTTCTTGTCATTCTATCACGGGCCCTGAGGCTGTACCCACTACTGCAGGGAATGCCTTTCTCCATATCATCTCGGCCTCCCTGTCTGTGATTGCAAAGCCCTCACCTGCCTGACTGCTCAGCAGCGGCTGAGCCTTGCCTGTTCTCCTGGATCTGCACTGCTCCTGAACACCCAGGCCTGGCTTGGCCCCCACCTGCCCGGCTGCTGCTTGTCCATTTCCTGGGCAGGCCCCTCCTCCTCGGTCCATCTTCAAAGGCACGTGTTCCCCACCGATCCTCCCCAAGCTGCTGGACACACATTTCTTACAGGGTTTGGCCCATTCCTGCAGTTTCACTTTCCCTCTCTCTTTCTTTCTCTCTCTCTTTCTTTCCCTTCTTTCTTCCTTTCCTTCTCTTTCTTTCTCTCTTTCTTTCCTTCCTTCCTTTCTTCCTTCTTTCTTCTATTTTTTTTCTTTTTGAGACCGAGTCTCCCTCTGTTACCCAGGCTGCTACCCACTGGTGTGATCTTGGCTCACTGCAACCTCAGCCTCCCAAGCTCAAGCGGTTCTCCTGCCTCAGCCTCCCGAGTAGCTGGGATTATAGGCACTGGCCACCATGCCTGGCTGATTTTTGTATTTTTAGTAGAGATGGGGTTTTGCCATGTTGGTCAGGCTGGTCTCAAACTCCTGACCTCGAGTGATCCGCTGGCCTTGGCCTCCCAAAGTGCTGGGATTACGGGCGTGAGCCACTGCGCCCGGCCTCCTGTCTGGGTTATTACAAATCTCTTCCCTTTGCTTCTTACAGGTTAGACTGAGTCACTAGCCTATTCAATATCGTCACAAAACTCCCATCTCACAGTAGATCCAAAATCCTAACTTTCATCTACAAACCTGTCCCTGCTCTGGCCCCGCTGATGCCTCTCTGACCTCACTTCCCACGGCCCTCCCCTTCCTCTGCTCCGTTGGAAATGCAGGATGTCCTCTGAACCCCACGTGTGCTGCTGCCTCAGGCTCCCCGCTCGCCTCCCTGTCCTCAGAACGCCTTCCCAGATGCATGCACGGCTCCTCTCCCACTTGCTTAGGTCTGTCCTCAGATGACTTCCTCTTAGTCATTCCATTAGCCAGACTTTCCTTGAATATCCTGCCTAAAATATTCCTGCTGGGTGTGGTGGCTCACGCCTGTAATCCTAACACTTTGGGAGGCTGAGGTGGAAGGATTGCTTGAGGCCAGGAGTTCAAGACCAGCCTGGACAACCTAGTGAGACCCCCCCTCCCACCACCGCTGAAAAAAATTTAAAAATTAGCCAGGCATTGTGGTGTGTGCCTGCGGTCCCAGCTACTGGGGAGGCTGAGGAGGTGGGAGGATCACTTGAGCCCAGGAGGTCCAGGCTGCAGTGAGCTACGACTGAGACACTGCACTCCAGCCTGGGCCACAGAGTAAGACTCTGTCTCAACAAATTAATAAATAAAATAAAATTTTAAAAATTCTCTGATTTTCCCTCTAATTTTCACATTAGAAGAATATTAAAATATTCCTCTGCCCTTCCTATCCCCTCCTCTTGCTCTGTCTACAAGTTTATTATATTATTTTATATATTATTAATACATATATATTTTCTCTTTCTTTCTCTCTCTCTCTCTCTCTCTCTCTTTCTTTCTTTCTTTCTTTCTTTCTTTTTTTGAGACGGAGTTTCCCTCTTGTTGCCCAGGCTGTAGTGCAATGGTGCAATCTCGGCTCACTGCAACCTCCGCCTCCTGGGTTCAAGCAATTCTCCTTCCTCAGCCTCCTGAGTAGCTGGGATTACAGGCACACGCCACCGTGCCCAGCTAATTTTTTTGTATTTTTAGTAGAGACGGGGTTTCACGGTGTTGGCCAGGCTTGTCTTGAACTCCTGACCTCGTGATCCATCCTCCTTGGCCTCCCAAAGATTATAGGTGTTAGACACTGTGCACAACCTTTTTTTTTTTTTTTTTGAGACGGAGTCTCGCTCTGTCACCCGGGCTGGAATGCAGTGGCGCAATCTCAGCTCACTGCAACCTCTGCCTCCCAGGTTCAAGTGATGCTGCTGCCTCAGCCTTCTGAGTAGCTGGGATTATAGGCATGAGTCACCATGCCTGGTCCTGACTCCAAGTTTATATCATGTTGTTTATGGTCTTGCTTATTGATGTCTCCGGTACTAGAATGTAAGCCCCAGAGGGCAGGACTCCTGGTTTAATTTACTGCTTGCTTGGCAGCTGGAACAGTGCCTGATACATGCAGTGCTCAGCTGATATCTGCCGAATGAATGAATGAACGTGATGGAGCTGACACCAGAACTGAATTTAAAGTCACTGGCCCAGGCTGCTTGGGGAGTGAGCTGCAATGGAAGGGCCATGGTCCCCATCTCAGGGGCTTCAGTCCCTTCTGAGGTGTTTGTGGGTAGATTCACCGATCCACCTTCTGACTTAGCTAGCAGCCACCAAACACCCCTTGATTCGACTAGATTCTTTCCGATGCGCCCCCGCAAACCTTCTGCTCACCTGAAGACCAGATCACTGAGTTCTGGTTTCTGCTGGTTCTTCTTATTCCTGGGAAAAGGAATTAGGATGAAAGGCTCAGGGAGTGAGGCTGCAACCAGGGGTCCTCCTCCTTCTCCGGCCCCCACCCTCCAGGTGGTCAGCCCTGTGCTGAGTCTCACCTCCTCTTCAGGAAGAAAATAAGCAGGCCCACCAGGATGAGAAATAGAAGGGTGCCCACAACGGCTCCGGCAATGACCCCTGCAGGGAGGAAGCATTGGGAACCCTCAGAGCACAGGTCTTATCTACTCCTCTGTCTCCAACCTTGCCTAGCCTTTCCTCTTCCCCAGAAACCTGGTCCAAACACAGCTGACCCTTGCACAACGTGGGTCTGAATTGCGTGGTCCAGTTATGCTTATCCACGGATTTTCCTCCACCCATGAGACAGCAAGACCACCCCTCTTCTTCCTCCTCCCCCTCTGCCCACTCAGCTTGAAGACCACAAGGATGAAGACCTTTCTGATGATCCACTTAGTAAATAGTGAATACACTTTCTGTTCCTTACAATTTTCTTTTTTCTTTTTTTTTTTTTTGAGATGAAGTCTCACTCTGTTGCCCAGGCTGGAGTGCAGTGGTGTGATCTCGGCTCACTGCAATCTCTGCCTCCCGGGTTCAAGTGATTCTCCTGCCTCAGCCTCCCGAGTAGCTGGGATTACAGGCACCTGCCACTGCACCTGGCTAATATTTATAGTTTTAGTAGAGACAGGGTTTCACCATCTTGGCCAGGCTGCTCTTGAACTCCTGACTTCATGATTCACCTGCCTTGGCCTCCCAAAGTGCTGGGATTACAGACATGAACCACTGCACCTGGCCAAGATTTTCTTAATGACATTTTTTTTCCTAACTACTTTATTATAAGAATACAATATGGCTCAGCACTTTGGGAGTCTGAGGCGGGTGGATCACAAGGTCAGGAGATTGAGACCATCCTGGTTAACACAGTGAAACCCCATCTCTATTAAAAATACAAAAAAATTAGCCAGTCATGGTGGCACATGCCTGTAGTCCCAGCTACTTGGGAGGCTGAGGCAGGAGAATCACTTGAACCCAAGAGTTGGAGGTCACAGTGAGCCAAGATCGCGCAACTGCACTCCAGCTTGGGTGACAGAGCGAGACTCTGTCTCAAAAAAAAAAAAAAAAAAATACACCGGGCGCGATAGCTCACACCTATAATCCCAGCACTTTGGGAGGCCGAGGCGGGTGGATCACGAGGTCAAGAGATCGAGACCATCCTGGTCAATATGGTGAAACCCCATCTCTACTAAAAATACAAAAAATTAGCTGGACATGGTGGCGCGTGCCTGTAATCCCAGCTACTCAGGAGGCTGAGGCAGGAGAATTGTCTGAACCCAGGAGGCGGAGGCTGTGGTGAGCCGAGATTGCGCCATTGCACTCCAGCCTGGGTAACAAGAGCGAAACTCCATCTCAAAAAAAAAAAAAAAACATATATAATACATATTACAGACAAAATATATGTTAATTGTCAATGTTATTGGTAGGGCTCCCAGTCAAGAGTAGGCTGTTAGTAGGTAAGTTTTTGGGGAGTAAAAATTACATGCAGATTTTTGACTGCATAGGGGATTATCGTTCAGGGGTCAACTGTCCATCATTTTCTCAGGTGACCTGGTTGGTGAAGAGTGACTCCTGACCAGGCCCGGTGACTCACGCCTGTAATCCCAAAACTTTGGGAGGCTGAGGTGGGTGGATCAGGAGTTTGAGATCAGCCTGGGCAACACAGCAAAACCCTGTCTCTAATAAAAACACAAAAATTAGCTGGGCAAGGTGGCACACACCTGTACTCTCAGCTACTCAGGAGGCCGAGGCATGAGAATCACTTGAACTCGGGAGGTGGAGGTTGCAGTGAGCCAAGATGGCACCACTGCACTTTAGCCTGGGCTATACGGCAAGACGCCGTCTCAAAAAAAAAAAAAAGGAAAAGAAGAAAAAAAACACAAAATAGCTGGGCATGGCAGTACATGCCTGCAGCCCCAGCTACTCAGGGGACTGAGGCAGGAGGATCACTTGAGCCTGGGAAGTGGAGGCTGCTTTGAGCCGTGATCGTATTGCTGCACTCCAGCCTGGGCAACAGAGCGAAACCCTGTCTCAATGACAGAAAACCCCAATCAACAAAAAACAGTGACTCTCGCCTTCCTTAGCCTAGACTAGTGCTTCTCAACAAGGGCGATTTCGTTGCCAAGTAGACACTGGGCAATGTCTGGAGAATTTGGACAGCTCGGATGTGGGGGTGCTGCTGCCATCTAGTGGGTGGAACCAGGGGGGCTCCTCAATACCCTATGACGCACAGGACAGTATTGAAGGATCTAGCGCAAAGCATCTATAGTGCCGAGGCTGGGGAAACACTTTGCTGGCTGTGAGATTGTCCCCGGCACGGATGGCTTCCGTCCTCCCCAGAATTGCAGCTTCACCTCCTCGGAGGTCCTGCTGGCTCAGGAAGGACTGCCCAGCAGCGGAGCCTACCGAGGCCTGGTGGCATCTGAGGCCGTGCCTGCTCTCAGGCTCTGACGGGCACGGCTCTCCCAAGACCTGTCGTTAGATGCCTGGTCTTAGGGTAGACTCCAGCCGGTGGCCCGTCTCTATCAGCCTTCAAGGCCCCCAGGCTGCAGCCACGAAAAGTGTGCTTGTCAACAGGGGACAGCAGGGTCTTATAACCTTGTTACTAAGGGAGAGAACTTTCTAGTCAGTGGGGGTCTGGAAAAGCCCAGTGTGAAAGGCATCCGTGGGTCGTCGCATCAACCCCCAGGCTCTCTCCAGATTGGAGGCCCTATTCCCGGGAAGTGATTGATGGGGCAAAGTGAGGCTTATGGCCAGTCTTGGTATATGGCCAGACCTTTCCCAAACCTCTTCAAGTACCCCATTGATTAATGCAAAGTGATACAACCACATTAGGAGGGGGAAAAAGGGCAGTTAAATGTACAGTTCCCATGTGACTGTTCCACTAGTGGGTATAGACCCAAGAGAAATAAAAACATATGTCCACACAAAACCTGCCCACAAACGTTCCTAGCAGCATTGCCCATAATAGTCAAAAGCAGAAACCACTCAATTGATGTATCAACTGGAGCAGTGAATGGATAAAAACGAATGGATAGGCCAGGTGTGGTGGCTCACGCCTGTAATCCTAACACTTTGGGAGGCCGAGGTGGTGGATCACCTGAGGTCAGGAGTTCGAGACCAGCCTGGCCAACAAGGTGAAACCGCATCTTAAAAAAAAAAAAAAAAAAGAGGTTAAATAAGTTGGGAGGATGGAGAAGAGGCGGAATAGGAGGACTAGAGGGAAGAAGGGATAAACAGCAGGAGAGGAGAGGGGTACAAAGTGAGGCACAGAATCCCAGGGAAAAAGAAACAAGAGCTAGAGAGAGAAGGGGAGAATGAGACAGCTGTGCAGAATTAGGGAGGGAAGCACAGTAATGAAGAAAGGGGCTGGGCGCAGTGGCTCGCCGCCTTTAGGAGACTGAGGCAAGGGGATAGATGGAGTGCAGGAGTTCAAGGCATCCTGCACAACAATAGTGAGACCTCATCTCTGCCAAAAAAAAAAAAAAAAAAAAAAGAAAGTCATCGGGCATGGTGGTGCACACCTGTACTCCCAGCTACTCTGGAGGCCAAGGCAGGAGAGTCCCTGGAGCCCAGGAGGTCCAGGCTGCAGTGAGTCCAGATCACGCCACTGCACTCCAGCCTGGTCCACAGAGCCAGACCCTGTCTCAAAAGAAAAAAAAGGGCTGGGCACAGTGGCTCAAGCCTGTAATCCTAGCAGTCTGGGAGGCCGAGGTGGGTGGATCACCTGACGTCAGGAGTTCGAGATCAGCCTGGCCAACATGGTGAAACCCCATCTCTACTAAAAATACAAAAATTAGCCAGGTGTGGTGGCACATGCCTGTATTCCCAGCTACTCAGGAGGCTGAAGCGGGAGAATCGCTTGAACCCGGAGGTTGCAGTGAGCTGAGACTGCACCACTGCACTCCAGCCTGGGCAACAAGAGCAAAACTCTATCTCAAAAAATGAAATAAAGATGTTTCAAAGGAAACGAGAAGCAAAAGAATCCCATTGATTTCCTCACAAAGCGGGGCCTGCTGGGGTCTACTGAGAATTTTGTCAAAGCTCCCTGGCCCACGCGGCTCTGCTCACCTGCACTCTCGGTGTGGCAGGTCACAGAGGCAGAGGTGGCCCTCATTCCGTCCCAGATGGTCATGATGGTGGCTGGGTAGGACTGAGCCGGCCCGAGACCCAACACAGACACACCCTTCCCACACGAAGCTCTGTCCTGGGAGCCTCGCTGTCCACCCACCTCCAACTCAAAGGCCTCGTAGCCTCCCTGGGGGCAGGACCAGGTCAAGATGACTCCATAGCCCCCTGAGGTGCTGACGCAGGAAGTGATGGTAACTGTGTCTGGGTCTGGGTGAAGGAAGCAAGATGTCAGCAGAGCCATCCAAGGTGGCTTTCCAGCCCCACCCCCACTACTCAGTTCTCAGAGACAAGCCACCCCTTCCTCCCCAACCCAAACCACCTCATCTTCCCTCCTTTTCTGTCCTTCCCAAATGGACACAAGTAAGTCCCTTCAAACTACAACTCCCATGACGCCTTGGGCTCCGCCATCACTGCAGCTCATGAAGTCATGGCCCATGGCCTGATGGGATTTTTACTCCATTCATCTCTCAGTCCTCAAGACCTGAGCTAAGCCCAGTTCACCAGGTGAAGGCAGGAAGGGGTGGGGGAGGGGCTGGTCTCACTTGTGGACACACGGATGCTTTGCGTGGAACTGGCCATGTCGTTTCTTTCTGCCCACACGGTGAAGTTGTACAGAGTCCCGGGTTCCAGGGCCTCCACCTTGTACCATGTCTCATTGGTCCTGCTGGACTGGTTGGCCCAATTCACTTGGGGATCTTGCTCCCTCTGGGGATGTCCCTCGCTGGCCCACTGGACCCTGTATACGTACAGCTGAGAGTAGGGGTCTCTGGGGGCCTGCCACCACAGCGTGACTGAGTTGTCAGTCTGAGTTTTGTTCTGGAGATCCGTGACCTCACTGGGAGCTGAGAAGTGAGGACAGAGAACTAAAGGGGTAGCCTCAAAGACCCTCTTACCCCAGCCTGCCTGCCAGCCTCTCCCCCACAGCAAAGCTGAGATACCCATTATCAATGGCTCCAGTGGCTAAGGAGGCTGAACCACAGGAAAGAGCCTAGACACCCAAACACCGTGAGGACCAGACTCTCCCAGCCCTCTCTGTCCCCTGGCTACAACCCTGGGTCACACCCTGTCATCTTTCTGTTCTTCCCAGATGCACATCAGTCCCACCCACTGAAACTACAACCCCCATGAGGCCATGGACTCTCTGTATCACTGCCGCTTATGAAGTCATGGCCCCATGGTGTGGGACCATGTAAGGAACCCCAGGTAAGTGCCTTCTCGCTCTAGACACGCCAAATTTCATCTTTTTAGGCCAAATGACCAAGGATTAAAGAGTTTCAGGTTAAGGCTAGGCACAGAGGCTCACTCCCCTAATCCCAGTGCTTTGGGAGGCCGAGGTGGGAGAATCACTTGAGCCCAAGAGTTTGAGACCAGTGTGGGCAACATAATGAGATTCTGTCCCTACAAAAAAATAATATTGTAAATTATCTGGGCATGGTGGTGCCTGCCTGTGGTCACAGCTACTCAGGATGCTGAGGTGGGAGGATCACTTGAGCCCAGGGGGTCGAGGCCACAGTAAGCCATGATCATACCACTGTACTCCATCCTAGGCAACAGGGCAAGACCCTGCCTCAAAAAAAAAAAAAAAAAAGGATGAACCTAGTCTCCCAAGTGATTTTGATTCTTCTCATGAGTGGGACCCACCATGCCCAGGCTGAGAGGCAGTGCCCTCTTGAGTCATCTAATTCCCTGGGACCACCTTTAGCTGTTGTCCAGCTGGTGACTTTATCAGCTCCTAAGAAGTGGTGCTAGACAGTCCGGAGCCCTCCCTGACCCCAAAGAGCCCATTTCCCAAAGGGAGAAAAGAAGGTCCCACAGCTTGGAAAGTCCAGGCTGCTGAGAAATGACACCCCCAGGCCAAGCGCAGTGGCTCACACCTCTCATTCCAGCACTCTGGGAGGCTGAGGTGGGAGGATCACCTGAGGTCAGAAGTTCGAGACCAGCCTGGCCAACATGGTGAAACCCCGTCTCTACTAATAATACAAAAATTAGCTGGGTGTGGTGGCGTGCACCTGTCCTCCCGGCTACGCGGGAGGCTGAGGCAGGAGAATTGCCTGAACCCGAGAAGCAGGGGTTGCAGTGAGCTGAGATCACTGTACTCCAGCCTGGCGACAGTGAGAGACTCCATCTAAAAGCAAACAAAAAAACGACACCCCCTAGGAACAGGACCCACAGGTTTAAGCTCTGGAAGGGCCCAAGAGCACTATTCATCTCCCAAGGAGCTCGCAAAGTCCCTTCCTCTTTTTCCTTCCCCTGTCCTAACTGAGCCAGGGTCAGAGCTGACAGTGTCTCACCGGTGGCTGCACTGAGGGTGCTGTTATAGCCGCTGACCTCATTCCTCTCAGCCCAGACGGTGAGGCTGTACAGGCTGCCGGCTTCCAGTTCCTTTAGGGTGATTTCAGTTCCTGAGGTGTTTTGGGTCCTGGGGTTAGTAATGCCTTCCCCCACGCACGAGACCCAGTAGGTGTAGGAAGACTGGCCTGGGCCCTGGGGAGCTGTCCAGCGCAAGGCAATGGAGCTGTTGGTCCAGTCCTGCATGCTGAGGTTTCTCACTGCGTTGGGGACTGGGAGAGGGAGCAGAGAGTCAGGATTTACACGGATCCTAGTCCTCAAGGGTCCGGAACACAGTGATATCCCCTGCCCTCATGCAGCCCAGCTCATTAAGAAACACTTCCTGGAGGGGCACAGTGGCTCACGCCTGTAATCCCAGCACTTTGGGAGGCCGAGGTGGGTGGATCGCCTGAGGTCAGGAATTTGAGACCAGCCTGACCAACGTGGAGAAATCCTGTCTCTACTAAAAATAAAATATTAGCCGAGCATGGCGGCACATGCCTGTAATCTCATCTACTCGGGATGCTGAGGCAGGAGAATTGCTTGAAGCCAGGAGATGCAGGTTGCAGTGAGTCAAAATTGCCCCACTGCACTCCAGCCTGAGCAAAAAGAGCAAAACTCTGTCGAAGAAAGAAAGAAGAAAGAGAAAGAAAGAGAGAGAAGGAAGCAGGGAAGGAAAGAAGGAAAGAAAAGAAAGAAAGGTAGAGAGAAAGAAAGAAACAGAGAGAGGGGGAAGGGAAGGAAGGAAAGAAAGAAACACTTCTGGGCAGGGCACAGTGGCTCCGGCCTGTAATCCCAGCACTGTGGGAAGCTAAACCAGGAGGATTGCCTGAGCCCAGGAATTTGAGACCAGCCTGAGCAACATAGTGAGACCCTATCTTTACTAAAAATTAAAACAAATTAGCTGGGCATAGTGCCACACACCTGTAGTCTCAGCTACCAGGGAGGCTGAGGTGGGAGGATTGCTTGATCTTGGGAGGTTGAGGCTGAAGTGAGCTATGATTGTGTCTCTGCATTCCAGCCTGGGAGACAGAGCAGGACCCTGTCTCAAAAGAGAGAGACAGAGGCCGGGCACAGTGGCTCACACCTGTCGTCCCAGCACTTTGGGAGACCAAAGTGTGTTGATCACTTGAGGCCAGGAGTTCCAGACAAGCCTGGCCAACATGGCAGAACCCTGTCTCTACTCAAAATACAAAAATTAGCTTGGTGTGGTGGTGTGTGCCTGTAGTCCCACCCACTGGGGAGGCAGAGGCAGGAGAATCACTTGAGCCTGGGAGGCAGAGAATGTAGTAAGCTTAGATTGGCCACTGCACTCCAGTCTGGGTGACAGAGGAAACTCTGTTGAAAGAAAGAAGTAAGGAAGGGAGGGAGGGAGGGAGGGAGGGAGGGAGGGAGGGAGGAAGAGAGAGAGAAAAAAAGAAAAAGAAAGAGAGGGAGGGAGGGAGGAAGGGAGGGAGGGAGGGAGGGAGGGAGGGAGGGAGGGAGGAAGGGAGAAAGAGAGGAAGAGAGAGAGAAAAAAAGAAAAAGAAAAAGAGGGAGGGAGGGAGGAAGGGAGGGAGGAAGGAAGGAAGGAAGGGATGGAGGGAGGGAGGAAGAGAGGAAAGGAGCAAGGGAGAAAGAGAGAGAAAAAAAGAAAAAGAGGGAGGGAGGGAGGGAGGGAGGAAGGAGGAAGGGGAGAGGATGAAAGAAAGAAAAAAGAGAAAGGAAGGAAAGAAAGAAAAGAAGAAGGAAAAAGAAGGAAGAGGAAAGAGAAAGAAAAAAGAAGGGGGAAGAAAAAGGGAAGGAAGAAAGAGGAAAGAGAGAAAGAAAGATGGAAGGAAGGAAAGAAAGAAAGAATAAAGAAAAGAAAAGAGGAAGACAGGAGAAGAAAGAACAGAAGACTTCCTAGCGATGAGCCCTAAAATGTCCTGCGTCCCCGCAGCGCCACGCTCAGTGGCAGTAAGCCTCTGGACCGGCTCTGGTCTACTTCAGGGCAGAGCGAGCCCCAGCTGTGATGGCATCTGCCCCGTGGACTTAGAGAAAGGGACGTCAGGCTCAGGGAGTCTGCAGAGCCTACCAACTACAGAGCCAGAGCCCAGGGAGGTGCCGTGCATTTCTGCCGGTTCTGAACCTCTCAGCAAAACAGGGAGTGGGCACTGAGGGCTCCCACCTGTGGAAACGCTGAGATTCTCCCTGGAGCCAAGTGCGCCATTTTTTTCTGCCCATACAGAGAACGTGTACGAGGTTCCGGGTGCGAGTCCCTCCGCCGTCGCACTGGTGTCTGTTGTGTTTTGGGTCTCCGTTCTGCCACCGTCTCCAGTGCACTCCACCCAGTAGGTGTACTCCTGACCGTCTGGGCCACGGGGGGCCTCCCAGCTCAGGGCAATGGAGCTGTTGGTCTGGGCCTTCATGTGCAGGTTTCTCACTGGGTTGGGGGCTGAGAAATTAGGAAGAAAGAGTGAGCAGAGATACAGAACAAAGCAGGGCATGAGTGGGCCCCTCACTGCCCTCAATATTCTTAGCTTTCATTCAACTGCCAGTACCAGCAGACGCAGGGTGTATGGTCTAGACCTGTGTTTCTCAAACTTTAATGTGCTGGATGCTCATGCCTGTAATCCCAGCATTTTGGGAGGCTGAGGAGGGTGGATCACCTGAGGTTGGGAGTTCAAGCTCAGCCTGGGCAACATGATCAATGGGGTTTAGTAGAAATCCTGTCTCTAGGCCGGGCGCGGTGGCTCATGCCTGTAATCCCAGCACTTTGGGAGGCTGAGGCGGGTGGATCACGAGGTCAAGAGATCGAGACCATTGTGGTCAACATGGTGAAACCCCCTCTCTACTAAAAATACAAAAAATTAGCTGGGCATGGAGGCTGAGGCAGGAGAATTGCCTGAACCCAGGAGGTGGAGGTTGCAGTGAGCAGAGATCATGCCATTGCACTCCAGCCTGGGTAACAAGAGCAAAACTCCGTCTCAAAAAAGAAAGAAAGAAAGAAAGAGAAAGAAAGAAAGAAAGAAAGAAAGAAAGAAAGAAAGAAAGAAAGAAAGAAAGAAAGAAAGAAAGAAAGAAAGAAAAGAAAGAAAGAAAGAAGGAAAGAAAGAAAGAAAGAAATCCTGTCTCTACTAAAAATATAAAAGTTAGCCAGGCATGGTGTGGTGCGTGCCTGTAATTTCAGCTACTTGGGAGGCTGAGGCACAAGAATCGCTTGAACCCGCAAAGCAGAGGTTGCAGTGAGCCAAGATCACACCACTGTACTCCAGCCAGGGCAACAGAGTGAGATTCTGTCCCACCTCCGCCCCCCCCAAAAAAAAGAAAGAAAAAGAAAAAACTTCAATGTGTGCACACCCCCCAGGATCTGGTTAAATGCGGGTTCTGAGCAGTAGGTCTGGGATGGAGCCGAGATCCTGTGTTTCCCAGTCAGCTCTGGGGAACACTGAGGCTGCTCACACGTGGGTCATAATTTGAGCAGCACTACAGCTTCCATACGTGTGACCCCTCCCACAAATGCACATGCTGAAACCTAGTCCCCAGTGGAATCGCATTCAGAGGTAGGGCCCTTTATGCCTGGGGTTACTGCCCTGAGAAGAGCACCAGCGACCCAGAACAAGGGCTCATGCCTGTAATCTCAGCACTTTGGGAGGCCGAGGTGGGTGGATCACGAGGTCAAGAGATCGAGACCATCCTGGCCAACATGGTGAAACCTGTCTCCACTAAAAATACAAAAATTAGCCAAGCGTGGTGGCACACACCTGTGGTCCCAGCTACTCGGGAGGCTGAGGCGGAAGAATCGCTTGAACCCAGGAGGTGGAGGTTGCAGTGAGCCAAGATTGTACCACTGCACTCCACCCTGGTGACAGAGCAAGACTCCATCTCAAAATAAATAAATAAATAAATAAGTCAGGCGTGGTGGCTCACACCTGTAGTCCCTGCTACTTGGGAGGCTGAGGTGGGAGGATTGCTTGAGCTCAGGAGTCCAGCCTGGGTGACAGAGCGAGACTCTGACTCAAAAAAAAAACCAAAAAAGCAGCTGAGTGCAGTGGTTCACACCTGTAATCCCAGCACTTTAGGAGGCCAAGGTGGGTGGATCACAAGGTCAGGAGTTCGAGACCAACCTGGCCAACATAGTGAAACCCCATCTCTACTAAAACTACAAACAAAAAGCAGCCAGGTGTGGTGGTGCCCACCTGTTATGCCAGCTACTCGGGAGGCTGAGACAAGGAGACTTGCTTAAACCCAGGAGGCGGAGGTTGCAGCGAGCAGAGACTGTGCCACTGCACTCCAGCCTGGGCGACTGTGCAAGACTCTGCCTCAGAAAAAGAGAGACAGAGAGACTCAAGGGAGCGTTCTGTGTGGTCTCTCATTTTCCAATATGGTGGGCACCAGCACAGCAGAGGACGAAGGGAGGACTGGCCTTTCGGACACATGAAATGTGCATCTGAATTTGCAGTTTCATGCAGCATTTACGAGTTTAGATGTCATCGCCACCTGTGGCTGGAGGCTACCGTATTGGGCAATGGAGATCTAGACGGGGGAGCGTCCACCTAAAGGTCATGGAGCCGATGATCTGAGTCTCCACCCTCAATATGTGACACAGCTGGGAACTAGGAGAAGAGTCAGAGGGTCAGAGTGTCCCCACTCATAGCATCTAATTCCTTGAGAGCTCAGGTCACACGCCTTGGCCCCTGCGCATTCCTGGTGGTGCAGGAAGACGCTCCCTGGCCTCATGGTCCACATTCTCCAGAGTCCTCGACACAGACCCGCCCCAACTTAGAAGCTGGAGGTACCAGAGACAGTCATTCCCTCTTCATCTCCTGCGCTGAGGCTGCCCAGGATGTGGACATGAGGACCTGGCTCGATGTGGCACAGAGGGACTATGGGCTGGACAATCGGCCACGTTCTGCAGCCGTCTTCCCTTAAACAAATGGCGACCGCGTCTCACCTGTGGTGGCATTTCGAGTGTCCTGGGAGCTGTTGACTCCATTCTTCTGCACCCACGCGGAACATGCATACAGAGCCCCGGGTTCAAGTCCATCCACGGCGACGACGGTGTCTGTTGTGCTTTGAGTCTCTGTGGTGCCACCATCTCCGGTGCACTCGACCCAGTAGGTGGAGTTCCATGGGTCTGGGCCCTCGGGGGCCTCCCAGCTCAGGGTGATGGAGCTGGCGGTCTGGGCCTCCACTGTCAGGTTTCTCACTGGGTTGGGGGCTGAGAAATTAGGAAGAGAGATCCAATGTGAACAGAGATTCAGAAAAAAAAGAGGGGGCAGGCAGTGGGCGTCTCTGGCCCTTGATGTTCCCAGTTCTTCCAAACTGTCGCCACCAGCGGATGCGGACAGACTGTGATGTGTGCACATCTCATGGGGCCCTGAGGAGTGGGTCTGAGACGGAGCTGAGACCCTGCCTTTCCAGTCAGCGCTCCGTGATGCTACCTACCCACGTAGTTTTGGTCGTAGTTTGAGTAGCAAGGATCTGGGCCAGAACCTTCCTTTTTTGTTTGTTTGTTTGAGACGGAGTCTCACTCTGCTGCCCAGGCTGCAGTCAGTGCTGTCATCTCGGCTCCCTGCAACCTCTGCCTCCCAAGTTCAAGTGATTCTCGTTTCTCAGCCTCCCAAATAGCTGGGACGGCAGCCATTCGCCACCACGCCTGGCTAATGGCACTTTCCGACTGAATTTCCTTGACGCTAGAAATGCTCTCCTGCCTTCCAATACGGCAGGCAGCTCTCCCAGTGGAGGGCGTGGAGGAACAGAAAGCTCTCGACCAGGTCCATGAAACGTGGCACTGAACTGGCAATACCATGCAACCTTGGTGAACCGAAATTTATTCTATCATATTGTATTAGCTGTTGGAGACAAGGTCTCACTCTGTGGCCCAGGCTGGAGTGCAGTGGTGCAATCATGGCTCACTGCAGCCTCCACCTCCTGGACTCAGGTGATCCTCCTGCCTCAGCCTCCACAGGCTTGCGTCACCACACCCGGCTAATTTTTTTATTTTAGTAGAGACGAGGTATCACTGTGTTGCCCAGGCGTAGCTTCCATTAGATTTCTATTGAACTACAGAACCTGCCAGTTTTCAACCACCCCTACCACCTCCGTTTTAAAAAGAAAGAGGAGGCTGGGCACAGCGGTCCACGCCTGTAATTCCAACACTTTGGGAGGCCGAGGCGGGTGTATCACCTGACATCAGGAGCTCGAGACTGGCCTGAGCAACATGGTGAAACCCCATCTCTACTAAAAATACAAAAATTAGCCAGGTGTTGGGGGGGGTACACCTGTAGTCCCAGCTCTTTGGGAGGCTGGGGCAGGAGAATCACTTGAACTCAGGAGGTGGAAGTTGAAGTGAGCTGAGATCTGGCCATCACCCTCCAGCCTGAGTGACAGAGCAAGACTCCATGTCAAAATAATAATATAATAAAGATTAAACCCGGCAAGTGGCTCACACCTGTAATCCCAGCACTTTGGGAGGCTGAGGCAGGCAGATCACCTGAGGTCAAGAGTTCGAGACCAACCTAACCAACATGGAAAAATCCCATCTCTACTAAAAATACAAAAATAGCCGGGTGTGGGGGGGGTGCACCTGTAATCCCAGCTACTGGGGAGGCTGAGGCAGGAAAACTGCTTGAACCTGGGAGGCGGAGGTTGTGGTGAGCCGAGATCGCGTCATTTTACTCCAGCCTGGGCAACAAGAGTGAAACCCTGTCTCAAAATAATAATAATAAGATGAAAGCCCTGGCCGCCCCTCACCTGTGGGGGCGCTGAGATTCACTCGGGTGCTTTGCTCTCCATCTCCTTCTATCCACACAGAAAATGCATATGAAGACCCAGGTTCGAGTCCGTCCACAGTGACTCTGGTGTCTGTTGTGTTTCGAGTCTCCACGCTGCCACCATCTCGAGTCCACTGAACCCAGTAGGTGGAGTTCTTTGGGTCGAGACCCGCGGGGGCCTCCCAGCTCAGGGTGATGGAGCTGTTGGTCTGATCCTCCGCTCTCAGGTTCCTCACTGGGTCGAGGGCTGAGAATTGGGAAGGAGAGTCCAGTGCAAAGGGGAGCATGTCAATGCCACCCGCCACCCCTCCCCACCCCCTGAGCTCTTGCCCCAAGTCCAGAAACAACAGCACTCAAAAGCCCCGACCATGGACCACCTGGACCCCCCAGAGGCTCACGAGAGTTGGGGTCCCATCTCTTCGAGTGGGCAGTGAGTTCAGGCAGGGGTCACTCACCGGCCACACTGGCCCCTGTCCAGCTGCACAGGCCCTGGAGGGAGCCCAGAGAAAGCAGAGTCAGCCTCTGAGCCATTCCCCCACCCAGTAAGGTGGGGCTCAGAGGGGCAGCTGGTCCCCCGCCCTGGGAGTGAGTCACCCTTGCACGGGAGGGAGGGGCCGGCATTAGGCTGGGCTGTCACAAAGGTCACCCCAACCGTCTTTCCTGGGTCGAGGAGAGAAGGGGGGCATGGCAGGGGCGGAGCTCAGGGAGCTGGGCTTGGCTCCACTCAATAAGGCCGAGAGATAAAATTAATGACTTCATTTCCCTGAAATATATGGCCTTGGAAAACTGAGGGCAGAGAGCAATGAACATACTGGGAAGAGAGAAAAAAATCCAAACCTGGGGACCAGGAGCCTCGGCCTGAGGGAGGAAGGGCTGGGGACCTGGAGCCTGGGCCTGAGGGAGGAGGGGCTGGGACCAGGAGCCTGGGTCTGAGGGAGGAGGGGCTGGGACCAGGAGCCTGGGTCTGAGGGAGGAGGGGCTGGGGCTGGACTCCTGGGTCTGAGGGAGGTGGGGCTGCGACCAGGAGCCTTGGCCTGAGGGAGGAGGGGCTGGGACCAGGAGCCTTGGCCTGAGGGAGGAGGGGCTGGGGACCAGGAGCCTGGGCCTGAGGGAGGAGGGGCTGGGGTCCTGGACCCCTGGATCTGAGGGAAGAGGGGCTGAGGGGTCTGGACTCCTGGGTCAGAAGGAGAGGCTGGGGTCTGGACTCCTGACTCTAAGGAAGGAGGAGCTGGGGGTCTGGGCTCCTAGTCTGAGGGAGGAGTGGCTGGGGGTCTTGACTCCTAGTCTGAGGGAAGAGGAAGTGCGGTCTGGACTCATGGGTCTGAGGGAGGAGGGGTTGGGGTCTGGACTCCTGGGTCTGAGGGAGGAGGGGCTGGGGTGTCTGGACTCCTGGGTCTAAGGAAGGAGGGGCTGGGGGTCTGGGCTCCTAGTCTGAGGGAGGAGTGGCTGGGGTTCTTGACTCCTAGTTTGAGGGAGGAGGAACTGGGGTCTGGACTCCTGGGTCTAAGGGAGGAGGGGCTGGGGGGTCTGGACACCTGGGTCTGAGGAAGGAGGGGCTGGGGTCTGGACTCCTGACTCTAAGGAAGGAGGAGCTGGGGGTCTGGGCTCCTAGTCTGAGGGAGGAGTGGCTGGGGGTCTTGACTACTAGTCTGAGGGAAGAGGAAGTGCGGTCTGGACTCATGGGTCTGAGGGAGGAGGGGCTGGGGTCTGGACTCCTGGGTCTGAGGGAGGAGGGGCTAGGAGGTATGGACTCCTGGGTCTAAGGAAGGAGGGGCTGGGGGTCTGGGCTCCTAGTCTGAGGGAGGAGTGGCTGGGGGTCTTGACCCCTAGTTTGAGGGAGAAGGAACTGGGGTCTGGACTCCTGGGTCTAAGGGAGGAGGGACTGGAGGCCTGGACTCCTAGTCTGAAGGAGGAGGGGCTGGGGATCTTGACTCCTAGTCTGAGGGAGGAGGAACTGGGGTTTGGACTCCTGGGTCTGGAGGAGGAGGGGCTGCTCCCTGTCTGTCACTCATTTTGAGCACAGCCATGTGTCCCCTGGCAGCAGACAAGGCAGTATCTGATAGCCGGGTAGAAAACTCTCCTACAGTCTCTACCAAGCCTGAAGCCCTCTTCCTTCTCCAAGGGATCTTCAGCACCTAATGCCTCATGATAGGGGTGCAGGGACCCAGTTCCTTCTCCCTCAGACCCAGCAGGAGCCCGCTCTGGGCAGGGAGCACTTACCAGCAGCACCAGGCTCCCCCAGGCCCCGAGGTGCCCGCCAGCCCCAGTCATGCTTCCAGACACTGCCGGGGACCCAGGAGTCCCAGGCCTGGTCCTTCCACCTGCTGGACTTTACACTCAAGAATTTCCCCTTTCCCAGCTCATTGGTGAAGCCAGAGAGGCCAGGGCGGGAAGGGGAGGAGGAGGAAGTGGAACCCAGCTCCCAGCCCTGCCCAGCCAGCCTTCACCTTCCTCCCTCACCGCTGCCGCTAGCTGTGACCCTGGAGACACCTCTTCAGCCCCACATGGCATCATCGGCCCCTGGCCCACTCCTCTGCACCCAAGGTACCGGGCACTGCGCCCCACCGCTGCATGGATGTGGGACGTGGGGCAGATGATGAGCGCTGGGGCTGCTGAGAGAAAGGCCGGGTGACTCCCTTGCCTCCCTGGTGGGTGATCACACATCACACCAGCCTGGGGCCTAGAACTCACGCCCCTTGTCCCTGGGGCACGCTCTTCCATCCAGGCCTTTCCCCTCTCTCTATCTCCCACAAGCCCTTGCAGCTCTCACAAAGTGAGCCCAGCGGGTTCCCACCTCCTGGCCTTTGCCTAGGTGTCTCCCCCACCAGGCGCACCTGCCTACTTTCCCCCCAACAGTCTCCTAGCTACTCCTCCATTACGATTCGGCTTGGAAATGACCCACGCTGGGCCCAGGGGCCTTTCTAGCCTGCTCAGGACCCTTCCAAACACCAGGCTCTCTAATCTGCATCTCCACCTGTGACCCTGAACAGTGACTTCAGTTCACAGTGACTCAGATTCCTCCTCTCTAAAGAATGGGCACAGCCCCTTGTAAATACTTTAAGAGAAATAAATGAGTTACTACATGGAAAGTCTTGGAACAGTGCCTGGCCTGGAGACACTCGATAAATCTTAGTCATGTTTTAGTTCACCCCTAGGTCACCTGTGCTCAGAAGGCAGCTGACACCCTGGACTTCTCAAGGTGTTTTTGTTGACTTACTAATTATGTGCATACATGGGTTGCCTTAATCTCACGTATAGTGTGGAAGTTAAGAGTAAGAAGTGTAGCCGGGCACGGAGGCATGTGCCCAACTACTCAGGAGGCTGAAGTGTGAGGATCACTTACTTAAGCCCAGGAGTTTGAGACCAGCCTAGGCAACATAGCAAAACCCCATCTTTACAAAAGAAAGAAAGAGAGGAGAGAGAGAGAGAGAGAGGGGGGGGGGGACAGAGAGTGGGGGAGAGAGAGAGGAACAAGAAGAAGAAGAAGGAGAAGGAGAAGGAGGAGAAGGGAGAAGGAAGAAGAAAGAAGAAAAGAAGGAAGGAAGAAAAGAAAAGAAACAGAATTAGCCAGGTGTGGTGATACACACCTGTAGTTCCAGCTATCCAGGAGGCTGAAGTGGGAGGATCACTTGAGCCTCGGAGGTGGAGGTTGCAGAAAGCTGTGATTGTGCCACTGCACTCCAGCCTGGGTGACAGCATGAGCCCCTCAGAAAAAACAGCTAGGCATGGTTACTCATACCTGTAATCCCAGCACTTTGGGAGGCTGAGGTAAGAGAATCCCTTGAGCCCAGGAGTTTAAGAGAAGCCTAGGCAATATAGGAGGATCCCATCTCTACAAAAAGTAAAGGTAAATTAGCCAGGCGTGGTGGTGCGCACCTGCCGTCCCGGCTCCTCAGGAGGCTGAGGAGGGAGGATTGCTTGAGCCCAGGAGGTGGAGGCTGCAGTGAGCTGTGGCTGCACCACACACTCCAGCCTGGGTGGCAGAGGGAGACTCTGTCTCTAAATAAATAGTTAAATAAATATGTTCTCACACCACCGTTCTTGAGAAGCCAGTTTCTGTTTCTCTGTCTCTGAGAGTCTTGGTTTCGCCATCTGTACAAATAAGGGTTTGGTTGTGAGAAATTCCTTTTCAGTGGACACCGGATATCATTCATACCAATTGCTTGAGTTTGTGTTCTAACCTTTCTCTGTTTTTTTCCTATATCTTAATCTTTTTCTTCTTTTTTGAGACAGAGTCTGGCTCTGTCGCCAGGCTGGAGTAGAGTGGCGCAATCTCGGCTCACTGCAGCCTCTGCCTCCCAGGTTCAAGCAATTCTCCTGCCTCCCCCTACCAAGTAGTTGGGACTACAGGTGCCCGCGATCACATCCAGCTAATTTTTGTATTTTTAGTAGAAACAGGGTTTCACCACTTTGACCAGGCTGGTCTCAAACTCCTGACCTTATAATCCACCTGCCTCGGCCTCCCAAAGTGCTGGGATTATAGGCGTGAGCCACCATGCTAAGTCAAAAACATTTTTTAATCAAGATGGGGTCTTGCTATGTTGCCCAGGCTGCTCTCAAACTCCTAGGCTCAAGTGATCCTCCTGCCTCGGCCTCCCAAAGTCCTGGGATTACAGGCATGAGCCACTGCACCCAGCTGTCTCCCCTATACTTTTGATTTCTCTCTCTCTCTCTTTCCCTCACACTCTCTCCTTTCCCTCTCTCTTTCTCTTCCCTCCTATCTAGATCCCCAATTTGTAAACACGCTCACCTCCCTGTCTAAAGTAAAAACAAAACCTTTCACTGACTCCACACCCACCATCCCATCACAGTCTACTTGCCTTCTCTTCAAAACCCAACTTCCCAGCTGAGCACGGTGGCTCACGCCTGTAATCCCAGCACTTTGGGAGGCCAAGGCAGGTGGATCACCTGAGGTCAGGAGTTCAAGACCAGCCTGGCCAACATCGTGAAACCCCATCTTTAATAAAAATACAAAAATTAGCTGGGCATGATGGCACATGGTTGTAATCCCAGCTACTCAGGAGGCTGAGGCAGGAGAATCGCTTGAACCCAGGAGGCAGAGGCTGCGGTGAGCCTAGATCAAACCACTGCACTCTAGCCTGGGTGACAGAGCGAGACTCCATCTCAAAAAATAAAAATCAACAACAGCAAAATCAACCACTCCACAAAGCAGCCCACAATCGCTGGCTTCCAGATTCCTCATGGAGCAGGCTGCCTGTGTATGGGGAAGGCACACTAGAAACAAAACCTGTAGGACCTTGGACATGGGCCTCCAACTCCAGTCCAGCCTTCATATGAAGGCAGCCCCAGCTAACATCTTAGCAGCAACCTCATGAGAGACTCAGCCATGCTCCTCTTTTCCCCTTAAGGTCAGAAATTTTCAGGCCAGGCACGGTGGCTTATGCCTGTAATCCCAGCACTTTGGGAGGCCAAGGCGGAAGGATCACCTGAGGCTAAGAGGTCGAGACCAGTCTGGCTAACATGGTAAAACCCCCTCTCTACTAAAAATACAAAAATTAGCAAGGTGTGGTGGGGGGCACCTATGATCCCAGCTACTTGGGAGGCTGAAGCAGGGAGAATCGCTTGAATCTGGGAGGTGGAGGTTGCAGTGAACCCAGATCGCGCCATTGCACTTCAGCCTGGGCGACAGAGCAAGACTCTGTCTTAAAAACAACAACAGGCCAGGTGTGGTGGCTCACGCCTGTAATCCCAGCACTTTGGGAGGCTGAGGCAGGTGGATCATGAGGTCAGGAGATCGAGACCATCCTGACTAACATGATGAAACCCCATCTCTACTAAAATACAAAACACTAGCCAGGCATGGTGGCACAGGCCTGCAGTCTCAGCTACTTGGGAGGCTGAGGCAGGGGAACTGCTTGAACCCAGGAGGCAGAGGTTGCAGTGAGCCAAGATTGTGCCACTGCACTCCAGCCTTGCAATAGAGCAAGACTCCGTCTCAAAAAACAACAACAGAAATTCCCAAGGGGCCACTAATGAGAGCCCCAGTTAGCACAACCCTCACAACTTGGGTTCTTTGCAGCTCCTCTTAAAGTGTGATGTGGGAGGCCGAGGTGGGTGGATCACAAGGTCAAGAGATCGAGACCATCTTGGTCAACATGGTGAAACCCTGTCTCTAGTAAAAATACAAAAATTAGCTGGGCATGGTGGCGCGTGCCTGTAGTCCCAGCTACTCAGGAGGCTGAGGCGGGAGAATGGCCTGAACCCAGGAGGCGGAGGTTGCGGTGAGCCGAGATCGCGCCATTGCACTCCAGCCTGGGTAACAAGAGCGAAACTCTGTCTCAAAAAAAGAAAGGTGTGATGAGACGCCACCAAGACGGTGGTACTTGGTCTCCGGAATGATACCATCCCCAGGTCTGCTGAGCAAGAACCAGACTTGAGTCACCACAGTGGGGCAGCACAGGGCCTTGGCTCGGGTTTCCCAGAAGCAGAGCCTGAGACGAGGATTCAGATGCTGATGAACTGTTTGAGAGTTTGCTTTCAGAAGAAAAAGAGTGACAAAAGCAGTACGGGGAAGAGTAAGGAGCCAGGTGAGGCTATGACTTCAGAGGGACCCCGTCACAGAGACGGGATCTGAACTTTTAGCCTCTAATCTCTGTCTATGGGCTTTTCCAGGGGTGAGACTTTTAGGACCTTCCTAGCTAGTAAAACATGTTCCTTTCAGGTAAAGAGCAAGTCTCTAGTTTTTTGTTTTTTTTAGATGAAGTCTCACTCTCTGCTGTTACCCAGGCTGGAGTGCAGTGGCACCATCTTGGCTCACTATAACCTCCACCTCCTGTGTTAAAGTAATTCCGCTGCCTCAGCCTCCTGAGTAGCTGGGATTATAGGCACGCACCCAGCTAGGTTTTGTATTTTTAATAGAGATAGGGTTTCACCATGTTGGCCAGGCTGGTCTAGAACTCCTGACCTCATGCAGTCTGCCTGCCTCGGCCTCCCAACGTGCTGGGATTATAGGTGTGAGCCACGGCACCCAGCCAAGAGCAAGTCTCTTGAGAATGTGGCATCTGCAAGCAGCAACAGTGCCTAGAAATGAGTGTTCGGTACCTGCAGAGGAGCTCTGGGTGAGGCACCAGCACATCCACCCAGAAAGCGTCACACTTGTTACCAGCCCTGAGCCAGTTCTCAGTGTTGGAACCCCTTCCATGTAAGGGATGCTTTTCCGCCAGGGAGGACTCACTGATGCTTGTCCAAGTATATACCATAAACCTTCCTCCATGTTTTTCCTAAAGGCCAATGTCCATGGTCACTGGGGATTAGAGAAAGGATTACTGGACTCTGACTCTGAATCAACCCTAATCGATAGGCACACAAAGGTCACTGTGAATCATGGTCTGACTGGTGTGCTTGGGGGTGTCAGCTGACAAATGGAGGATTCACCTAAAGACCATCATACAGTGGGTCAAGGGGACTTAGAGACCCTGTGAGGCTCCTTTCTCAGGACTTGAGAGTGTAGTTGAAATCGACGTACTTATAAAATGGCAGACACAATGCTTTGGCTTCTCTGACCTGTAATATGAAAACTTTGATGGTGCGAAGAAGAAATGGAAACCCCTAGAAAGTCCCCCATCTGTATTAGACCATCCTTTCATTGCTGTAAAGAAATGCCTGAGACTGGGTTACTTATTTATTTATTTTTGAGACGGAGTCTCACTCTGTTGCCCAGACTGGAGTGCAGTGGCATGATCTCGGCTCACTGCAACTTCCGCCTCCCGGGTTCAAGTTATTCTTCTGCCTCGGCCTCCCAAGTAGCTGACACTACAGGCGAGCACCACCACAGCTGGCTTGTACTTTTACAAAAATTTTGTATTTTAGTAGAGACGGGGTTTCACCATATTGGCCAGGCTGGTCTCAAACTCCTGACATTGTGATCTGCCCATGTCAGCCTCCCAAAGTGCTGGGATTACAGGCGTGAGCCACCACACCCAGCTAAGACTGGGTGATTTATAAGGAAGAGATGTCATTGGCTCGCAGTTCAGCAGGTGGTGCTGGTGTCTTCTCAGCTTCTGGGGAGGCCTCGGGGAGCTGTTTTACTCATGGCAGAAGGTGAAGAGGGAGCAGGCACAAAACAGGCCGAAAGCAAGAGGAGCAAGAGGGAGAGGAGGAGGTGCTACACACTCACTTTTTATTCTATTATTATTATTTTTTTTAATGGAGTCTCCCTCTGTTGCTCCATCTGGGGTGCACCGGTACCATTTTGGCTCACTGCAACTCCACCTCCTGGGTTCAACTCGCAGATGATTTTTGTATTTTTAGTAGAGTTGGGGTTTCACCATGTTGGCCAGGGTTGTCTCAAACTCCTGACCTCAGGCAATCCACCCGTTTTGGCCTCACAAAGTGCTGGGATTACAGGCGTGAGCCACCGCACCTGCCTTGCCACACAGTTTTGTTTTTTTTTTTTTTTTTGAGACGGAGTTTCGCTCTTGTTACCCAGGCTGGAGTGCAATGGCGCGATCTCGGCTCACCGCAACCTCCGCCTCCTGGGTTCAGGCAATTCTCCTGCCTCAGCCTCCTGAGTAGCTGGGATTACAGGCACACGCCACCATGCCCAGCTAATTTTTTGTATTTTTAGTAGAGACGGGGTTTCAGCATTCTGACCGGGATGGTCTCGATCTCTTGACCTCGTGATCCACCCGCCTCGGCCTCCCAAAGTGCTGGGATTACAGGCGTGAGCCACCGCGCCCAGCCCGCCACACAGTTTTAAATAACCAGCTCTCTTGTGAGCTCACTCATCACCATGGGAATGGTACTAAACTATTCAGGAGTGGTCCACTTCCATCATCCAAACACCTCTCACCAAGTTCCACCTCCAACATTGTGGATTACATTTCAACATGAGATTTGCTGGGGACACACATCCAAACCATAGTACCATCCTTCCCAAATAGTCAACCCAGGGAATAACAGAGATTAGAGCCAGAAACAAGTCTTAGAAGACACGGGGGGGCATGGGAGGGTGATTCCTGTAACATTATCCTTTGATTCACATGATAAATCCATGCAGGAGCTGATGGATCTTGGAAGACAGAGGTAAGAAATGTTAATCAAGGCCAGGCGCGGTGGCTCAAGCATGTAATCCCAGCACTTTGGGAGGCCAAGGTGGGTGGATCACGAGGTCAAGAGATCGAGACCATCCTGGTCAACATGGTGAAACCCTGTCTCTACTAAAAATACAAAAAATCAGCTGGGCATGGTGGCGTGTGCCTGTAATCCCAGTTACTCAGAGGCTGAGGCAGGAGAATTGCCTGAACCCAGGAGGCGGAGGTTGCGGTGAGCCGAGATTGCGCCATTGCACTCCAGCCTGGGGAACAAGAGCGAAACTGTCTCAGAAAAAAAAAAAAAAAGAAAGAAATGTTAATCAAGTGATACCTTCAGGGGTGGCTGGTCTTCATCAAATCAACACAGCCCCCGGCACTTGATATTGAGTTAATGAACTGGAAAAGGCTTTTTGCCTATAGAAGTTAGCCTGAAAGAAGGGTTTCCTCTAATCCAACAGGGATGGAAGCACACTTTGGTTCCCTTTAGGTTGTCTGGGACCTCAGTCACCTTGTCAACCCATAAGACATCACACTGTTCCCCCTCACTCCTGGGTAGCCGTTCATCCTCGCCGGAGTGGACACTTATGGGTGCTTATTCATTTATCAGCAAGATTAGTTGAATGAAGGAATGAATGATGTCTTTACCTTGACATTGGAGTTCTGTCTGATCTGCTCTCTGCCCACCTCACCAGCCTCTTCTCCTATCTTTACTCCAGATACACAGATGTCCATACGTGTTTTTATTTATTTATTTATTTATTTTTAGAAGGAGTTTCACTCGTTACCCAGGCTGGAGTGCAATGGCGCGATCTCAGCTCACCGCAACCTCCGCCTCCTGGGTTCAGGCAATTCTCCTGCCTCAGCCTCCTGAGTAGCTGGGATTACAGGCACGCGCCACCATGCCCAGCTAATTTTTTGTATTTTTAGTAGAGACGGGGTTTCACCGTGCTGACCAGTACGGTCTCGATCTCTGGACCTCGTGATCCACCCACCTCGGCCTCCCAAAATGTTGGGATTACGGGCGTGAGCCACCACGCCTGGCCCCCTGTGTTTTTCTTAACACTCCAGGCTGATTCAAACCCCAGGGCCTTTGTACACGCTGTTTCTTCTGCCTGGTAAAGTCTTTCTCCAGCAGCCAGGGCCTACTTCTCTGTCCATTTCTGGCTGACCCCAGATACAGTTGGCTATCCCCTCCTATGTTTGGAGCCAAGCTAAACAAGTCTCTTACCGTAATACTCATAACATTATCTGTGGCTGTGCCTACTTCTCCGTTCTTTTATCAGAGTGTAAGAAGCTTCTTCAGGGTAGAGACAAGTCTATTCATCTCAGGGAACATCAGGCCAACTCCACACCCAGACACTGATGGAACCTCAGGAAATATCCCTTCATCTAAATGTGATCACGTGTGTCACATGACACTCAGGAATCTGCTCTGCGTTTTCATGTAAGCTTACTCCACTCCCTCTTTCCCTGGACTCTAATCCAAGATTCGGTATTTTTTTTCTTTGAGACGGAGTCTCGTTCTGTCACCCAGGCTGGAGTGCAGTGGTGTGATCTCACCTCACTGCAACCTCTGCCCTCCTGCAACCTCCACCTCCCTGGTTCAAGGGATTCTCCTGCCTTGGCCTCCCAAGTAGCTGGGACTACAGGCGTTCGCCACCATGCCTGGGTAATTTTTGTCTTTTCAGTAGAGACAGGGTTTCACCATGTTGGCTAGCTGGTCTCGAACTCCTGACCTCATGTGATTTAATTGCTTTGGCCTCCCAACATGCTGGGATTACAGGCATGAGCCACACCACTCCTGGTCACGATTAGATCTGTGATCTCACTGCAGGTGAACCAGTCCATCTTCCCACCCGGGTTTTCCGGCTTGCACTGTCCTCACGGTGTGTCCTGTGTTGCCCGTTTCTACTGAATCCAGCCCGTATTTTTCCTCTTCCTGGCCTTGCAGGGAGCCAGGATTGAAATATCCAGGAAGTGACACAGGCCTGACTCATCATCTTGCTGGAGAGCTGGGGTTCTCTAGCTCCCTCACCGCACTGAGGCAAGAAATGAGGAGTCAGGGCAGGGAGCCTCCTGGAGGTGGGCTGCCAACACCAGGCAGGCGGGGAGTGGTAATTTTCACTTGTATTGTGGGGGATGTCACACACTCACGTGAATAGGAAGAGACTGGACGGCGCCCTGAGGTCGGAGAGTAAGGTCTTGGGTGGGGCCAACCGGGACCTGACCGGGGTTACTGCCTCTGAATCAACACCTCCACGGGCTCTGCGCTAACACCCATTGCCTCCCACCCTCCACCTCTCAGTCCTGCGTGTGGCACACAGTGCTCACTGGGTGTCTGTGTGGGGGTTGAAGGCTGAAACGAACAAGGATGTGGCAGTCACAGGCTCCGGGGCACGACGACCCTGCCTTTTTTTTTGAGACAGAGTTTCGCTCTTGTTACCCAGGCTGGAGTGCAATGGCACGATCTCGGCTCACCGCAACCTGCGCCTCCTGGGTTTCACCATGTTGACCAGGATGGTTTCGATCTCTTGACTTCGTAATCCACCCGCCTCGGCCTCCCAAAGTGCTGGGATTATAGGCGTGAGCCACCGCGCCCGGCCGCCCCTTCCTCTTTTTCTCGGCCTCGTCTGGGGCTCCGTCCCTGCGGCCAAGGCTCCCTGGCTCTGTCCTTGGTGCTGACGCGATTCTGGAAGTGCGGGGAGGGGGGAAGCCCCACCAACCCCACAAGGCACAGACTCAGGAGAGAGCACAACACACGTCTTTAGCGAATCTTGCCAACCCAGGGCCAAAGCGCCCTCCACCTCAGAGCAGCACTTGTGGTGGGAATAAACAGAAAAGTGACAGTGGGGGATGAGGGAAGGCAGGACGTCCTCAGCGTCCCATGGAAAAAAACATATTTCCTCCAGATGGGATCATCGACAGCTTTTTTGAGTCTTGAGAAAATAACTATGGGCCGGGCTCAGTAGCTCACACCTGTAATAGCAGCAGTGGGAGGCTGAGGTTGGTGGATCACTTGAGGTCAGGGGTTCGAGGCCAGCCTGGCCAACATGGTGAAACCTTGTCTCTACTAAAAACACGAAAATCAGCCAGGTATGAGGCACAAGCCTGTAATCCCAGCTACTCGAGAGGCTGAGACAGGAGAATCACTTGAATCTGGAAGGCAGAGGTTGCAGTGAGCCTAGATCGTGCCACTGCACTCCAGCCTTGGTGACAGAGCAAGATTCTGTCTCAAAAAAAAAAAAAAAAAAAAATCAAATTATGAGAAAATTCCATCCCCCAGTTGTTCAGAACCCAGAAATCTGGGCTCTGTGGGGTTTCCCATAAAAACTGGTATATTCGTTTGCTGGGGCTACTACAACAAATAGCATAGACCAGGTGACCCAAACAACAGACGTTTGTTTTCTCACCACTCTGGAGGCTGGAGGTCCAAGATGAAGATGCGGGCAGGGTTGGTTCCTCCTGAGGCTTCTCTCCTGGGCTTGTGGATGCCCATCTTCTCCCTTGTCCTCCGTGTATATGTGTCCTAATCTCCTTTGCTGATAAGGACACCAGTCAGGTTGGATTGTGGCCCACCCTAGTGGCAAGAGCGCAGCAGCATGAACACAGCTCACTGCAGCCTCGACCTCCTGGGCTCAAGTGATCCTCCCACCCAGCCTCCTGTGTAGCTGGGACTACAGTGGCATACCTCCATGTCTGGCTTTTTTTGAGACATAGTCTTGCTCTGCTGCCCAGGCTGGAGTGCTGTGGTGCAATCTTGGCTCACTGCAACTTCCATCTCCCAAATTCAAGTGATTCTCCTGCCTCAGCCTACCAAAACCTACCACCATGCCTGGCTGATTTTTTTTTTTTTTTTTTTTTTTTTGAGACAGAATCTTGCTCTGTCACCCAGGCTGGAGTGCAATGGCACAATCTCAGCTCACTGAAACCTCTGCCTCCCAGGTTCAAGCAACTCTCCTGCCTCCACCTCCTGAAGTAGCTGGGATTATAGGTGCCCACCACCACACTCAGCTAATTTTTTGTATTTTTAGTTAAGATGGGATTTCACCATGTTGGCCAGGCTGGTCTTGAACTCCTGACCTCAGGTGATTCACCCTGCTCAGCCTCCCAAAGTGCTGGGATTACAGGCATGAGCCACCGAGCCTGCCCTAATTTTTGTATTTTTAAGTAGAGACTGGTTTTAGCCATTTTGGCGAGGCTGATCTTGAACTCCTGACCTCAAGTGATCCTGCCTTGGCCTCCCGAAGTGCTGGGATTACAGTTGTGAGCCACCACACCAGCCTGGCTAATTAAAAAAAAAAAAACAAAAAAACTGGAGATGGGGTTCTCATCATGTTGCTCAGGTAGATCTCAAACTCCTGGGCTCAAGCGATCCATCCACCTCATTTTAACTTAATCACTTCTCCAAACACTCTGTCTGCAAATACGATCACACTCTGAGGTACTGGAGGCTACGACTCCAACTTACGAATTTTTGAAGGAGGATGAAATTCAGTTCATAATAGCAGGAATGAGCTTTACACCCCCTGAAAAAGACATATTCCTCAGGTGGATGCATCTGTTCCTTTTTTTTCAAGACTTTTTTTTTTTTTTTTTGAGACAAAGTCTCGCTGCCACCCAGGCTGGAGTGCAGTGACACGATCTCAGCTCATTGCAACCTCCACCTCCTGGGTTCAAGTGATTCTCCTGCCTCAGCCTCCCGAGTAGCTGGGATTACTGGCACCCACTACCAGGCCAAGCTAATTTTTGTATTTTCAGTAGAGATGGGGTTTTGACATATTGGCCAGGCTGGTGTTGAACTCCTGACCTCAAGTGATCCATCGGCCTTCACCTCCTAAAGTGCTTTCAAAGCCTTGATTCAAAACTACAACACAATCCCACCCCCACCCCCACTGCTCAGAACCCAGAGAGCACTGGGTTTGGTAGATTCCTTCTTCCACACACACAGTACGTTTTCTCAGTTCCATTCCCCAGAGGATGCTGACATGGGGCAGGGGAAGAATGCGTTGGCAGCTCAGGGAAAAGGACCATGGAGTTCCTGCCTTTCACCCTTCCAGGACCCAAGTGTGATCCAGAATCCTAGCGACCTTCCTGCATTCACGGTCAGAATCGAGGAGGCAGAAAGACCAGGAACCATAGCTCTTAGTCATCTCACAGGCAGGAAGCATCCTACAGAGGCCAGCTCTGGGAGGCATGCTGGGCCACGTCATTTTTGCCAGTGTCGTGGAATAAGGAAGTGTAGGATAGTGAGGAAGGCAGACTGTGGGTTTCCTCCCTACCATGCTCATCAGGGCATCCAGGTGAGGGATGAGGCTGTCCTAAAAACTTTCCAGAACTCACACACGTGTGTCGCCACCACTTTCCTGCTTGATCAGGTCTCCATTTTACGTATTTACTGATCTTCTGTTGTTACAGTCTGAACTGAGGGGTGAAACCACGGCAGAAAGCAAGGAAGGCTCGACCCCTGATCACAGAGGGAGAGGTGAACAAACAGCATTGGTTCTACCCCTTTGCAGCCCTTTCTGGGCCTCTAGGTTCTGGCAGCTCCCGGGATTGCTGTCCAGTGTTGGGAGCGCACTGGACAAGTTTGTCATTGTCAGGGAAAACTCAGTTTCTCTTGACACTGAGGAGACCATGGCACAGCCCTTCTCAGTCCTCCAGTAACTCTGCACTCTGCAGAAAAACAAACACAGAGATTCCCTACGTTTGGTTCTATGAGAGAAGGGAAGGCTGGAGCAAGGGAGTGGGGGAAATCTCTGCAGTCCTCTCAGAAAGCAAACCCTTCTACACCCGCAATCCCATGCAGTTTAGCAGAGCCCTGAGTTAAAAGTAGGCCATGTAAAATAAATAAATAAATAAATGACAAAAAATTAGGCCGGGTGCAGTGGCTCACACCTGTAATCCAAGCACTTTGGAGGCCAAGGCGGGTGGATCACCTGAGGTTGGGAGTTCAAGACCAGCCTGACCAACATAGTGAAAGCCCATCTTAAAAAAAAAAAAAAAAAAAAAAAAAACTAGACCATGGGCTGGGTGTGGTGGCTCACACTTGTAATCCCAGCAGTTTGGGAGGCTAAGGCAGGGGGCTCACGAGATCAGGAGTTCAAGACCAGCCTGGCCAACACGGTGAAACTCCATCTCTACTAAAAATACAAAAATTAGCTTGGCATGGTGGCAGGTGCCACAATCCCAGCTACTCAGGAGGCTGAGGCAGGAGAATAGCTTGAACCCAGGAGGCAGAGGTTGCAGTGAGCTGAGATCATGCCACTGCACTTTAGCCTGGGTGGCAGAGCAAGACTCTGTCTAAAAAACAAAAACAAAAAAACAAAAAACAGCTAGGCAATGATGACACTTGGTGACACAAACATCTGACAAAAGAGCTGTACCCTTTATCTTTTCAAAGACCTCCTACAAACCAACTAAGGAAGCAGAAGACCCAATTTTTTTTTTTTGAGGCGGAGTTTCGCTCGTTACCCAGGCTGGAGTGCAATGGCGCGATCTCGGCTCACCGCAACCTCCACCTCCTGGGTTCAGGCAATTCTCCTGCCTCAGCCTCCTGAGTAGCTGGGATTACAGGCACGAGCCGCCATGCCCAGCTAATTTTTTGTATTTTTAGTAGAGACGGGGTTTCACCATGTTGACCAGGACGGTCTCGATCTGTTGACCTCATGATCCACCCGCCTCGGCCTCCCAAAGTGCTGGGATTACAGGCATGAGCCACCGAGCCCAGCCCCAATTTTTTTTAATGGGCAATGGACTTGAAGAGACACTTTACCAAGAATAATATCAATATGCCCCCCCCTACACACACACACACACACAAATGGGAAGGTGAGTCATAATGAAAATTAAAACCATAAGGAAGTACCAGAACGCCGCAGCAGAAGAACTAAAACGAAAAAGACAACCAACTATTTGCAAGAATATGGGGCAAATGAAGCTTGCTGGCAGGATGGTAAACTGGTAAGCTGCTTTGAGAAATGCTCCGTCAGTAACTACCAAAGACAAAGGTACGTACATCATCACTCAGCAATTCCACTGCTAGGCAGACACCTGAGGGAAAGAACTTCCTGCTCCAAAAGACAGGACAGAAATGTTGATGGTAACTGTATGCATAACAGCCCCAAACTAGAAACAGTGAGATGCTCATGAAGGGAGGGATGAAACAACACATGGTATATTCACAGGATAAATACCACACAGCAATAAAAATAAAAACACATGGCGGGCACGGTGGCTCAAGCCTGTAATCCCAGCGCTTTGGGAGGCCAAGGCGGGCGGATCACAAGGTCAGGAAATTGAGACCATCCTGGCCAACATGCTGAAACCCCGCCTCTACTAAAAATACAAAAAAATTAACCTGGCTCGGTGGCGCATGCCTGTAATCCCAGCTACTCAGGAGGCTGAGGCAGAGGAATCACTTGAACCTGGGTGGCAGAGGCTGCCATGAGCCAAGATTGTGCCACCGCACTCCAGCCTGGGCAACAAAGCAAGACTCCATCTCAAAAACAAATAAATAAAAATGAAATAAAAACACATAACGTGGATCCACATTTTATCCACAGTGTTGAGTGAAGAAAGCTAGACTCAAACAACTACATACTGTATAGTTCCATTTAGAGAAGGTTCAAGAACAGACTAATTTATGGTGATAAAGATCAGGAGAGTGGTCATTCTCGGGGCAGGGGGGTACAAACTGGAGGGGAAACAAGAGAGCCTCCTAAGTTGCAGAAAATATTCTATACATTGATTACACTGTGTATACACAAAAACTATTTCATTGGGCGAGGTGCAGTGGCTCATACCTGTAATCAGCACTTTGGGAGGCTAAGGCGGGTGGATCACAAGGTCAGGAGTTCGAGATCAGCCTGGCCAACATGGTAAAACACCATCTCTACTAAAAATACAAAAATTAGCTGGGCTCAGTGGCAGGCGCCTGTAATGCCAGCTATTCGGGAAGCGGAGGCAGGAGAATTGCTTGAACCTGGGAGGCGGAGGTTGCAGTGAGCCGAGGTCATGCCATTGCACTCCAGCCTGAGCAACAAAGCAAGACTCTATTTCAAAAATAAAAATAAAAAACCATTTCACTGATATGTATGCTTTAAGATGCAATTAAATGTAACTAAGCTGTATCTCAACAAAGAGAAAAAAAAAACAGTTAGGATATGACTCCCAGCTCCTCTTCCCCTTAGGACATGGGTCATGGCTGCCAGGACAGTTCCTCTCAGGAATCCAGGGCCCCTTCCCCGTCCCCATTCAGATCCCAGAATGAGGGTGTCGGTTCCCACACTCCCAAATCCTTTTACTCGGAGTTCCCGGACGCTGACATGTTCTAGTCAGCCCTGGTTAAGGCTCTCCATGGAACCAGCCACATCTCAGAATAGACCATCAGTCACGTCTATGTCCTGATATTCTCTTCCTGATTCGGTGCCCCAGCCTGAGATTGTGGAGCTGACTTCAAGAAGTGCAACAGGGGCCAGGCGTGATGGCTCACACCTGTAATCCCACCACTTTGGCAGGCCGAGGTGGGAGGATCACCTGAGGTCAAGAGTTTGAGCCTAACCTGGCCAACATGGTCAAACTCCATCTCTACTCAAAACACATAAATTAGCTGGGCATGGTGGTGTGCACCTGTAATCCCAGCTACTGGGGAGGCTGAGGCAGGAGAATCACTTGAACCCAGGAGGCAGAGGCTGCAGTGAGTGGAGATCATGCCACTGCATTACAGCTTGGGTGACAGTGAGGCTTTGTTTCAAAAAAAAAGGAGCATTTTAAAAAGACAAGGGGCTGGGTGCGGTGGCTCACGCCTGGAATCCCAGCGTTTGGGGAGGCTGAGGTGGACAAACTGTTTGCAACCAGGAGTTCAAGACCAGCCTGGCCAACATGGAGAAACCCCATCTCTACTTAAAAAAAATATAAAAATTAACTGAGCATATTGGTGTGTGCCTGTAATCCCAGCTATTCAGGAGGCAGACGCATGAGAATCACTTGAGCCAAGGAAGCAGAGGTTGCAATGAGCCGAGATCGTGCCGCTGCACTCCAGCCTGGGCAACAGAGTAAGGCTTCTTCTCAAAAAGTAAAAACTTGCCGGGTATGGTGGCTCACGCCTGTAATCCTAGCATTTTGGGAGGCCAAGGCAGGTGGATCACGAGGTCAAGTGATTGAGACCATCCTGGTCAACATAGTGAAACCCCATCTCTACTAAAATACAAAAATTAGCTGAGCGTGGTGGCAGGAGCCTTAGTCCCAGCTACTTGGGAGGCTGAGGCAGGAGAATTGCTTAAACCTGGGAGGCAGAGGTTGCAGTGAGCCGAGATCGCACCACTGCACTCCAGCCTACCTGGTGACAGAGCGAGGCTCTGTCTCAAAAAAAAAATTTTTTTTTTTAATAAAATAAAGATAAGGACAAGGGAGTCTCTCTAAGGTCAACGGACAGTGGATGTGTCTGGGCCACAGGCGGGCATCAGAAGTGGGTTAGGACCTACCTCTTCAGGTGCACCCAATGCTTGGACGTGGGGACTGGCACCAGCTTCTCTGCCCTTCAACATCATGGCCAGCAGGGTTTTCCAAATACCTCTGTGTTCTGGGTTTGTCGGACTTGGAGTTCAGCGAGAGCCACTTGGACTACAAGTCCCAACAGGCCGTGGGGTCATACCATACATACCACATCAACAGTGTGTGGCCGAGGCTCATGGGAGTTGTAATTTTAGATAGTGATTGTAGAACGGGTCTAAAGGGTGGAAGATGAGCAGACACACCACCTACCAGGGCATCAGCACATCACTCTTCAGCATCCTTTGCCCTTCTTCCTTGGGAGGAGGACCTTGAGTCAGATGCTACTGAGAGCCACGTTCCTCTCCACCACTTGGATGTTTTTCTCCCTTCTCTCCTTCCTCCCTCTCCCCATTACCAACCCCTCCTAAAAAAAAAAAAAAAAAAAAAAGCAGATTTCTCAGTCAGATGTGGTGGCTCACACCTGTAACCCCAACATTTTGGGAGGCTGAGGTGGGTGGGTCACTTGCCCTCACAACTTCAAGACTAGCCTAGTCAACACAGTGAGACCCCACCTCTACAAAAAAAATTAAGTAGCAGGGCATGGTGGCAGGCATGTGTAGTCCCAGCTACTTGAGAAGCTGAGGCAGGAAGATAACTGGAGCCCAGGAGTCTGAGGCTGCAGTGAGCCATGATTGCTCTTCTGCACTCCAGCCAGAGGACAGTAAGACTATGTCTCTGGGGGAAAAAAAAAAAAAATCCTACAACTCCCATGAGCATGAGGACCCCATATGGCTATAATTCATGGAGGCCCTGCCCCACAGCCTGATGGGATTTGTAGTTCATCTGGCTCTGAATGCCACTGAACTTCACACGTTGGCTCATGACCCAGCTCGCCTGTGGACGTCCAGATGCTCTGTGGGGAACTGGCTACTGCCTGTCTCTCTGCCCACACACAGAAGAGGCACCAGGTGCCAGGGTGGAGTTTGTCCACCACATAGTGAGTTTCCTTTGTCTTTGACACACTGGTCCCACTCATGTGCTGGTGTGGGCACTCTTGGGGGTGTCCACCCCTGGATGACCAAAGCCAGCTGTGGAGGGTGATAAATTCCAGCCCCTTACAGCCTTCTACCTCAGGGCGATGGAGCTGTTTGTATGAGCTTCGCTCTGCAGACCTGTGACTTCGTTGGGAACTGAAGTCCAAGGCATAGAATTAGCCTTTCGACATCTTGAGCAGCAGATCCCCCCAAAAGCGCTATTCTCTAGATGCCTGATATCGGGAGGGTGGGACAGGGATGCTGACTCCACCTCCCATTCACCTCCCACCATGCTCAGCCTCAGCTCACCTGTGCACGATGTCAGCGCTGTCACACCTGGCCCACACAGCGAAGGCGGAGCGGGGCTTGGCTTTCAGCCTCTCGGTGGTGATTCTGGCGTCCTGCATGCTCTTGCTGTTCTCCAGGATGCCCACCCGGGCACATCGCACAAAGTAGGTTTGGACTTGAGGGTCCTGGCCCTGGGGCGCTGTCCCGTTCAGGGTGATGGAGCTGGCAGTCCAAGTGACCATCTCCAGATTAGAGACTAGAAGTCAGAATGGACCGTGCACAGTGCCTCACGCCTGTAATCCCAGCACTTTGGGAGGCCGGGGCGGCCGGATCACTGGAGGTCAGGAGCTCAAGACCAGCCTGGCCAACATGGTGAAACCCCATTTCTATTGAAAATACAAAAATGAGCCAGGTGTGGTGGTGTGTGCTTGGAGTCCCAGCTACTCAAGAGGCTGAGGCAGGAGAAAGTCTTGAACCCAGGCGGTGGAGGTTGGAGTGAGCTTAGATGGCGCCACTGCACTCCAGCCTGGGCAACAGTGACTCCGTCTCAGAAAAAAATAAAATATTAGTGAGAATGGGGGCGTCTATTTCAGGTTTTCTACATAGTATGTGAGCCCTCTAGGCAGCACTGATAAAGTTGTTGCTAGGGAGGTATGCCCATAGCAACAGAGTAGAGCAGTCAGACGTTTCAAGCCTGTTGGGACCTCAAGAGCACAGCTCAAGCTGGCTAAGAGTGAGACCTAGGCAGAACACACAGCCAGGCTAGACAGGATGCCGTCTTACCCACGGACATACAAAGGGTCCAGCTGTCACCTCCAATGCCATTCCTTTCAGCCCACATGAAGGTGTATGAGGTCCCAGATTCCAGGGCCTCCACCACGACCCCCACCTCTGCCACATTTCTGGTCCCATAGTCCCTGCCCACTGGACCTAGTAGGTGTGGGGGTCTGGGCCCAGCGGAATGTACACCTTAGCATGACGGAACTCAGGGTCAGAGCCTGTCTCCTCAGATCCATTACCTGGCTAGGCAAGGAAGGGAAGGGTCGGGGTTCCTGCAGGAAGGTTCTCTGAGTGGCTGTAAACTGATTTGGTCTGCTCTCACTTGCAGTTCTCAAGAATAACCGTAGAATGTGCTGGGACTTAAGGACTGGCCAGGCAGCCTGGGCTTGGTTCCCGCCCGCCCCAGAAACAGGATGCCCTTCAATGCTCGAGCTCAGTGACTCAGGTTTCACCCAGAGTATAAAGCCCAGGATTGGATAATTTTGGGGGTCCTAGGCTGCCATACAAGTGAGGCACACACAGTTGTGACCCTATCCTCCCTAGGCAACTCCCCTAAGCCTTGAAGGACCAGCTCACAAGGGACCCTGGGCTTCTGCTGCCCCTTGCTTCCCATCTGAGAGTAACAAGCCCACTTGGTGTAACTTTCTGCGTGTGTGGTGTTCCGTCTCACTGGACTCCAGCAAGTTAGTAACTAGTGCACAGTGCACCTGCTTCACAGACCATAGTCCCTGGGCCTCCAGAGCAAAGGGAAGCACCCCTCCTCCCCACAGCCCTGCCTGCAGCGGAGGAATACACCCTATCAGTGGGGCCCAGAAGCCAGAGGCTTCCTACTCCCTTAAGCCTGGGGTCCTGTCACCCCTCACCCATGGCCTCTATGAGCATCTGGCTGGGGCTGCTGGCCTCATGCTTCTGGGCCCCTGCAGCCAGGCTCTCCATGGGCACCCTGTTGTCTGAGGAGTCACTGGCCAGCAGAGCCAGGAGGTGCAGGTCTTGGGGTCTGGGCCTGCAGGGGCCTCAGGTTGAGGGAGCTGGTGGTCTGAGCCTGCATGACCAGGCTAGGGACTGGGTTAGGAATATGGAGAGTCTTTTGATGAAGTTTGTGGTTCCCATCATGAGACTAAAGTGCACAGCCTGGCACTTTGACAAATGTGCAAACACACACACACACACACACCCATAAACGTTACTGGGCAGTGGATAGATAGCCCCTTTTACCTGTAAACACGCTCAGGATGTCCCTGGGGCTACCGATTCCTTTCTTCTCAGCCCACACACAGAAGGTGTAGAGGTGCCCCAGGCTGAAGTCCCTCCACCACTAGCCAGCAGTCTGACGTGCTTGTGTTCCTGCTGGCCATGCCCGCCCCATGGCACTGGACCCAGTGGATGGAGGTCTGCAGGTCTGGACCCTTGGAGCTGTCCAGCTCAGAGTGATGGAGCTGGAGCCTCCACACTCAGGATTCTGTCTGCCTTGGGGGCCGAGACATGGGGAGAAGGCTGCGGTGCACTAGGAAGGGAATCCCACGGGCCTTTCTGGAAGTGCAGGATGGAGGATGATGGGGTCACTAACCTCCTATTGTGGCCTCTGCTGTGATCCAGAGGGCCTGCAGAGGGATCAGACAGGGAATCAGACCCAGGGATGGTCTGACCTGCAGAATGAGGACGAAGGCTGCTGAGTCCCACCCACCTCATCCCTACCAGCCACCCCAGTCTGCGAGGGAAGAGGGACCTGGCATTCTGCCACTTTCCCAGGTCTTGGTCCCGGCAGGGCTGGAAGGAGCCTGAGAGGGTTGTGCGCAGCAGCTCAGGGAGTTTTGCTTTTGATAAACGCAAATGATAGATCATGAGAAAGCAGGTCTTTGAAAAGGTAGACAGGACATGGGGTGCCAGAATAAGGGAGGAGGGACAGGATGCTGGGACTGCTGGGTGCCTACAGGAGAGCAGCGCCCCATCACTCTGGACAGTCGACCCCACAGAGTCCAGGGACCCAAAGCCAGAATGTTCCCCCAAACACCAGGGATTACAGAACCAGCCCCTCCTCCCTCAGACCCAGGAGTCCAGGTCCCAGCCCCTCTTCCCTCAGACCCAAGAGTCCAGGTCCCCAGCCCCTCCTCCCTCAGACCCAGGAGTCCAGGTCCCAGCCCCTCTTCCCTCAGACCCAGGAGTCCAGGCCCCCAGCCCCTCCTCTCTCAGACCTAGGAGTCCAGGACCCCAGCACCCCCTCCCTGGGACCCAGGAGTCCAGGCCCCCAGCCCCTCCTCCCTGGGACCCAGGGGTCTGAGTTGCCAGCTCCCTTCTCCCTCAGACCCAGGAGTCCAGGCCCAGCCCCTCCTCCCTCAGACCCAGGAGTCCAGGCCCCCAGCCCCTCCTCTCTCAGACCTAGGAGTCCAGGACCCCAGCACCCCCTCCCTGGGACCCAGGGGTCTGAGTTGCCAGCTCCCTTCTCCCTCAGACCCAGGAGTCCAGGCCCAGCCCCTCCTCCCTCAGACCCAGGAGTCCAGGCCCCCAGCCCCTCCTCTCTCAGACCTAGGAGTCCAGGACCCCAGCACCCCCTCCCTGGGACCCAGGAGTCCAGGCCCCCAGCCCCTCCTCCCTGGGACCCAGGGGTCTGAGTTGCCAGCTCCCTTCTCCCAGACTCAGGATTTCAGTCCCAGTCCCTCCTCTCTGGCATCCACACTTATTAACAGCACCAGGCACCCCAGGACCCCTCATGTCTGCAGGCGACATGTAGCCCTGGAATCTGCACACCCAGACCCAGTCCTTCCTGCTGCACTTCGATGCAGGATTTCCTCTTTCCCTGCCTTTCGTCAGGTCTGAGTGGGGAGGAGGGGAGGAGATGAGGAGGAAGTAGAAGCTTCAAGCCTGCGTCCAATCCTTCACATCCTCCTCCTGCCTGACCCTTCCTCAGGGAAATCTCTCCTCAGCTTCCGGATCTCCTCACTCCAACTGTGGATTCCCATCCTCACCTTCCTTCCTGGTCCCAGTCCTCCAGGTTCCCCACCTTCCCTTCCCACCTCTGTACCCTCACATCTGAGTCCCTAAATGCAGGTCATGGATGGAGAAGTCGCGGCTCTGCTATAAGAGTCCCCAAAGGCTGGACATGGAGAAGTCGCCTCTCTGCTATAAGATTCCCCAAAGGCTGGACATGGAGAAGTTGCCTCTCTGCTATAAGAGTCCCCAAAGGCTGGACATGGAGAAGTCGCCTCTCTGCTATAAGAATCCCCAAAGGCTGGACATGGAGAAGTCACCTCTCTGCTATAAGAATCCCCAAAGGCTGGACATGGAGAAGTCGCCTCTCTGCTATAAGAATCCCCAAAGGCTGGACATGGATGGAGAAGTCTCCTCTCTGCTGTAAGAGTCCCTAATGCTGGCCAGGGATGGAGAAGTCACCTCCCTGCTATATGAGTAACTAAAGGCACATCATGGATGTGGAAGTCAAGTAGGGTCTTGGAGAGCATCTTGGACCCTGTCACGTCCTCAGATGCAGAATCTAAACACCAGAGAGGGACAGCAACTTGCCAAGGTCACAGAGCCAAGGCAAGGAACACACCTCCGTTCCTCTTTCCTATTTGATTCCTCCCCCTTGTCACCCTCCCCTCCTCCAAGGCCCCTACCCTTGTCCCCTGATACTGCATGTGACTGTAGTGGGTTGTGTCCCCTAAGCAGATATGTCTGAGTCCTAAGCCCAGGTGCCTATACAGGTGACAGTACTTAGAAACAGGGTCTCTGCAGACATAGTTAAGCATCTCGAGATAGAATCACCTGGGTTTAGGGTGGGCTTGAAGACAATCACATAAAGATGGGAGAGACACAGCCGCCACATGCCAAGAGAAGCCAGTGATTCCTGGGAGCCTCCGGAAGCTAAGAGGGCAAGGACGGATTCTTCCCCAGAGCCTCAGGAGAGAGCAAGGGCCGGAAAACACCCTGATCTTGGACTTTGGGTCTCCAGAGCTGCAGGAGAGCCCATTCCTCATTTCAAAGCACCTGGTTTGGGGTAATTTGTGACGGCAACCCCAGGAAACAAATGCAGAGGCTCAGCAGTGCTCTTGGCTCAGTTCTGCACAATCCTCACCTTTATCCCTTCAAATGCCCCCCACTAGAGAGCCACGGAGGGTCCCACTGGGCACCAGGCCTGGCTCATGGGGAGTGACCGAGACGTCCGCTGCCATGATCCAAGATGGTTCATCGCCACAGTCACCCTCCACATGCCTCTCCCACAGTGACAGCAGCACCTACACTTCCACGCCCTGTACTTAGACAACGAAACCGACTCAGAGCAGCCAGGAGGGGCCGGCGGACCGTGGGGCCCACAGCGAACTCGGAGGCGGGCTGGTGGCTGGGAGGGCCGCATGTGGGCCTGGCTGAGGAGCCGGGGATCTGGAGTCAGAACTGGGGGAAGGCAGCTGGAACCCCACAGTGGACTCGGAATTCCGTGAATGGTCCTTAAACATCTTCAGCCGGGAGCAGCGGCGGCGGGGCCTGCGCCTGCAGACAGGCGTGAGGAAGCTTTGCTGTGGAGGGTACTTCTCAGGCTGGGCTGGTCTGGGAGGCCCGAGTCCTTGCGGGAGGAGAGGGCCTGGAAGCTCGCCCTTCAAGCTGCCTAGTCAGTCCGTCTTGGGCCCCGGGCTCCTGGGGGCCGACAGTGTGATGAGGAGCTGGGCAGCGTAGTAGGTGGTCATGATCGCCAGGCGAGCGTGAGGCAGGGGCTGGGCGAAGGCGTCCCAGGCCAGCACACCATCAGAGAGTGTGAAGAGCAGCGCGCCCCAGCCGGCACTCCCGCCCCAGACCAGGCCACGCCACAGCATGGCCATCAGGATCAGCCCGTAGGCTGCCACGGGCAGGACCATATCCAGCTCAAGGTGCAGCAGCATGAGGATGAGGTAGGGGCCAGAGGCCAGGAAGATGAGCAGTAGCAGACCCGGCTTCGGGGGAGAGAGGCCAAAGGCCCAGAGGTAGAGGAGGTGGGCTGTAGCGAAGGCAGCTACACCTGGGGAGAGGGGTGGGTGCCAGTAAGGAAGGCTCATTCTGGTATCGCCCCGAGGTCACCCCTCAGGACCTAAGGGGAAGGATCGGCCCAAAGCACCAGCCCCAACCCTGGCTGAGCCTCCTTGCAGGCCTCCCCAAATGCAGTGTCATGTACTTGCTTTGCTCTGAACTGCCGGCAGGTCCCATCTTCCCTTGGCCTCCAAAGCCCCGTGCCCTCCGGCCCACCAGCCACCCTGGCCTGTTTGGCCACAAGCTGGCATGCCCCTGCCCTGGAGCCTCTGCACTTGCCCTTCGCCCTCACAGGCACATGGCACCTTCTTCAGGTCTGCCAAAATGTGACTTCCTCAGTGAAGCCTTCCTCAGCAACCCTGCTTCAAACTGCAGCACCTCCAGCCCAGGGTCCTCACTGTCCTCCACGCCACTCCCAGCTACTGCCTTACCACCACCTGCCCACCAGCCCTCACTGGAACGTGAGCTGCCTGGCTCACGGCTGTGCCTCCAACGCCTCTGACCACCAGAACTCCCATCAAAACGCCCACTGGAGCCCTCTGCACTCCAGGCTCCCATCCAAGTGCTGGGCCTCCCCGACACGGGCATCTGAAAGGCGTCATGGCAGCTTCTACTCACCATGGAGGAAGGCTTCAGGCCAGATGAGGCAGGCGTCCCCCACAGCCGAGCACAGGAGGGCTCCCTGGAGGAGCCGAGTGTAGCTCCCGCCTGGGGACACAACCCACAGGAACCCAGCCAGGCAGAAGATGGGCAGGCACTTGACCAGGGCAGCGACCCAGGACGGCTGGTCCTCGGGAATCCAGAGGCAGAAGTACACGCAGCAGGAGAGGATGAAGGGAATCAGCCACTTGCAGACATCTAGGCACTTTGGGAAGCAGGGAGCTGCTGAGCTGAAGCCCAGCCCAGCCCCCGTTCTTAGGACTCAGATCTCCTGGCTCCTGTCCCACCCCCACCTGGGACCCCAGCTGTCCAGGCTGGACCCATTCAGGTACCAGGCTGCCAGAACCCAGCTTCCCAGGACCCCAGCCAATTCACGGACAGCACCTCCCAGACCCCCCAGCTGCTAGGGTTCTGGGCCCTATCCCCCAGCCCCAGGCATGGCTCTGAAGGCTCTCACCTGGGCTGAGCAGTGAGTCTTCAGGGTCGACCCTGCTTTGCCAGCATCCATGCTGGCCTGATACCCTCAGAGCGACCTAATCTGGGAGTGGGTAGCTCCAGGGGGTGGAGGGGAGGGCTCATGGTTACACGTTAACCCAATGAGCGTCCTGTGGACTCTGCAACTGATAACAGGGCCCAGGGAGATGTCGCCCTCACCCCGGGGATGGCCTTGCCTGGCACCTGCTGATAAGGCACTGTTGGCATCGGGGGTCCCTTGCCCTAGCCTGCTGGGACATGGCTTGCTCCTCCTGTCTGCTGGGGGGTGAGGTCCCCAAACGCCCATCCCATTGTCCTGGGCCCAGACAATCACAAGAGATGGAGTGCAGAATTCCAACAGCCACCCCTTCATGGGGAAGCGGGGGAGGGGGTTGGCTGGCAGGAACACTCCTGAGGGGATGGGAAGGCCAGTCCCTCCTTCACTTGCTGGACTAGCGGACCCCCTCCCTGCTCCATGAAACCTTCCCTCATTCTGCTCAACCCCACCAGGCCCTCAGGGGCTCCACCACAAACACTTCCTCAGTGGGCCACAAGGAAGGGGCCCGAAGAATGCAGGGAATAAGCACCCTCCCCTGCTAGCTGAGCCAGCCCTAGGTGACCTCCAAACCAGCTGCCACCGCAGTGAGGACACTGTCCTCATGACCCGGCCCACATGGTCCGGTGTAGCCGAGACAGAGGCTTCCTGGCACCGCTCCCCTGTTCCACTTGCTGTGCACCGGCCTACACTTCTACCTTCCGGCTCAAAGACTCAGACATACTGGGCACCACTGCCCGGCCTCAATGCTGGGCTTGGTTACCAAAGGGGGGTAGGAGCAGGGATTTGAGCCCCCGATGGCAGCTTCCATCCTCCACCCTCGGCCCTGCCCACAGGTGGGGTAGGCCTGGCAGGAGCCATCACAGCCAGTGCCTGGCCCAGCCTGTGGCCTCTGTAGCCACAGGGCTCCCTCTGGCAGGACACAGTGTGGGGGCAGACTGGGTTAGGAGTACCCCAACCGCTGGGGTACAGGGATAACACAGGCTGCCCTCCCCGCATCCCAGAATGTACGGTCTGACCAGCAGAATCGTAAACTGTCTTCCTTTATTTATATTTGCAATATGAAATAGAAGCTCGGCACGAACGCACACACACTCACACCAGCCTGGGAGGAAGGAGCTTGGACAAGGCCACTTGGCAACAGGGCTGGGACCCCAGACCCTCAGGGACCCTGGGGGTGTTGCCGGGGAGGCCCCTGCTCCCCAGAGCCGGGCTGGCCTGGTTGAAAGTGCAGGGTCTGGGCAAAGGCACGGCCCCCACGCGGGACCCTCTGGCACCCCCACCCTCACTTGGGCTGTCCCTCATGGTGGACCTGAGCTGAAAGGCCGGGTGTGGGCATGGCCATCTGTGCCTGAGCGTAGGATGGCTGGGCACGTGGGCGGCAACCTTGGACCCCTACCACCAGCCCCCACTGGGACAGGACGGGAAGCTGTGCTTCGGGCCGCCAGCCCAGCTCGGTGTTCTCACCTTCTCTCCCTCTCCTCCCTCTCCTCCCTCTCTCTCTTTATATAATATATAATAGACATTTCTCTCTCTCCATTCTCTCTATTTGACTCTCTTTATCTTTATTCTAGGAGGCAATGCTCCAAAACTTCTATTCTCAGTGCAAATGGGGTTGGGTTGGGCCTGTCTCCCTGGCACCAGCCTCCTGGGGGTCCAAAGGAGAGAATGTGGGGGGGTCAGGTGATGAGGGCAACGGGGGCCATCATGGGACTCGCCCTGCCCCCACCCTGGGAGATCCATGGGAGGACGGATGATTTGGCAGCTGCTGCCACACCAGGCAGCTACCTGCAAACAGAGAGAGATGTCGTGTGAGGGTCCAGCAGGCCCAGCCCCACCTGCCCAGCCCCAGGCTGCAGCCACACTCACTGAGAGCCCGGTGATGCAGGCCCTTCCGGGGCAGAGCCATTGGGCACTGGAGGAGGTGTGAGGGCCTGGGCACTGTCACGGGAGGGAGGGGATGTGCAGAGGTCACTTCCTGCCCGCCAGCCCTGCCCTGCCCTGCCCCGCTGCCCTGGTACTCACCTCTGGCTTTGGGTAAGCCCCAAAGGCTCTGGGCTCTTCTCCCCATCTGTGGTCTGTGGGGGCTGGTGGGCCCCGGAGGCTGGGACAGAGGTAGAGGGGTCTCTGGTTGCACTGTGGGTGAGAGGCAGGTGCAACTGTCAGCGTCACCTGCTGACACCCTCACACCCCTGACAATTTCAGTTGGCTCACTGGGTGTCCGCCACTTGCCCCACCAGAAGGGGCCTCCCGAGCACGAAGCTAGCTCAGTGCAGAGGGACTGCACAGCTCTGGGCAAGAGGACAAGCACCTCCCTTCATGTTCCTGTCCCTGTGGAGGAGTTGCTCGAGGCCGGTTGGGACAGCCCCAAGGGGTCTCCTGCATGCTCTCACCCTCCCAATCCTTCACAACCTCCAGGGAGCCTTTTCCAACCCTGGGGGCCCTGAGCATCCCAGGCTACTAAGAGAAGAACCAGCCTGCAGAGTGCAGGGGGCTGGGGCATGACATGAGGCTGGGCCTGGGGGTCCTGCAAGGGTCACCTGGAGCAGCTCAGGGACAAGACAAACCCAAGCCCACCTCACTGAGGAGGAGAAAAGACTTCTCCTGATACCAGCCCCTCCCCACAGTAAGCCCCACCTCATTGCTCACCTGTCCGAGGAGTTGGGGGCAGAACGGATCCCGTGGAAGGTGGCCTGGAGGTCCCCGACGCTGACCAAGGCCTGGCAGGGGGCTGTGGGGGATGAGAGGTCTCAGCCGCAGCATCCCAGCAAGCTCAGAGCTGGCCAGGCTGCTCTCTCTGCCCAAGGCCACAGGTGGGCAGGGCAAAGAGGGGCTCACCTGAGGGCTCCACGACTTTGCTGCCGTCCATGGCTTCCTGAGGTGCTGAGGGGTTTGTGGGGTCCTGAGACCTGGCAGGCGAGAGAGGCAGCCCAAGGGGGCAGCTAGGGTCAGCGCTCAAGCCTACAAGAGAACTGGGAGGCCATGACCACCTCCTGGCCTCGGGATACCAGCGCCATCCAGCCCGTCCCGTCTGGTTCTCACCTGAGCTGCAGGGCATCATGAGCTGGAGGGCTGGCCAGGCTCTGGGTGGGGAAGCCCTGGGGCACAATGAGGGGCCCCTGTGGGGCTGGAGGCCCAGTGTGCAGCTCTTCCTCCCCGGAGACTCGGGGGCTGGTCAGGGCATCCGTAGGCACTGGGTCAAAGGTGGCGGTCCAGCCGGGGCCTGGGGTAGAGGTGGGGGGGTGGGCAGCAGAGGATGAGCTTAGCAGCAGGCCGACAGCCTGTGGATGCCTGACCACACCGCCTGTTCATTCACCTGGAGGCTGAGGACCAGGGCTGGGGTAGGACAGCAGGGTGGCCCCTCCACGGGCTGCACAGCCAATGCCCTCCTCGTCTTCCTCCTCCTCCTCCTCCTCCTCTTCTTCGTCCTCACTGTCTGTGCTGCCTCCACTCCTGCCCCAGAAACCACCTTGTCAGTCAGCTGTGTGGGACAGACCAGCCAACCACCATCTGGTTCCCTGCAGCCAGGATCAGCCCAAGGAGGGTGGGCTGAAGTGACCAGCAGGGAGCCTGGGGCATGACGACACCAGGAAAGGCTGGGAGAGGGAGTTCTGAGCCAACAGAGAGAACACAAGTGTGCAGGGACTGAATGCAGCTGTCAGGAGAGCATTCGTCCCCAATCACCCACGCAGGGTAGGCCCTGGGGAAGTGGGCTGAGGAGACAGATCCACTCAGCTGCTCTCACATCACCTCCCACTGTCACCACAGTGACAGGCCTTTCCACCAGCAGACCCACCCTCTGGACAGAAGGCTTCACACTACTCTCTCCCTCCAAATAGAAACTCCGGGAAGGTAGAGATGGCTGACTTTGGGTATCCTCAGCCCTGAGACCACCACCAGGCACCCATGGCTGCTCCAAAAATACTGGCTGAATGTTGACTCACACACACCTTGTGGCCATGAAGAAAACCCAAGCAACCTATGTGTTGATCAACTGGGGAAGGGGTAAGCAAAGCAACATTAAAATTAAGCTTTAACAATGAGGGCACCTTCTGAGAAATGTATCAGTAGGCAATCTCACCACTGTGTGAACATCTTACACACACCTAGATGGTAGCACCAACTACACACCCAGGCTCTATGGTATAGCGTCTTGCTGCTCAACTCCAGACCTGTACAGCATGTTACAGTCCTGAATACTATAGGTTACTATATGTATCTAAACACAGCAAAGATACAGCAAAAAAACAGTATTATAATCTTGTGGGACCACCGTCGTTGACCCAAGATGCAGTATAGGACTATATATTATGTCTAAAATGCTGACTACTTAATCGACTACTTTAACTGGAAAGTAATATATCTGCATATAGTTAAAAGTAAAAATATTCAACAACCAAGGAATATAAGGGAAGCCCCTCAACCTAAGGCATATACAAAACCCCACAACTTCCATGGCGAAAGGCTAAATGCTTCCCCCTAAGACCAGGAACAAAACAAGGATGCCTTCTCTTGCCTCCTTTTTTTTTTTTTTTTTTTTTTTTTTTTAGCCCCCACGACATGGGATTTCTCTCTGCTGGAAATCCCGGCTCTTGCCACTTCTGGGCAACACTGTACTGAAGGCTAGCCAGGGCAACCAGGCAAGAAAAGGAAATTAAAAGCATCCATATCTGAAAGGAATAAAAATGATCTCTATTCATATGACATGATTCTGTACATAAAAAATCCTAAGGAATCTACTAAAACTATTAGAATTCATAAATCAGTTCAGCCAAGGTTGCAGGATACAAGATTAACATACAAAAATCTCTTGTATTTTCAAACACTTGTAACAATTTCTAGAAAATTCCACTTACAATAGTATCAGAAAAAAGAAAACACTTAATAAATTTAACAAAAAAATACAAACTTCATGCTCTAAAATCTACAAAACATTGCTGAAACAAATTTTAAGACCTAAATAAAAAGGTATCTCATGTTCACAGATTAGAAGATGCAATCCCTTTAAGAACCTTAGCTGGCTTCTTGGATGAAATCGACAAGCTGATCCTAAAATTCACATGGAATCTCAAGAAATCCCAAATATTCAAAACAATCTTGAAAAGGAAGAACATGGTTGGAAAGCTCAAAGCTCCCATTTTATTTTATTTCAAGACAAAATTTCATTCTTCTTGCCCAGGCTGGAGTGCAATGGCAAGATCTCAGCTCACTGCAACCTCTTCCTCCCGGGTTCAAGTGATCCTCCTGCCTCAGCCTCCCAAGTAGCTGGGATTACAGGTGCCCAACAACACACCCAACTAATTTTTGTATTTTTAGTAGAGACGGGGTTTCGATGTGTTGGTCAGGCTGGTCTCAAACTCCTGACCTCAGGTGATCCACCTGCCCTGGCCTCCCAAAGTGCTGGGATTACAGGCGTGAGCCACCACACCAAGCAAAACTTCAATTTTCAAAACTTACTGTAAAGCAACAGCAACCAGACCAACACAGAGACTGATGGACCAGAACACAGAGGGAGAAACAAACTCTCACACATTTGGTCAAATGATTTCTTTTTTACACAGGTGCCAAGATGATTCAGTGGAGAAAGGACAGGGTCTTCAACAGCTGGTGCAGAAAAAGCTGGTCATCCACATGTAAAGGGACGAAGGTGGACCCACACCTCACACCGAATACAAAATTTAGCTCAAAATGAACAAATAACCATAAAACGAATGATATAAAACTCTTAGAAGAAAACAAAGGGCTAAGTCAATATGCTGGATTTGGCAATGACACACTTTTGCACCAACAACACGTGCAAGGGTATTGGTAACAGCTGCACTCCCAGCACTGAGCAACGGGAGCCTGCCCAAAGGCCTGTCAACTGCAGAACAAGAGATTCAACTGAGGCTCGTCACGCACGGCACAAGAACGTCCCACTGCACAAGAACGAGGCACCCAAACACACCAATAGGGAAGGAGCTCACAAGTGGAGTGATGAGCAAGAGAGGTCAGACAGAAAAGGAGAGGCCGTATGCTGTATGAAGTGAAAACAGACAACTCATCTATCAGCTTAGAAGCCAGGACAACTTTACCGTCAGGAGGGAGGATACTGGCTAGCACAGGGGGATGTGGGTACTGGGAAGGTCCTGCTCCTGGGTCTGGGCTCCGAGGAAGGATGTCCACAGGCCACACACTTAGGATCTGTACACTTGTCTATATGCATGTTACACGTCAACAAAAAGTTAAAACAGCCTAATTTCCAAACCAGAAAGTCATGAGGCAAAAGCTCAGAGCTACAAATGGTGACTCAGTGTTCATGCCGGCAAATCTAAATGGCACGAACCCAGCGATTCTGGGACTGGCCAATACTAGAGAAAAAAAACAATGTAACATTTATACTAAAAGCTGATCACAGGCTTATACTGGAGACAGACATCATCATCTCTCATTTTACTGGAATTAGAGGAAAGAAGAAGGAAAACTGAGGGATGAAGGAAGGAGAGGGGTAGGCAGGGAGACAGAGATGCACACAGACCAAGCCGTACCTCAAGGACCTGCCTATTTTTTCAGCCACAGAGATTATCCCTTTCTTTTTTAATAACTTATTTGAACTAGATTTTTTTAAATTTGTTTTTTTTTTTACAGGGTCTCACTCTTTCACCCAGGCTGGAATGCAATGGTGTGATCTCAACTCACTGCAACCTCTGCCTCCAAGGCTAAAGCGATCTTCCACCTCAGCCTCCCAGGTAGCTGGGACTGTACAGGCTCACACCACCACACCCAGGTAATTTTTTAATTTTTTTGTAGAAACAGGGTTTTGCTATGTTGCCCAGGCTAGGTCTCAAACTCCTGAGCTTAAGCGATCTACCCACCTTGACCTCCACCCAAAGTGCTGGGATTACAGGCTTCAGTCACTGTGCCAGGCCAATCTGTTGATTTCTTCATGCATCATCTAACATTTTTTTTGAGCCAGGTCTGGCTCTGTTGCCCAGACCAGAGTGCATTGGTAGGATCTTCGTTCACTGCAACCTCTGCCTTTCTGGCTCAAGCCATCCTCCCACCTCAACCACCTCAACCGAATAGCCAGGACTACAGGCGCACGCCACCAGGCCCGTCTAATTTTTGTATTTTTGTAGAGACAGGATCTCCCTATGTTGCCTAAGGCTGGTCTCAAACTCCTGAGCTCAAGCAGTCCATCTGCCCTGGCCTCCCAAAGGGCTGGGATTACAGGCACTCAGGGATTACATGAGCCCACCATGCCTGGCCCTGAATTAGATTTCCATCACTCAAAAGTGAAAGTGCCCCAACTAACACACACACCAATGCAGCTTCCTCATTTTTTTCATTCACTTCAGCCTCGGGCCAAATGTGTTGGGAGATCCTTTGGCCCTGCCATGTGGTGGAAGCTTGGACAAGGGAAACTGGAGGGGGACTCACCGGACACCTGGGGGCTGGCCCAAACGGGCACCCCTGGCCAGCTGGCTGCCCTGCCAGGCACCATCTTCTCCATCAGACTCCCCTGAGCCGTGGCCCTCTTCCTCATCCTCCTCTTCCTCATCATCATCAAACTGCTGGATGCGATCCTTGTAGCATATCTCAAGTAGGTTGGCGTTGGGCTGCAGGGCACAGAAGTGGGAGGATGGGCCACACTGCCCACAGTCCTACGCCCCTCTAGCCCCAACAACCGGGGGACAGGGCAGTACTCACATTCTCATCATCGGCATTGAGGGAGAAGGTAATGTTGGCTGTCTTGTCAAAAGGCGCACTACGAGAGAAGGCAAGGCGTGGTGAGAGTACATCTGGAGGTAGGGCAACACATGACAAGGCCACACTCCTCTCTTCACCCAACAGAGCTGACCCTCATTACTTGCAGATTCGGTATCTGCAAATTCATCCACAACCTGAATCACTGGTCCTAAGGGACAATGCATACACAAATATTAACATCTCATGTAGACGGTGATTTGAAATCCTTAAAACCACTCACTGAGGTAGATTGTTTCCTTGGCTCTAGAAGTGAGAAAATGGGTCTTGGAAATGTTAAGTGACTCTCCTCAGCCTCTTCTAAGGACAGGTGCCAGAGAGAGTTCAGACCCATGCCCTCGTCCCCATCCTTTGGGCATGTGTAGGAGGCTGACACGTACACAAGCCAGGTACAAGCAGAGTGAGGCTACAGCCTAATAGAGCACATCCCCTAACCTCAAAACGTCTCCAGTCTGTGGCTGAAATTCTAAATTATGGGCAAAAGAATCACCATCAGAACTTACAACTGCACCTGCCAGGGCCCCACCTCCCTCAACATGAGGGTCTAATGATAAGGGTCCGCATTCCATCCCACGTTAGAGAAACTTCAAGACATCATTTGTCTCAAATTCATAAAAATCCTGCCACAAAGATCAATGGATGAAGAATAGTTAATTCTTAATAAAGGACACGAAGTACGTGACACACATTACGCACTTCACTCTCACAACCACCTTACAAGGCAAGTATCCTTAGCTCCTAGACTTTAATAAACAGCAGAGCGGAGAACATGCTGGGCACACAGCAGGTCGAGGGCAGGGCAGCCAATGTCCCCGCTGCACCGGCTGCCTCAGCTGACCTGTCTTCTCCTGCGACAGGAGCTCTGCAGGGCAGCATCTTCAGCCTAAGATTATCCAACCAGTCATCCACTTTCCATTCCAGAACTTCTGGGTGTAGTTTTGTTTGCTTAAGTTTTTAACCCTTCTGGAATGCTCTTGGTAGAGGAAGAGCTAACGCAGTTTCACCCCAAAATGGCAGCTGGTGATCCCAATGCCATCTACCAGTCAGTCCCTTCACTGTCCTACCAGGATGGGGTTCAGTTTTTTTTTTAATTAAAAAAAAAAAAAAAAAACAGAGATGGTGTCACACACGTTGGCAAGGCTGGGCTCAAACCCCTAAACTCAAGCAATCCTCATGCCTTGCCTCCCGAAGTGCTGAGATTAAGATGTGAGCCACTGTGCCCAACCCGGTTGGGCATCTTCTCCAGGGCTCTCAGCACAGGCCTCTGACCCACAAAGACCAACACTCTTCAAGTCTCTGTGCTGGGCACAGCAGCAGCAAACATGAGATCTCCTGTCTGCATCTGACAGGACCTCTGTCCAGCTGTGGACTAAGTGAGGCACAACTGACTATCCCCTATCGTGGTGTCCCTCACACTATGCTGTACAGGTGCCCCAGAGCAGCCATGGGCAGCGATCCAGCTCCCACACTAACTGGATATGTCCTGGGGCCTCAGTCTCCCTGGTTATAGATGAGATCAGGAGCCCTGCAGCCAAGAGTGGTCATGGGCACTCAATGGGATGATATCCAAGAGGCATCCAGAGTGCCTGGGGGCAGGGGCTCCATGTTCCCTGTCCCTGGCCTCGCTGTGGCCGCCCATGCCAGTGGCCCCCTGCTCCTGCCCAGTCCAACTTCAGGAAGTCTCTGAGTCCTGCTGTGCCATAGCAGTATTCTTCTACTTTCCCCCAAGGACACCTCGGACTCATTCTTCCCAAGTTGTCTCCTTCACTGAGGTATCACCCCCAGCCCTGTTCAGTGAGCATCTCCCTCAGTGGCCTCAGGGCCCCAGCCATGCCCGGCCTCAACAGTGCAGGGTCTGGAACTCTATCTCTGGAACAGAAGGCTGTTATTCCGGCATTACTCCCAGGAATCCACAGCCATACCCTGCCCGTCAGGGGTAGTTGGTGACAAAGGCAAAGGAGCCACTGTCCGTCGTCTCTGTGGTGAGCCCTGCCTCCCACAAGGTGACCACCCAGCCTGCTCTACTCCCACCTCCCAACCCAATCTTTGAGATGGATCTTGCTCTGCTGCCCAGACTGGAGTGCAGTAGCACAATCTTGGTTCACTGTAACATCCACCTCCCAGGTTCAAGCGATTGTCCTGCCTCAGCCTCCCAAGTAGCTGGGACTACAGGTGCCCACCTCCACGCCTGGCTAATTTTTGTATTTTTAATAGAGATGGGGTTTTTCGCAATGTTGGTCAGGCTAGTCTTGAGCTCCTGACCTCAGGTGATCCGCCCACCTCGACCTCCTAAGGTGCTGGGATTACAGGCATGAGCCACCACACCTGGTCACTTTTTTCTGACTCTAGAACAGAGCTTTTGACAAGAAACTGAGAAAAGTTCCGGGTCACAGCACCCAGAGGTGACTGATGTTGAGAGGTCCCTGCCACAAATCAAAATGAGCAGAGCTGGTGACTGGGAAGTCTCTTCTGTCACCCCGCGTCCTGCGCTCGGCAGACTCCTGACCCAGAGGAGGCACAGCTCTGCCTCAGTCCCTGTGCCAGGACCCGCCGGCCCCCAATACCCTGAGCCCCTCTCGCCTGGGACCCCTAAGGCTGAGCTCCAGGGGTGGAGGGACTTGCTCTGCATCCCCCGCGCAGCTGTTTGTGCTGCCTCCCCTTGGAGAGGAGACTGCAGAGCTGGAGCTCACGGAAGAGGAGGCAGACAAACACAAAAGGCCACGGCCAGCACGTGCCCAGGAGGGGCTGTAGCTGCAGACTGGGCCCTGCAGGACAAGTGGGTGGGCATGGGGGACAGACACATGTAGGTGTGCCCGCTGCTGCTGCAGAGGCAGGACAGAGCTCTGACTCTGCACAAGACACTCACTTCACACTCTCCTCCTGCTCCCCAAACTCCTCATCATTGAAGCCAAAGTGGTCAATGAAGGCAGAGGTCATGCGCTGCATCTGGAAGTCCATGAAGGCCTGTGGGGGTGCAGAGGTCGGGGCTGGAGGGAGCTGGGAGGATCCCACTCCAGGATAGCCCAGCATACCCCACACCACCCCAGGCCCACCTGCTGCAACACAGCCTCCTCAGGGAAGTTGAACTCCTTGAGCCGGTCGTCCTCATCATCACTGGAGGAGTGTAGGTGGTGGGTGTTCACCTGGGGAGAGGAGGGAGTGTCAGGGCCTGCTCAAGCCCCCAGACCAGGGTGAGCAGGCAGCTATGAGGAGGGGGAGGCTAAGACTGGACCAAGAGAGAGAACAGCGGGAGGGGTGCAGGAGAAGCTGGGCCTCACCAGGTCCACCATGTTCTTCTTGTTGGTCTCCGCCAGGGGTCCCGATACAAAGGCTTCCCACTGCTCCTGCTGCTCACTGGGAAGCTCTGCTTAGGTAAGAAGGTGAAGACGTGAAGCACCCCCTGGCCTCAAGCCCCCCATGTACCCCTCAGGCTGGCCTGGGGACCCTCACCCTTCAGCAGCTGCCCCAGCTGCTCCACATTGGGTCCCTTCTCCATGTTCTGCACCAGGGCGTTGGCCACTCTCGTCAGGTGGCCCATGTAGCCTTTCCGAGGACCCCCTGCAGACCTGGCAAGAGTGAAGGCCAGGATGGAAGCCAGGACTGGACACCAGGGATGCCAAGCCCCCAACCCAGGCAGCCCCAGCTTCTGGAGACACGAAGGGCAGCAGGTGCTCACTGTACACGATCGTTCTCCTCCCAGGAGGTCAGGATCCGCTCCACCAGGCGGCACTGCTGCAGCAGCTGTGGGAGAGCAGGAGAGAATGGCCTCGGGGGTCAGTACACATGTGAGCAGCTCTGTACTGCAGCAGGGGGCCCTTCCTCAGACCCCAGCTCATCCAAGGACAGGGGTGGGAAAGAGGGATGGAAGCTGGGGCTTGGGACCCCGCCATCCACCCAAGTCTCTCTGGTCTTTCTACAAAGAACATGTGGTGCATACACATACACTCATGCGTGCACACACACGGACACAATCACATATACATGTTCACACACACTCAAGCATACACACTCACAGACACGCATACATGCTCACATACACATGCCCACACACTCAGCTGCTCGCAGGCCTGCCCCTACCCACCCCTCACTCTCCTGCTCAAGTTGTGGGTCCACTGCTTCCCTGCCCCTGCATGTTTCATCCCATTTCTCCCTGGCCATGCCTCCCACACCCCGTCTGACACTACCCAACAACACTTGTAGGAGGAAGGAGTGAGGGGTAGGCCTCTGGGGAGGGTGTGCCCATGGGGGACAGGCCCAGGAGGAGGGAATCAAGCAGCCCCAGCTCACATGTTTCACAACGGGGTTTTGGCTGGGCATCTCGGGGCTGCTGTCAGGAGGTGGCCCCAAGCTCAGCAGGGTGCTCACGCATCCCTCCACTTGGGCATGCAGGAAGTTGTTGAAGACATAGTGGAAGAAGAGGTCCTACGGGAGGACACAGGTTGGTACCAGAAAGGACCTGCCCCCAGCACCCAAGCTCCCGTTCCCCAAACCCCAGCCCCTGAGTCCCCAGCCCAGTCCAGTCCAGTCCCCGCACCAGCATGGTGTTGGGCACATCCAGTGCCAGGAGCTCCTGCGTCAGGGCCGCGTCATTGGCGCTCAGGGCACTGGCCAGGAGCTTGACCACGTGCAGCCGCGTGTTGCCCAGAGGCGGAGAAAGGGTGCCCCACGTCATCTGTAGCGGTTCCAGCTGCAGGTACAGGGAGGCCTGGTTCCCAAGGGCTGCCCTTCCTGCTTCCCTTGGCTCCCTGAGGACAACCCCCACCTCTGACCTTAGGAGGCTCCAGTAGGAGCTGGTGGAAGCAGCTGAGCCGTGGGCGCAGGGCATGCAGGGCACCCACACTGGACACAGCGCTTTCCAGGGCCCCCTGGGCCAGGAGCTCCAGCTGCCCATCCACACTGCTGAAGAAGTTGTTCATGGTCATGGACTCGGACCTGCAGCAGGGCGAGGTTGAAGGCAGAGTGAGCCTAGGTGGCCCGCATGCCCACAGAAGAGCAAGCACCAGGACCGAGTCTGCATCTGGAGGAAAATGAGGGGCCACGTTCCCCCTGCACTACTCTCTTTTGAGGCCCTTCAGACAAGGCCTGGGGTGGGGTGAGGAGCTGGTCAGGCCACAGCACTGGCAGTCCACCATGGGGCACAGGCACAGATGCGGGGTGGGGGTGGGAAGGTACAGCCCAATAAGGTAGTGGCCTGTGTGATAAGGGTGGGGCAGGGTGGCCTGGGGTACCTCCCAGCACAAGCTGCAGCAGTGGCCTCAGCTTCAGCACCCTCGCTGTCACACCAGACAGGAAGACTCCTCTCTTGGCACCCTGCTGTCCACTGTGCAGGAAGCACAAGCAGCCACCACAGAGTGATGCGCCATGGGTGGGGGTTTCACTCGGTGACACTGAGACCCACCCCTTAGGGGCCAGAGAGCCCCTGAAGAAGGGCATCATGCACGGTCTGTGGCCCACACCCCTCACCTGGGCCTCTTGGGCTCAAGCAGGGTCAGCAGCACCTGGATCCCGCTGACGATGACGGACTGGCTCTGCTCCCCCTCAAACATATTGCTTAAGAGCTGCTCGATAGTCTCTTGCCTGTGGAGGCAGGGGTGGGGGTGATGGTAGGGGTCAGGGTGAGAGTCCAGGGGTCCAGGGCCTCTCTAAGTCAGCTCCCCCCAGCCTTAGCCTCGCCCGCACACCCACTTCTCCAGGGTGGCCAGCAGCTGGTCAGGCTCTGGGCTGTCCTGGACTTGGATCATCTGCTCCCGGCTCAGGCGGATGATGTCGCACAGGGACTGGGATGCGTTGGAATGTTGCTGGGAACAGGGAGAGACAAGTGAGCATCCTGGTCGGGCACTGGGCCCACTGCAGCCTGATGCCAGGAGCCCCTCCACGAGCTGACCATCCAGCCCCAGCCCGGACAGGGAAAATCGGTCACCCAGACACAGGGACAGGTATCACAAAGGCAGGGGCACGGAGGCACCAACTGCTAGGGGGAAGATAGCGGAGAGAATGGGAACCCAGGAAGGCTTCCCAGAACAAAAGACATCCACACAAGCCCGGCACACCTATATACGGGGCCAGCAGCACCACCCACAATGACCCAGATGACTGCAACTGGGGAGCGAATATGCCCAACCTAGTCTGTCCACACAGGGGAGTGTCACTCAGCTAGGAAAAGGAGTGAAGCTGATACACGCAACCACACTAACAGGCCGCAAAAACATCATGCTGGAGAAAGAAACCAGACACAGATTACATAGTGTACGACCCCATTTATATAAAATGTCCAAAGACAAATTCAGAGAGCGAGTAGTCTGGTGGCTGCCAGAGGCTGAGAGGAGAAAGAGGAAAACTGGGAGGGGCTACTAATAAACACAGGATATCTTTTTTTCTTTTTTCTGGAGAAAGGGTCTCAGCTGGGTGCAATGGCAGATACCTATAATCCCAGCACTTTGGAAGGCCAAGGTGGGAGGATAACTTGAGCCCAGGAGTTTGAGATCAGCCTGGGCAACATGGCAAAACTCCATCTCTACAAATACAAAAAAAATTAGCTAAGAGTGGGTGTGCGTTTCTGTAGTCCCAGCTACTCAGGAGGTGGAGGGGAGGATAGCTTGAGCCCAGGGGGTTGAGGCCGCAGTGAGCCAAGATTGGGCCACCGCCCTCCAGCCTGGGCAACAGAGCAAGACTCTGCCTCAAAAAAAAAAAAAAAAGATACAGCGTCTCTACATCACCCCAGGCTGGAGTGCAGTGGTGCAATCATAGCTTACTGCAGCCTTGAACTCCTGGATCCGAGATCCTCCAGCCTCAGCCTGAGTAGCTGAGTAGCTAGGACTACAGGCATGCACCACCAATGCCAGCTAATTTTTAAGTTTTTTTTATAGAAACAACGTCTTGCCATGTTGCCCAGGCTAGTCTCAAACTCCTGGGCTCAAGTGACCCTCCAGCCTCAGCCAAAGTGTTGGGGTTACAGGCAGGACTTGTTTTTGGAGTGATGAAAAATAATCTAAATCTGACATGATGATAGTTAAGCAACGCTGTGAATACACTCAAAGCACTGAATTGTAAGCGTCAGTGCGTGAGTCTTTTGCTGTGTAATTTCTATCTCAGTAAAGATGCTACAAAAGAGAAAAAAGAGAGAAGCACAAGCAGAGCTGAGTCTAACCCAACCAGCAGCTGCCAGAGCTTGGCTGTGTGGCCCCTGGACTATGCCTTAGGGCCCTCACGGGGACAGGCCCCAGCTTGGGTAAGCCCAGAGATATGTCTCTGCTCTGCAAGCCTGTGTACTCTCAGAAGCGGAATCTGGCACTAGGACCTGTTACTCTCAGTGGCCTCGAGGATCTGAGGCTCTTGACAAACACCCACTCTACACTTGGCCCTGTGCTGGGCACCAGGGCAGAGATGCAGACCTAAGCTGGAAAAATACGCAGACATGGGGCCCCCCAGAGCTAAATGGGAGGAAGAGAGGGACCTTGAAAGCAAGACTGCTAGATGGACTGTTGGAAGGAGAGAGTTTCAATTAGGTGGGAGACAGGAAAAAGCTGCCAGGCCCAGCAGCCAGCACAGGCCAGGGTGGGAAGGGAAGCATGTGGGGCTGGGGCCGGGGCCTGAGACAGTCAATGAGGAGGACCCTCCCTGCAAACCATTATGTGCCAAGTTCCTGGGTCATGAATAAAATCTTTCCAGCACTTTCAGAGGCTGAGGTGGGAGAATCACTTGAGCCAAGTGTCTTTCCTTTTCTCAAAGGGCATGGATATACCTGGTTCTCAATGCTCTCTTTTCTCACCCCTTCATTTTTTTTTTTTTTGAGACCGGGTCTCACTCTGTCACCCAGGCTGGAGTGCAGTGGTGTGATCATGACTCACTGTAGCCTTGACCTCCCGGCTCAAGCAATCCTCCTACCTGAGCTTCCCAAGTGGCTGGGACTACAGGTGTGCACCACCACACTCAGCTAATTTTTTTGTAGAGACAGGATGTTACTATGTTGCCCAAGCTGGTCTCAAACTCATGGGCTCAAGCGATCCTCCCACTATGGCCTTCCAAAGTGCTGGAATTACAGGAGTGAGCCACTGCATCCAGCCCCAATTCCTTTTTCAAAAGCAGGGAGATGCCACGGGGAACAGACTCTAAGGGGAAGCTGCAGGGGCACCGCAGCACTCACATTCTCATCCTTCGATGGGTGAATCTGCTCAATCAGCCGCTGGACGATCTTCTCCTCGTTGAGCCACTGAGGGAGAGAAGGCAGGGGCTGCATCACCGTCCATGGGCCCAGCCCTCCATCCCCAGAGGAGCTGGCCCTGCTCACATTGACAACGTCCTGCCTCAGCTGGGGCCGCTCCACACAGGTGAGCAGGCGCAACAGGAGGTCCATGATGGCCGAGGTGCCAATGTGCTGCAGCAGCAGATCTACGAAGTCGTCCTTCTTCCGAAGAAAGGACACGAGCTGGGGGCACACGGGCTGCGTCACGCATGTGACCTGGCCCAGCTACCAACCCCACCCCATGGTGGTACCCGGGTGGCAGCCAGGGCACCTGGTCTGTCTTGCGGTTGATGAGGATGCCCATGACCTTGCTGAAGAAGCTGGCCAGCAGCGGGTTGAGGCTGCCGCTACTCTGCAGGAAACCGTAGAGCCTGTTCAGGAGGGACTCATCAGCACCCAGGGCGTCATTGATCTGGGGCACGTCTGAGGTCAGAATCTCACAGGCCACACTGGGGTACCTGGGAGGCAAGCACAGGCGGGTGGTGGCTTAGGTCGGGGACCAAGGCTCCACCCTCTTCTCTACACGAGGCATTGGGTTCCTGGAGCCACAGAGACCCCAGTCCGGGAATGAGAAAGAGCATGATGGGGCAGAGGACAGGATCAACGCAGAAACCAAGAGCCCACAGCTGGCCTCCTCCCACTGCTAACACCTGGCCGCCCCATCCTGGGCTCCTTACCACCCCAAGAAAAGCCTGGTCCTGAAGCTCTGGAGCTTCCTGATCCCCCAACCGCAATGCTTATCCCTTCTGCCTCTCAGCGGCTTCACTTGCAAACCCGTATACTGCCCCAGCTCCGGCTGACTCCTGGGACCTTGTTGAACTTCCAACCTCACCTCCTGCCTCCCTTCTCCAAACTCTCACCCAGTACCTGATAGCTCCAGGACAAGAGCTGCCCCACCAGCATGCCACTCAAGGCCATGCTCCAGGCCCGACCTGTCAACTGTGGGGAGGTACCCCTTGGGAGGCCGAGGCAGAGAGATCACTTGAGGTCAGGAGTTCGAGACCAGCCTGGCCAACAGGGCAAAACCCCACCTCTACTAAAATACAGAAATTAGCTGGGCATGGTGGCAAGCACCTGTAATCCCAGCTACTTGGAGGCTGAAGCAGGAGAATGGCTTGAACCTGGGAGGCAAAGGCTGCAGTAAACCAAGATTGTGCCACTGCACTCCAGCCTAGGCAACAAGAGCAAGACTCTGTCTCAAAAAAATATAACAGGCCAGGCGCAGTGGCTCACACCTATACTCCCACCACTTTGGGAGGCTGAAGCGGGCAGATCACAGGGTTAAGAGATCGAGACCATCCTGGCCAACATGGTGAAACACCATCCCTACTAAAAATATAAAAATTAGCCGGGCATGGTGGGGCGTGCCTGTAGTCCCAGCTGTCAGGAGGCTGAGGCAGGAGAATTGCTTGAACCCAGGAGGCGGAGGTTGCAGTGAGCCAAGATCATGCCACTGTTCTCCAGCCTGGTGACAAAGCGAGACTCTGTCTCAAAGTACAAAACAAAACAAGCAAAAAAATACAGTCTTTTGAGTCTCACTTGGATTAAAAGTAATTTTAGCCAGACGTGGTGCCTCATGCCTGTAACCCTAGCATTTTGGGAGGCCGAGGCAGACAGATCACCTGAGGTTGGGAGTTCCAGACCAGCCTGACCAACATGGAGAAACCCAATCTCTACTAAAAATACAAAATTAGCCAGGTGTGGTGTCACATGCCCGTAATGCCAGCTACTCAGGAGGCTGAGGCAGGAGGATCACTTGAATCCGGAAGGCAGAGGTTGCAGGGAGCCAAGATCCCACCATTGCACTCCAGCCTGGGCAACAAGAACGAAACTCTGTCTCAAGAAAAAGAAAAGTAATTTTAAAGTGTCTTCAATAGCAGACAAGCGCTTCACACTCCCCAAAAAATATTTTTTTTGTTTTTTGTTTTTGAAACAGTGTCTCACTCTGTCTCCAGGCTGGAGTGCAGTGGTACAATCTTGGCTCATTGCAACCTCCGCCTCTCGGGTTCAACCAATCCTCCTGTCTCAGCCTCCTGAGTAGCTGAAACTACAGGAGCGTGCCACCACATCCAGCTAATTATTGTATTTTTTAGTAGAAATGGGTTTTCACCACGTTGGCCAAGATGGTCTTGATCTCTTGACCTCATGATCTGCCCATCTTAGCCCCACAAAGTGCTGGGATTACAGACATGAGCCACGTCACTCAGCCAAAAAAAATGTTAATAAGAAATTAGAAAAAAAAAAAGCATCGAATAAAGAGAAAAAACAGCTGGGCATGTTGTCAAACGAATGTGGTCCCAGCTACTACGGAGACTGAGGCTGGGGGATCATTGGGGCCCAGGCGTTTGTTCCTTCCGTGACCCATGACTATGCCACTGCCCTTCAGAGCCCAGTATTGGTCTACACCGGGTGAGGTATGTGGCCTTGTGCAGGGGCCTGGCTGCACCCTGCCTCGATTTCCTCAAACCCAAACTGGAGTTTACTGATACTGACGCATTTCAGGGCAGCTGTGAGGCTTATGTAGTGAAGGTATGTGTGATGCTGATACGGCACCGGCTGGCCCAGGAGCTGGGCCCTGCCTCGATTTCCTCAAACCCAAACTGGAGTTTACTGATACTGACGCATTTCAGGGCAGCTGTGAGGCTTATGTAGTGAAGGTGTGTGATGCTGACACGGCACCGGCTGGCCCAGGAGCTGCGCCCTGCCTCCATTTCCTCAAACCCAAACTGGAGTTTACTGATACTGACGCATTTCAGGGCAGCTGTGAGGCTTATGTAGTGAAGGTGTGTGTGATGCTGATATGGCACCGGCTGGAGTTTACTGGTACTGACGCATTTCAGGGCAGCTGTGAGGCTTATGTAGTGAAGGTGTGTGATGCTGACACGGCACCGGCTGGCCCAGGAGCTGCGCCCTGCCTCCATTTCCTCAAACCCAAAGGAGCTGGGGAACTCACTTGTAGCGTAGCCGCTCCTCGCCGCTAGCTGGCGGCTCCTGGGTGACCCAGGCCACCATGGCCTGCAGGTGGGGCGGCTGCAGCAGGAAGTCCAGCAGCTTGCGGTTGACGACCTTGCACTCCTGCAGCACGTCTTCCTCGTCCAGCAGCTCGGGCAGGCTCAGGTCCTCCCGCTCCAGCAGCGTGTCCAGGTGCGAGCTTGTGTGCAGGTCAAACTTCCAAAACATGGCGCCCTGGAGGCATGGACACAACCAGCGCCGGGTCAGACGTCCCAGGGGTGTCCCTGGGGAGACTGATGAGGCACTGACCACAGGGGCTGAATGCCCACCTTGAGCACAGCCTCTCCCCAAGACCCAGCCCTCTCCCTCACGCTGAGCCTGGCCCCACCTGAGCTGCCCGGAGGCTCAGCGTCCACCACTCATGCTCAAGACTCTCGCCAAGCACCAGGGCCCTGTAGGTGCCCTCTAGCCCACCCCTCTTCCCCCATCTAAGCCTCCAGGTCACCTCGCCTAAGGTCCAGGGGGTCACTTCACACCCAAGGCCTAAGGCCTTAAGTCCTTAGGTGTGGACCGTGTGCAGGGCCTGTGAGGAGGGGCTGGACACTGTGCACTGAGGGGCCTCGGGCCCTGTCCCCCCATGAGGGTCTGCAACCACTATCCCTACTTTTGGGCGGGGCACTACAGGGTGGGGCCTGATACTCTGGTTCTGAATTTGCTTCAGCCTATATTTGTTGAGCAAACTCAAATGTCCAATGATTTCCAGCCCACAGCTGCTGCTTGGCCCAGCAAATCACCCAAGGCTGCGTGGGAGGCATGGGGTTGTGTCAGGGGAAGAGAGGAAGTCTGTGCGTCTCCAGGCTGTGGCTGTTGCCTGGACACCACTCACACACAAACACACCCCAACCATCCTCTCACCCAGCACCTGGGCTGGGACAAGGAAGAGGAAAAGCTGGAAGGGAGGGGCTCCCAGAATAGTCACTGACCAGGGCCCGAAGGAACCCAGGATGGGACAGACAGGCTCTGCGGAGGAACAAAGTGAGCTGGCAACACCCAGCCCCGACCCTGCCCCTATTTGGAGCTGGCTCCCGCCCTCAGGACAGTGCCTCGTTCCTCAGCCTGGTTCCAGCCCCCAAACACTCCTGCGCAGATAACTCACTGACAGTAAGGAAACACACAGAGAGCATTAACCAGATGTCAGGTAACACCGTCCTGAGCCCCTGCCCCGCACTACGGCATGCTCCGAAGAACTACGAAGCCTCCACACAGGCCTTCCACTGCAGACCCGACCTGGGACCTGTGCTCTGAGCACCTGACGATGGTCCTGGCTCTGCGCGTGTGCTGTGCACATGACGTCCAAGCTCACAAGCAGCGCTTTGCTATCATCACTCTGCCACACAGGACAAGGGGCAACCGAAGCCCATGTAAGTCAGGCAGCATCCTGCAACCTCAAAGGCCATCTGGTCCCAACAGACAACAAAGTGACCTGCGCAGGAGGTCCCAACTGAGCTCTCACCACAGTTAAGGCATTGACCAGAGCTCATACTCGTCACCTACCTCCTGACAACCGCATCACCAGCTAAGGCAGAGACCACTGCTACCCCCAAGTCACCACAGAGGATGCTGAGAACAGAGCAAAGCCGGCACAGGAGGCCAGGGTGCCTATCTCGCAGACCCTCATCACTGTTGCTCCCAGGCCAGAGGTTAGTCCCTCTCCGACAACACCTTCTGAACCTTCTTCAAGTTCAATCTCCCCCTCTGCACAGGCCTCCCATCTCATTGAGCCCCTCTCACCTCAGTGCCCACCAACCCCAGGCCTGACTCAGCCCCAGTCCCCAGGGAAGAGACAGGGACACATGGAGCACCAGGCCCAGGGAAGAGACTTCACGGGCACTTAGGGGAGCAGCCTGTGCTAACAACAGTCAGGCCAGAGCCTCACACATGGCCTCAGGCAGGTCAAATGCCTCCTGGGCCTCCCTTCCTCTCCTTCCCCCATCACTTGAAGCCAGGCCAGCCTAGAGCAAGGATCTCCTTGCCCGTCCACCTATGCCTGCCTCGGTGACCACCTTAAGGCTGGGCTCAGCTTGGCGGGTTGTGGTCCAGATCTCGCTCCCAGGCTGCCAGTCTGCCTTGGTAAGTCTAGACTGGCAATAATCCTGGTATGTTATTATGGGTCCCTAAACCTGGCCAATGACAGGTGAAGGTGAAGCTGAGGAAAGAGTTCTGTGACCAAAAACAGTCATGGCAGCGGGTGGGGAACTGAGGGAGGCAGCAGCAGACTCCAGGCATTTGAACCCCTGCTCCTCTCAGGGCTGCCAGGTCCCACTCCACAGCACCCAGTGACTCAGTCCCTACCCTCCACCAGCCCACTTTTCCCAATAATCCCTTTTTTCTTTTTTTTGAGATAGAGTCTCGCTCTGTCGCCCAGGTTGGAGTGCAATGGTGCGATCCAGATTCACAACTCCGCCTCCTAGGTTCAGGGGGTTCTCCTGCCTCAGCCTCCCCAGTGGCTGTCACTACAGGCACCTGTGTTACCCACACCCGACTAATTTTTGTATTTTAGTAGAGATGGGGTTTCACCCTGTTGGTCAGGCTGACCTCGGTAATCCGCCTGCCTAAGCCTCCCAAAGTGCTGGGATTACAGGTGTGACCCACCACACCCAGCCTCCCAATAATCCTTCTAAGGCCAGCGTGGTGGCTCACACTTATAATGAAGTGTGAAACCCCGTCTCTACTAAAAATACAAAAAATTAGTTGGTCATGGTGATGTGTGCCTGTAGTCCCAGCTACTCGGGAGGCTGGGGTGGGGAATCACCTGAACCTGGGAGCGAAGGCTGCAGTGAGCCAAGATCACGCCACTGCACTCCAGCCCGGGTGACAGAGCAAGACTCCATCTTGGGGAAGGAAAAAAAAAATCCTTCTAAAGCACAAACATGAGTACCTCTATCTGCTCAGTGATGTGCACTCCACCAAGCCTGCATCCAGGCTCTGGTGTCCCTGCCCAGCCAGCTCACTGACTGACCTCCATGCCACCTCGGCAGTGCTCCTGGGACTGCCACTTCAGGTGTCTCCTGCACAGCCTGTGGCTGCCTGAGGCACAGTGCTGGACAGACATCCAGGAGGCCTATGGGTCTGAGTGGATGGGGGCACTCCAGGCACTCCAGGCAATGACACGGTGGTGTCGGCTGCTCGGCTGCGGCACCTGCGCTGTGCTGACTGCTCTTCTAAGGACTTCATAACTTCACAGCCATTACCTCTACCACCTCTCACAACCACCCTCCAGGGAATGGCCCCATTTTACAGGAAAGGAAACTGAGGCACACCAAAGTAACTGCCCATTTCCCGATCTAGGGGTTGGTGGGCAGCAAAGCAGGCACTCTCAGTCTTCAGAAGTTGAATTCTCGGTGTTTGTCCTTGTCCCCAGCACAGGGCCTGTGTAGTGGACACTTACGGGATGAAAGAGCAAGTTCTGGCCGGGCTGGCTCCCACACTCGCTCTGCCTGAGGGACCAGCTCTGGTCAGAGTGACCCTGACTCTCACCTCAAGGAGGAGCTTGTCATTTCCAGGCCCACTCTGCACAGACCTGTCTGGATGGTAAGCTCCCAGTCCGCCTTGTCCCCAGCACCTAGTGCTTATTCAGCAGAAACCTATGGATTCAGGGTGGAGGGCTGCGGCAGGCCCTCCTGGCCCAGCTGTGACAGCACAGCCCACTCCCGGCCTGTCACGACCAGAAATTAGGGACTTCTCAGACCTCCCTTCCCGACCCAGGCACTGCTGAGCTCCCCAAACATAACTAGAACCCACCCCTTCTGCCTGCATGACGACCACCCAACTACAGCCCCCCCCAACACTCCCTGTGCCTCACCCCTCCCCACTGCCATGCAGAACCAGCTGAAGGGAAAATGAGACCCATTCACTCACTGGGTCAGCACCTGGGACCCTCAATGGCCTCCCTCCCGCTCCCTACTCACCCCAGCCACGCTGGACTTCTGTCTGTTTCCAGAACACACCAAGCTTGGATACACCTCGGCGACTCTGTCCTAATAACTCACTTCTTCTCATCCTCGGATCTCTTGCCAAGCGTTCACCTCTCAGAAGGGCCTTCCCTGGCCTGCCTGGCTCAAGCAGCCCCCAGCCCCGCCTCTGTCCACCACTGTCTCCCTGAGCTGGGCACTCTGACCTGCCACCTGGAAGCATCTCTGGGACACAGCAATGAAGTGCTGGAGGTACACACTCGTGGTCCTACAACGCTTCCTCTAGAACCTTCCCCCAGGTTACCATGAGCACCTGAGGGCGGCAGCTAGCATGGAACCTGGCCCTGGCAATAAACGCTCACGAATATTAGCTGCAAAGCAAACCTCATTTCACAAGGCCCCAGCTCCTCCCAGGCAGGAGGCTGCTGTACCTGTCAGGGCAGGGGCAAAGTGAAATCACTCCCACCTCAGCCCCTCCCAGCCACTCCTCTGGGCTCCCTAAATCAGGAGGTGGGGGAAAGTGCAGTATCACCTAGGACAGGCTCAGGAGGTCCGGGCTGGCCCTGGGGGCTGACCCAGGCAGGCAGTGGGTGTGTGTTTTCCCAAATGTCGAGTGATGACGGCACCACCACTACATGAGGAAACAGAACTGTGTCCCCTCCTTGTTCCAGGAACCTCCGTGTGCACTCCCCATCTCTCCACTTCTGCCCAGATGCTAGACCTCTCAGAGGGACTGTCCCCTACTTCCCATTCTGCTCGACAAGGACCACCAAGTGCCCATGTCACACAAGAGAAAACTCAGGCTCAGCAAAGGTGACTCACCAGCATGCTGACAGCAGGGGGAGGGGGCATGGATTTCCTGATCTGGGTGTACCTGGGACCAGAATAATCTCTAGGGGTAACCGCCAAATCAATCATGACTCTGCCAATTTCCGGCCTAAGGCTGTAGCGAGCAAAACACTGAGACACGTGGCAAGCACAGACACACAGCCTCTTTCTCCATGAGAGACCAGGCAGGCCGACAGGCTGCCTGTGCCATGCCAGCAAAGCCAGTCCCAAGGAGCCACATGCTAGGCTTTCAGCTATGTGACGTATCCAGAACAGGCAAATTCACAGAGACAGAAGGAGGCCACAGGCTTCCAGAAGCTGCGGGGGATTGGGGGGTTCCCAAAGGAAAGGGTGATTTTAGAAAAGGTTCCAAAATCACTTGTGGTGATGTTTCCACAATGTTGTCATTATACTAAGAACCACTGAACTGTTGAGACAGTCTCGCTCTGTAGCCCAGGCTGGAGTGCACAATCGGGGCTCACTGCAATCTCCAGCTCCCAGGTGCAAGCAATTCTCCTGCCTCTGAAGTAGTAGGGACTACAGGCATGCACCACCATGCTCGGCTAGCTTTTGTATTTTTTTAGTAGAGATGAGGTTTCACCGTGTTGGCCAAGCTGGTCTGGAACACCTGATCTCAAGTGATCTGCCTGCCTCGGCCTCCCAAAGCACTGGGATTATAGGCATGAACCACCGTGCCCGGCTGTACACTCTAAATGGATGAAATGTATGGAATATCTCAATAAAAACTGTTGGAAAAAAAAAAAACCTGCCTTAAGCCATCATCGCCCATGGCAGGGCCAGAGCCATGGCCAGGCCCAGGCCCTGTACAGATGGATGTCCCAGCATCCCCAAAGCTGATGAGATGACGGTCAGCCTGACAGAGCTGAAGCTGCCAAGGCTCTGCCCTGGGGCACTCACCCAGGTTACCCCTTCCCCATCCTTCACAAACAACAGTCCTAAGCCAAGTGAGCTCCCGCCACAGTGGGGGCAGGATAGGAGACGCACCAAGCCAGAATCTGCAGAAAATCCTTGTACCCGGACTTTCAGGTGCTTGTCTCGTCTCCACATTGAGACCAAGTGAAGAATTCTTATTATTCCAGCAGAGTCTCCTGTGGAAAAGGGGCCCAGGGGAGCAGAGCCATAGGGCTACCAAGTGGCAGAGCCAGGATACTGTCTGTTCCAGTGTGCCCTGGTCTCTAAATAAGAAAGAGGTAGAAATTCTAATACTGAGGCCCATCGCTCACTTCTAAGATACCTGATTAAAGGGTGCACTCAGCCCCCAAGCCCCCTACCCCTGCTATAGCCTAACCATTTGCTTCGGGGAATAGGTCAGCCTTCTTCCCCAAACCCAGCTTCCCAGAGAACTGGGGCAGGGGCTGCCAGAAGGAGACATGAAGGTACTTGCTGGTGCATGGTGGCATCCAAGACCCATGGCCCCGAGAACCCAGGCAGCCCCTTGAACTCTAAACTTCAAGTGGCTCCTCTGAAAATCAGAGCAGGCTGAAAGACTCAAATGCAAGGGAGGGGTCAACACTCTACAAACATCAATTCTCAGGCTCTAAACAGAATTAAGATGCAAAGATGTAAGATGAGAAAAAAAGAAAAAAGAGAAAAAACTTTCCCCCACTACAAACTCTGAATGCACTATGGCCTGAAGCCCTGCTTCTCAGTCCCCTCTTCCAACGTAATGAAACCTGCTAGAATCCCTGGGAATCACACAGGAGAGGTGGGTTTCATTCTCATTCTCTAACTACGTAAACCTGGACGAGGCACTCAACTTCTCTGAGTCTCCTTTCCTCATCCATGAAAAGGGGACACAGCCCCCCAAGGCAAGCTGCTGTGAAAAGGCACTGAGCTAAAGCAGGAGGCCCCAACACCGCAGAAGCTTGGTAGGTACAAGTCCCTTCCAGTCCACCCGAAGCCACGTCCAGACACTTTGTGGCAGAACAGCTAGGGGACCATGGCTACCCCAAAGGTGATGGTGCTAACGGCAGGAAAGCAGGAGAAAGACACTACCTATCTGCCTAAGTGACTCAAGGACTTTTCCTCAGACCACTCAGATACTATAGCAGGCACCATGTACCCCGCCACCCCCATTCTTAGCAACTTTTAGCAACTTCAAGAAAGCGGAAGTGACTACCACTAGTTTTAAGCTACCGTTTGAAAACCATGAGGCTGGCTGCAAACGGAAGAAGGGGAAATTGTAAATGAGAAAGGAAGCCATTAAAAACGAAAACTAGCTCTGCCGCTCTGCCTCCTCCAGTTCTGCACTACCGCCTCTGGTTTGTTGTCTTGCTGTGGTGTTCTAGGGCCTTCAACACCAGCCACCCCTCAGAAGCCTGCCAGCCTCTTTCTTCCCCCACTTGGATGGCCACTGACTGCAGCTCCCACAGAGCCGTCCCCACTGCTGCCAGCATTCGTCCAAACACAGCCCTGCTGCCAGGGAACTGGTGGGCCTAGGCTTCATCTGTCACCCCTTCCTAACCTACACTGACCCACAAGCACCCAGAAATGGAGGTCAAGGGCATGGAGGTCTCTGGGGCCTCCAGAGACAGCCACCTGAGCTGCCTCAAGGCTCAGCAGAAGCTCCAACACCTGGCCACCTGGCTGCTGCCCTGGGAAGGGACAGAGCCTGCTACCGGCAGCAGGCTGGCCAGCGCCCAGCTCCCTAAAGGGCCCAGAGTCCCAGAGGACAGCATGACCGTCTCCCTCTAACATCCCCAAGCCTCCGGCAGCTCTCAGCCAAATCTGAAAGGGGGTTGGGAACACCCAATTCTAGGGACACAGTAACAGTAACGGCAACAGCAACCCCACCACCTCTGAGCGGGCCCTATGGTATGTGCCAGCTGAAAAACCCAGCACCACCCAGCAAGGAGGAATTAGGAACACCAATTTGGCAGAAGGGGCCACTGGGGCCAGAGAAGAAGGGGGACCTGTCCAAGGCCCAACAAGATGATGAGCTAGGGCTTTCCTGTGGCTTGGGAAAGCCTTGGGGAGGGTCCCCAGTTAAAGAGGACCCTCAGTGCCTCCCCCTCTCTGACCCCAAAACCACACCCTCCCAGGGGAGCTGGCAGCCCTGGTCCAACATCAAGGGATGGAATAATTAGGAAACAGAAGACTCTAGAAACACTGGCCAAGGACTGGGATGGGGACTTACTGCCCACATTCAGAACTCGTCTCCCGAAATGGCCACAGGTTTAAAGAAAAAAAGGAAAAGATCAATGAACAGATTTTGAAAAGCTCTTGGAAAAACAGAATGGGGCAGAGTGAATGTCAGTGTGATCCGAAATCTGAAAGGCTTGCGTTCACATTTTACATCCACCAAACTGAAATCTCTGTGACCTAGACCAAGGATCTCACCCCACTGAGCCTCAGTTTCCTTATGTGGGAAATACCTCACAGATGGGGTTCCTGCAAGGCAGCACTCCCTGGAGAAAGACCCACAAAACTGGTGTGCAAAGGGAAAACCAGTTTGGCATGGAAAGGCAGGTGAGCCCCCACCAAGGCAGTTCCCAAGTGATTCCTACTCTGGGAAGGCCCCTTACTCTCACCAAAGCTCCCAGACCTCTCTCGCCTCATCTCTTGCTACCTCCTGCGTGGGTGCCACACCTGACTGCCCTCCGCCGGGCTGGGCTGCTCCCTCTACCTTCCCTGAGCCCTACGAGCCTGACTAGCTCCTCCTGGGTCCTTCAGGCCTCCACACAGACACCACTTTCTCCAAGGAGCCTCCCCAACTGCATCCATGTTAGGGGCCTGCTCCATGCTGCTTCCACAGCATCCCGCAGTCACCCTAGGACAGCATGTGAGCCTCAGCTCTGTGACAGGATGTGCCTGTCCAGTCATCTGCCTCCCCCTGAAAGATGCTGGCTTCCCAGGATCTAGCATAAGGCCAGGCCCAAGTAAAGCTGCTTGCTGAACTAATGAAGACTGAAGCCAGAGAAAGGTGTTCTGCTAAGGTCACTGGACCACACATCCCAGAAAAAAAAAAACAAAACTGGAAGGGAGACCAGACAAGTAAGTTCTCCTCTAACAGAAAGAAACAGTAGACAATCCAACAAAAGCTAACAGCCACAAATATGGTAGTAACTCGCAATACACAACTCACACAACACACAGCTCATGAGTCACAACGGTGCAAATAAGCCGCAACGACACACAATATCCCAGCAACGGAGCAAAGGTCTCCTTTGCGCTGCTAACATTTGGGCAGGACAGTTCTTTTTGGTGTTGGGACTGTCCCATGCATTGGAGGACACCTGGCAGCATCCCTGGCCTTCACCTCCACTCACCAGATACTCGCAGCATTCCCTCCAGCTGTAACAACCAAAAACACCTCCAGATATCGCCATATGTGCTGCAGGGGACACAACTGCCCCCAGCTGAGAACCACTGTAATAGACACTCCCAATGAAACAATAATCAAAAGAACGGCCAGGTGTGGTGGCCCACGCCTATAATCCCAGCACTTTGGGAGGCTAGGCAGGATTACTTGAGCCTACGAGTTCAAAATCAGCCTGGGCACCACAGCAGGACACCACAGCAAGAACCAGACTTTACAAAAAATACAAACATTAGCCAGGCATAGTACAAAAATACAAAAAATTGACCAAGCATAGCGGCACATGCCTATAGTTCTAGCTACTCAGGAGGCTAAGGTGGGAGGTTCACTTGAGTCCAGGAGTTCAAGGCTGCGATGAGTAATGATTATACCATTGCACTCCAGCCTGGGTGAAAGAGCAAAACCCAGTCTCAAAATCATCATCATCCACAGAGCTACCAACTGCAGAGTGCTTACTGTGCCTTGCATTCTGCCACAGCCTTCCACAAACCTTGCACTGAATCCCTAGAACCACCCTCAGAGGAGGGCAGGCCTTGTCCAGGGTCTCGCCAGTGGGAAAGGCAGAAGCCAGACTTGGTCTAGTCTGACAAAAGGTCCTCTAGCAATGAGAGGTAACGGCCTTGTCATGATCCCAATCCCAGAACTAGAGTTAAGTGGTCTCACGTACCTTAAGCAAAATGATAAGCTGGGCAAAAGTTAAAGAAAAAAAAGAAAAAGCCTAAGATTTTAAACGGCACAAGCAGCTCCAACAGCCATTCTACCACTAGTAAGCACATGTGGCCGGGGGCTGCGAGCATTTCCATGTGTACTGTGCATGTAGGCACACCAAGTACTCATCATGTTTTTCAGGCAACCTCAAGTCCACTGCACGCTGATAGTTAGACCCTGGCCCTTGGGCTGGATGAAATCCTACCTCAGTTTCTATACAACTGTGAACTCAGCACTGCACCTGACAGTCTAGCAACTTCCTTTCCTGAAACATCTTGCCTTTCAGGCGGGTGTTTAGGGTAATGTCTGTGTGTACAACAGCGAGCAAAAAAGACCCCAACCAGGGGTCACATTGGCCGGGACAAGTACCCCAGGCCGAGCTCCTCTGCCCCTCACCCTCCCAACACATCTGCACTCAAGGCTCCAGCGTTCCCACCTTGACATACCCGCACGTGCTGCTCCTTCCCCCAAAAGGCCCTTCTTCCCACTCTCCATCTGTCACCGCCTACTCATCCTTCCTGGACAGAAAAAGCCATCCGTCCAGCCAGTCTCACCAGTGCCTGCAGCTCTGTGGCCCCCTGCAGCTCCCTAAGTTACCTCGATCACAACACACAGGACTTGTGACTGTCCGGTTCTGCCTCTGTCCCCCCTCCAAGGACCGGCCCCACCTCCAGCAGGGTCTGGGGCTGATGCCCTCTCCTCAGTGCCCAGCGCCAGGCGCCCTGCCTGCCCTCAGCAGGCCAGAAGGGTGGCTGCTCCAGAGAAGTCCCGCTCCCAGGTGCCTCTGCACAAGAAGATGGGGGGCGGGAGAGGCTCGGTCAAGGTGGAGACGAGTCCCGCTCCTCCAGCCCTGCGCCCCAGGGTGACAGGCCACGGAGCTATGGAGGCTGCGCCACGGAAGGGGTGGCGGGGCAGAGATAGGGGCGAGAGGGAAGGGTGCAAAGTCCAGGGTAACCAGGGAGAAAGACTCCCAGGGGGCCGGGGACCGGCCAGAAGGACAAGAGAGCGGAGATGTGGCTCAAGGACTGAGCGCAGCTGCTGGGAGAGCCGGTGGGGAAAGGCCGAGGGCAAGAGACCGAGACGGGGGTGGCGGGGAGCTGAGAGGAAGAGATTAGGAGACTGCGAGGGACCAGGGAGAAGAATCCGGAGGGGAAAAGCCCGAGCGAGGTCCCCAGAGGGAAGAAGCGGGGGGCCGTGGAGAGGGAACCCGAAGGAAGGAGAAGGATCCGGAGGGGAAAAGCCCGAGCGAGGTCCCCAGAGGCAAGAAGCGGGGGGCCGTGGAGAGGGAACCCGAAGGAAGGAGAAGGATCCGGAGGGGAAAAGCCCGAGCGAGGTCCCCAGAGGCAAGAAGCGGGGGGCCGTGGAGAGGGAACCCGAAGAAGGACCCGAAGGGTCAAAGCCCGACCGAGGTCCCCAGAGGGAAAAGCCGGAGGGGACGCGGAGCGGGAAGGACGAGGGGGCCAGGCCTTAGAGGCAGGGTCCGGGAACGCGCCGCTCACCTGCGAGGGGGGGCGGCGGCTCCTCGCACTCGGGGCTCATCGGGGCGCCCCCCCCGCCCCGCCGCCGGCGGCTCCGGCCCCTGCTGCGGGGCCCGGTAAGTGGGGGCGGGGGCGGCCTCGGGGGCTCGCGCAGGCGCCGGGGCTCACGGGGTCCGCGCAAGCGCCTGCGGGTCGTGGGGGCCTCGCGCGCCGGGTCCCGCAGAGTTGACGGGGTCAGCGCCGGGTGGTGTGGGGGGCGGGCGGAGGAGGGTCGCGAGTCCGCGTGGGCGCCTCCGGGGTCCGCGGGCTAGGTGGGCGCGCGGGCCAAGGCGGGTCGCGGGCGAGCCGGGTCGCGAGGCCCGCGCAGGCGCCTCAGCCGGGAAAACGGGGGAAGTCGCTCCGGTTTCCACAGCCCGACCCAGCGCCTGGCGGGAGGGCAAGACGTCCTCCTCCGCGGTCCAAACGGGCCGCAGAGCCGAGCAGCGATCGACGGACGCCGAAGCCTACTTCCTTAACCACCCCTTCCCCAAAACCGCTCAGTCTCCGGGCCGTGCGGCCCTCCTCTGGCCCTCCGACGACCGGCTCCCTCCGCCACTATCCCACAATCCCCCTAGCGCCGGACGACGCAGGAGGCCCCGCCCTCCCGTGGCGGTCTCGCGGCGCAGGTGCGGGAGGGGCCGCACGCTTGGGCGGTGCAGCGCGCGTGCGCCGGAGCACTCCCGACCCCGCCCACTCTTGAACACCGCCGCCTTAGACGCGCTTGCGTCCGTTGGCGCCAACGGTCTGGCCCGGAATAAACCCAGAAGGCTCAATGCGCAGGAGCTGGTGTGCACTAGGTTGTTCACTGTTGTGTCCGGTTTACTCTACGGCTCCGTTCCAAGGTCCAGTCGATACTCCAGGATTTCCCTTCGCACTCGCTCCGTTTGGAAATCGGTTCGCTGTTCTGTCTCTTCTGATCAAGTCCGGCTTTGGCTCCAGGGTCGGGCTCTTGTGGAATCCAGATCTGGTTATCGCTCCAGCCGAAGCCAGGCGCCCTCGTCCCGCCTCTCTTACTAAGCCGCCTTGGAACCTCAGGGGCCTTCAGTCCTTTCCATCTGCAGACGACTGTCCCGGCCGGGGCTTTCTTGTTGCCAGATCCGCCCAAAGCCGCCTCTAATAGCATCAGGCTGAAAGGCACAGCCATGTGTCTAGACTGATGAAGGTCCCATCTGGCTTTGAACCTCAGCTTCCCCAACTTTAATGGCCCCCCTCACTACCCGTATTAGAGGCCTACTGTGACAATCGTGTGCGTGCGAGGAACTTAAGTTGTTTTTTTAAGACTGCAAATTGGCCGGGCGCGGTGGCTCAAACCTGCAATCCCAGCACTTTGGGAGGCCGAGGCGGGTGGATCACGAGGTCAAGAGATCGAGACCACCCGGGTCAACATGGTGAAACCCCGTCTCTACTAAAAATACAAAAATTAGCTGGGCATGGTGGCGCGTGCCTGTAATCCCAGCTACTCGGGAGGCTGAGGCAGGAGAATTGCCTGAACCCAGGAGGCGGAGGTTGCTGTGAGCCGAGATCGCGCCATTGTACCCCAGCCTGGGTAACAAGAGCGAAACCCTGTCTCAAAAAAAAAGGACTGCAAATTGACTAGGTGCAGTGGCTCAAACCTGCAATCCCAGCACTTTGGGAGTTCCGAGGCGGGAGGATGGCTAGAGTCTCGGGAGTTCGAGACCAGCTTGGGCAACGTAGGAAGCACCCCCCCCCCCCACCAACCCCAGTATCTACAAAAGAAAATTTTAAAGATTGGTTGGGCGTGGTGGCCCGCGCCTGTGTTCTCCGGTAGGGAAAAAAAGAATTCCAATCATGAATTTGTGTCCTTCACATCTGTTAGCTTCTAATCGCTTTTTTTTTTTTTTTTTTTTTTTTTTGAGGCGGAGTCTCACTGGGTTTCCCAGGCTGGAGAGCAGTGGTACGATCTCGGCTGGCTGCAACCTCCGCCTCCCAGGTTCAAGTGATTCTCCTGCCTCAGCCTTCCAAGTAGTTGGGATTACAGGCGTGCACCACCACACCCAGCTAATTTTTGTATTTTTAGAAGAGACGGGTTTCTCCATGTTGGCCAGGATCCTCTGGAACTCCTGACCGCATGTGACCTGCCTTCCTCGGCCTCCCACAGTGCTGGGATTACAGGTGTGAGCCACTGCGCCCGGCCAGAGTTGCTTTTATCTTTGTTGCCTTCACCAGCATCCCCTGGTGAACGGTTTTTCAGCCCTGTCTCTTCTGGTCCCTGCTGTTTCCAGTGTTCGTGTTGCATACGGTGTTGTTTGGCCCCTATTAGCTATTATTGCATGACAGTCTCGGTAGCTTGTATCATGTGAGCTTGGAGCTGCAGGTATGAAGGTTGGTAAGACCGGTTCTGCTCCTCATCTTTCATGCGCAGCGGGCTACTCAGGGCACCATCTCATAATAAAAGGCAGGTACACAAGCAGTCAAGCCCACCTGTGTTAGCCTATTTCAAGTCTCCAGTGGCCTCCCATCTGCCACTGTCCACTGATCAAAGAAAGACATAATCCGCCCTGGCTCAGTGGTGCACACCGGTAATTCCAGCACTTTGGGAGGCCAAGTGAGGATCATGAGGTCAGAAGTTCGAGACCAGCCTGGCCAACGTGGTGAAACCCCATCTCTACTAAAAATACAAAAATTAGCCAGGTGTGGTGGCATGCACCTGTAGTCCCAGCTACTCCGGAGGCTGAGGCAGGAGAACAACTTGAACCCGGGAGGCAGAGGTTGCAGTGACTGAGATCACACCATTACACTCCAACCTGGGTGACAGAGGGAGACTCTGTCTCAAGAAAAAAAAAAGCAAATTCACCCCTCTGCCCTTTTTGTTCTGTCTGTTCAGACTCTCAATGGATTGAATAATGCCAGCTCACATTGGTGAGGGAAGATCTTTATTCAGTCTGCTGATTCAAATGCTAGTCTCTTCCATAAATACCCTCCTAGACACAGCCATGTTTCACCAGCTATCTGGGCACCTCTTAGCCGAGTCCACACCTGAAATGAACCATCACAGAGAGGCATTCCTTTCCTTTTTATCTATAGGGATGTTTCGTCTTCTACTCAGCATTTGGCTTCCTTGTTTTCCCCACAATATGATGGCATCATTGCCACATTGTTGTTGTTTTTTTGTTTTTTTGGTTATTTTTTTGAGACAGAGTTTCGCTCGTTACCCAGGCTGGAGTGCAATGGCGCGATCTTGACTCACCGCAACCTCCGCCTCCTGGGTTCAAGCAATTCTCCTGCCTCAGCCTCCCGAGTAGCTGGGATTACAGGTGCACATTCACCATGCCCAGCTAATTTTTGTATTTTTAGTAGAGACGAGGTTTCACCTTGTTGACCAGGATGGTCTCGATCTCTTGACCTCGTGATCCACCCACCTCGGCCTCCCAAAGTGCTGGGATTATAGGCGTGAGCCACCGCTCCCGGCCTTGCCACACTGTTTTAACACAGAGGTCAGGGACCGACGGGTAGGGAGGTGGCTAGTCCCTACCCTTCAAATGGAGGCTGGGCAGCTGTGAGGGCTTTAAGAACTGAAGTCTGGGTTTCCACCCCACAGACCTCGCAGATGTACAATTGTGTTTGCATTGGAATTGGAACTTTCTTTTTAAGAGACTGGGTCTGGCTCTGCTGCCCAGGCTGAAGTGCCTGGCACGATCACAGAGAACTCCTGGGTTCAAGCGATCCTCTCACCTCAGCCTCCCAAGTAGCTGGGACTACAGTTGGAACTGATTTTAAGACAGGGTCTCGGATCCTCCAGGCACCTCTCAATTTGTCCTGGATTTGGGAAGAGGGGTGATAAAAACCTACCCAAGGCGGCCGGGCGCGGTGGCTCAAGCCTGTAATCCCAGCACTTTGGGAGGCCAAGGTGGGTGGATCACGAGGTCAAGAAATCGAGACCATCCTGGTCAACATGGTGAAACCCCGTCTCTACTAAAAATACAAAAAATTAGCTGGGCATGGTGGCGCGTGCCTGTAATCCCAGCTACTCGGGAGGCTGAGGCAGGAGAATTGCCTGAACCCAGAAGGCAGAGGTTGCAGTGAGCCGAGATCACGCCATTGCACTCCAGCCTGGGTAACGAGCAAAACTCCGTCTCAAAAAAAAAAAAAAAAAAAACCTACCCAAGGCTGGGTGCGGTGGCTCACTCCTGTAATCCCAGCACTATGGGAGGCCGAGGTCAGGAATTCGAGACCAGCCTGGCCAACATGGTGAAACCCCCGTCTCCATTAAAAATACAAAAATTAGCCAGGCATGGTGGCCAGCACCTGTAATCCCAGCTACTTGGGAGACTGAGGCAGGAGAATGCTTGAACCCGGGAGGCGGAGGTTGCAGTGAGCCGAGACCGTGCCACTGCACTCCAGCCTGGGTGACAGAGGGAGACTCCATCTCAAAAAACAAACAGAAAAAACCAACCCAAATAGACTAAACAAATTCCACATGCACAAGTACAATCCACACAAAAGTAGTGAGTCTGACGTCAGATTGTCCTCGGGAACCAGGATACAGGAAAGAGATGGATGGCTCTGCAATTAGCTCAGGTTTGAATCCTAGCTGTGAACTTGGTCAGGGCTCAGCCTCCTCTGGGCTCCACCTTCTCTTAAAAAACAACAGCAGTCAAGGCTCTTGCCTGCATATGACAAAATTTCTTGTGGCTAAACAGAAAAGGAATTAAAGGCGATGAGGCAGCCCCTGGACACCCCACCTCCCGCCCCAATCCCACATCTCTGAGAAGGCTACAGATTCCGCTTGGTGCTTTGCAGTCAGGAATGAAGCCCACACCCAGCCACACAGGCTTGCTCCTGAGACAGTGCAGCCTCCATCACAGGCACCTGGCTCAGACACACCCGCCAGATCCTCTGCCAGCCTCCTCCAGAAGCCAGAACGCAACCGGGGCAGGTGCCCCTCCACCGCCAGCTCTGGGTCCAGACAACCGGCAGCTCTGATTGGTAGAGGAGCTAGACCACCAGCGGGTTCTGATTGGAGGGTCCTGACTGGTGGAGTTAAGTCACTTGACTACCCTACAGCAAAGGATGCTGGGAAGGGAAATGGCTGCTACTCTAGGGAAGATTTCAATGTGTAGCCTTGGGAATTCCTCAAACCTACATTTAGGTTTGCCAGGTGGCCGAAAGAGGACAGATGTTCCACACACTCTTGCTCAAGAAAGGCAGTGACGATCAAAGGACACAACAGCTCTGCAGATGATAAACAGCAACACTTTTATTTTCCCTCAGTGGCTCCCCAAGTCCCTTAAACTCGTGCCCCTCCTCCCGTCCCCCATGTACCCTCCAAACGAGGTGACAAAGGTGGCAGTGAACAAGTGGGAGGAGGAGAAACACCTTTATTGGAAAAGTTGTGTAGACAAGAGAATGGGGATGAGAGTGAGCATGGGAGGTGGGGTCCAAGAACCTGGTGCCTTTCTCAGAGCCCCTTCCAGGGGCTACGCAGAGATGGGCTGGCACACCCCAGGTCCAGGCACCTAGGTCCTGCGATCCCTTGGGAGAGGGCTTTGTAGGTGGGGAGGGAGGCAAGAGGCCTGGGGTTCCCACGGAGAAGGGGGCAAGAAGCCACCTGGTTTCACCGATCCATGCTGTCATCGGTCGGGCTGGAGAAACACGTCTGTAACAGCTTTTCACAGAACTCCAGCTCCTCCTGGATTGGGCAGGGGCAGGGAGCAAGGGACCTGAGTACAGAGGGAGGACCCTGCCTCCCACACTCTTGGCACCCAGAGGGGATGCCTCTTCTGGCCACCACCCACCCACTCCAGAGGTTAGGCTTCTCTAATCACTGCTCACAGCCATGATTTACTGTCTTCACACGTGTCTGCACTACTTGAACAAAACCCACGGTCTCCCACCGTCATCTCACTAGGTTTGTCTGCCTTAGAGCGGCAGTCTTAGACTCCTTCTCACTCCCAGGTATTGACCACCTCTCAAAACTTTCTGCAGACACAAAGCCCAGAAACAATGACAGAAAGCACTGACAGGTTAAACCATGTAAATATCAAAGATACTTCCAAGGCAAAAGAAAGAAAACGAGGTTGGGGGAAAAATATTTGTGATTCATAGCACAAATGGCTAATACACTTAACACTTAAAGAGCTTAAAAAATCGCCAGGCGCGGTGGCCCACGCCTGTAATCCCAGCACTTTGGGAGGCCGAGGTGGGTGGATCACGAGGTCAAGAGATCGAGACCATACTGGTCAACATAGTGAAACCCCATCTCTACTAAAAATACAAAAAAATTAGCTTGGCATGGTGCCTGTAATCCCAGCTACTCGGGAGGCTGAGGCAGGAGAATTGCCTGAACCCAGGAGGCAGAGGTTGTGGTGAGCCTAGATCGCGCCACTGCACTGCAGCCTGGGTGACAGAGAAAGACTCCATCTCAAAAAAAAAAAAGAAAAGAAAAAACGCTGGGCACGGTGGCTCACTGTAATCCCAGCACTTTGGGAGGCTGAGGTAGGTACATCACGAGGTCAGGAGTTCAAGACCAGCCTGGCCAACATGGTGAAACCCCGTCTCTACTAAAAGACAAAAATTAGCTGGGCATGGTGGCGTGTGCCTGTGATCCCAGCTACTCAGGGGGCTGAGGCAGGAGAATCGCTTGAACCTGGGAGGTGGACATTGCAGTGAGCCAAGACTGCGCCACCGTACAGCAGCCTGGGCAGCAGAGTGAGACTCCATCTCAAAAAAAAAAAAAAAAAAAAAAGAGGCCATCCACACTGTACAGCTGTAAAATGAAAGACCTACTGACGAGACGTGCAGTGCACACAGAGCAAGGGGCAGAAGAGCCATCACAGCGGGGCAGGTTTATTTCGCATAACATACAGAAAAAGAAGAATTCACATGCACCTTTGCTTGTATGCACCTAATATCTTAGGAAGGACACCTGAGCGACTGCATAGCTAGAGGGAAGGGCAGGAGAGAGACTTTTCACTGTTTACCTTCCTGTGGATCTTGTATTTTCAACCACGTGACCATGAAACCTATTCAGAAAGCATTAGTAAAATCTAATTTAGGCCACGTGTGGTGGCTCACGCCTGTAATCCAAGCACTTGGGAGGCCAAGGCCGGCGGATCACCTGAGGTCAGGAGTTCAAGACCAGCCTGACCAACATGGTGAAACCCCGTCTTTAAAAAAAAAACAAAAAAAAACTAATTTAAATCTAATTTGAATGTTTCCACAGATGTATACATAAGTCAACACTTCTCATGTAGGACCCTTTCAGTATGTGCAGACACAAGACTGTCTACAGAGGAATGAACCCAACAGAATAGAATGTCCCAGGGAGGTGGGCGAGTTTGCTAAGCTTGGCTTTGCCGAAGCACCAGGCATTGATTCACTCACTTCAACCAATTAATACATGACTTAACAATCAGTTAACTATTTGAATGTGTAATCAGTTCAGTATGACTCGACATTTGTTACTTATCTAGTTATCTAATCAGTTGTGACTCAGCATTTGTTACTTATCTAGTTATCTAATGAGTTATCATTTATATGCCCCTTATCTATTGAAATCCCTGATGACTTCTTGTCACTTGTTACTCACCTAATATAATTGGTTATTACTTGTCATTTGTTATTTCTTGTCAATTTAATGAAATAGTTCATCATAAAGACACTGGAGTGGTATTATATTCAATTTACATGTACCTACTGTAAACACCTATATTAGGTAATTCAGGTACTAATTAAATGACTTGGTCAACTCCTTAAGAATCTCCAAGGTCTTGTCTCCTTGCTGTCTCTCCTGCACTGACACAGCACGGGACGAATGCTAGGCCTGAAATAAACATCTGCTGAATGGAGGATGAGTGAAACTCAAGAGAACACAAATGAAAGCCTGAACCAGCAGACCCGAGAACCCCCAAGGGCAAGGACTGGCTGGCTTTCCTCTTACTGGGGTCCCTACTACCATACCTGGTCTAACCTGGGGAATTCCTCACCCCTGAGGTCCCTCCCCCTCACACCTGGTCCTCCTCACACCTGTCCCCTCCCCAACTCACCTGGTTCCCTCCCCAAGCACCTGATCATCCTCGAACCCCATCCCCTCCCCCTCACACCTGGTCCTCCTCACACCCTGTCCCCTCCCCATGCACCTGGTCCTCCTGACACCCTGTCCCTTCCCCAACTCACCTGGTCCCCTACCCCAGCACCTGATCATCCTCGAACCCCGTCCCCTCCCCACGCACCTGGTCCTCCTTGCACCCCATCCCCTCCCCACGTACCTGGTCCTCCTTGCACCCCGTTCCCTCCCCACGCACCTGGTCATCCTTGCACCCCATCCCCTCCCCACGCACCTGGTCCTCCTTGCACCCCATCCCCTCCCCATGTACCTGGTCCTCTTTGCACCCCATCCCCTCCCCATGTACCTGGTCCTCCTTGCACCCCATCCCCTCCCCATGTACCTGGTCCTCCTTGCACCCCGTCCCCTCCCCATGTACCTGGTCCTCCTTGCACCTCGTTCCCTCCCCATGTACCTGGTCCTCCTTGCACCCCATCCCCTCCCCATGTACCTGGTCCTCCTTGCACCCCATCCCCTCCCCATGTACCTGGTACTCCTCATGCTGCTGTAGCAGCTGACAGCGGTGGCGGAGGAGCTCCTCCAGGCCCAATTCTGGCTCCCGACACTCACGCACACCCTGCGGGAAGTCTGTCACCAGGCTGTGGGGGACATGAGAGCAGCCCTGAGGACCTCCCTCTATAGGCATCACTGAGCCCCCATCCCCCACTCCGTTCCCTGGCTCACTCAGAAGCCTGGGCAAGTCACTGCCCCACAAGGGGCCTCTGTTTCCCCATCTGCGGAATGGGCCACATGCTGCCTCTGGCCCAGGGTGGGTGCTGAGGGGCTCAGTGAGGGGCCTGATGTGTGTCAACTCCAGGGTGCTGTTCAGAGCTCCAGTGTCACCTGTTTAGACACTAATCCGCTGATGGGGGCATGTATAAAAGCTCTCTTCCTCTTCCGGGACCTCTGTGCCAGCCCTACTGGTGAGGAAACTGAGGCTTCCTGACTCCTACTCCTTTCTGGCCCCACACCCTGCTTCTCCACAGGGAAGGTCCCAACTCCTGGGTCCTTACGGGCTGATTCCTGAGCCACCCCCACCCTGGGGCATCCACCCCAGGCCCCGTCCTCTCAAGGTGCCAAAGTACCTGCACAGGGCTCCAAGCACATGCTCATGGAAGGGGCTGTGCTCTGTCCGCACCAGGGCCACCAGCTGCTGGACCATCCCCATGGAGCACAGAGTCCCTGAGGGGAGGGCTGCAGGGGTCAGAGAGGCAGCCCCCATCCATCTCCTATGCCCTCCCCCTCTCCCACACCTGTACCCACCCCAGGGCGTCTGCTCCCCCACTCCTGCCCTCACTCAAGGCCTGCCACACCTTTGTGTTCGGGGTGGCCCACCAGCAGGTTCTGCAGCAGGAATGCTGATTTGACCTTGAGCTTCTGCACCTGCTGCTGCATGGCCCGCATCAACACAGAGAAGCCATCCAGGCGGAGGAACTGCAGCAGCCCAGCCTCCTGCTCTCGGACCAGACCTGGGGGAGGGGGACAGAGTCCTGAGCTTGCAGTTACCACCACCAGCACTGCAATCACAACCACTACCACCACCATAATCATCATCACCATCCTCACCATCACTATCACCACCATCACCACCACCACCACCACCATCACCACCACCATCACCACTACTACCATCACCACCATAACCACCATCACCATCATCATTATCACCATTACCATCACCACCACAACTGCCATCACCACCATCATCACCATCACCACTACTACCATCACCATCACCATCTACCATCATCACCATCACCATCATCACCATCACCACTACTACCATCACCATCACCATCTACCATCATCACCATCACCATCATCATCACCACTACTACCATCACCACCATCACCATCACCATCACCACTACCATCACCACCATCATCACTATCATCACCATTGCCACCATCACCACCATAACCATCATCACCCCATCACCATCACATCATCATCACCATCACTACCACCATCACCACCACAACCGCCATCACCACCACCATCACCATTACCACTACCATCACCACCATCATCACTATCATCACCATTGCCACCATCACCACCATAACCATCATCACCCCATCACCATCACATCATCATCACCATCACTACTACCATCACCACCACAACTGCCATCACCACCACCATCATCACCATTACCACTACCATCACCACCATCATCACTATCATCACCATTGCCACCATCACCACCATAATCACCATTACCATCACCATCACCATCATCACCATCACCATCACCATCATCACCATCACTACTACCATCACCACCATAACCGCCATCACCACTACTACCATCATCACCATCACTACCATAACCACCATCACGATCACCACCATCATCGCTATCATCACCATCACCACCATAACCATCACCACCACCATCATCACCATCACCACTACTACCATCACCACCATAAGCACCATCACCACCACCATCACCACCATCATCGCTATCATCACCATCACCACCATAACCATCACCACCACCATCATCACCATCACCACTACTACCATCACCACCATAAGCACCATCACCACCACCATCACCACCATCACCATCATCACCCCATCACCATCACCATCATCATCGCCATCACCATCACTACCACCATCACCACTACCATCATCATCACCATCATCATCACCATTACCACTACCATCACCACCATCATCACTATCATCACCATTGCCACCATCACCACCATAATCACCATTACCATCACCATCACCATCATCACCATCACCATCACCATCATCACCATCACTACTACCATCACCACCATAACCGCCATCACCACTACTATCATCACCATCACCACTACTACCATCATCACCATCACTACCATAACCACCATCACGATCACCACCATCATCGCTATCATCACCATCACCACCATAACCATCACCACCACCATCATCATCACCATCACCACTACTACCATCACCACCATAAGCACCATCACCACCATCACCATCATCACCCCATCACCATCACCATCATCATCGCCATCACCATCACTACCACCATCACCACCACCATCATCATCACCATCATCACCATCACCATTACCATCACCACCATCATCACTATCACCACCATTACCACCATCACCACCATAACCATCATTACCATCACTACTACCATCACCACCATAACCACCACCACCACTATCACCACCATAATCACCATCACCACCACCATCATCATTATCACCATCGACATTACCACCACCACCATCACTATCATCACCATTGCCACCATCACCACCATAACCACCATCACCACCATCATCACCATCACCATCGACATTACCATCACCACCATCATCACTATCATCACCATTGCCACCATCACCACCAGAACCATCATCACCATCACCAACATCATGACTATCATCACCATTGTCACGATAACCACCATAACCATCACCATTGCCACCATCACCATCACCATCATCACCATCACTACTCCCATCACCACCATAACCATCATCACCACTACTATCATCGTCACTATCACCACTACTACCATCACCACCATAAGCACCATCACCACCGCCATCACTATCATCACCATTGCCACCATCACCACCATCATCATCACCACCACTACCATCACCACCATCACCATTGCCACCATCACCACGACCATCACCACCATCACCATCACCATCATCATCACCATCACCATCACTACTGCCCTCACCACCATCATCACTATCGTCACCATCACCATCACCATCATCACCCCATCACCACCAACATTACCATGACCATCATCACCCCATCACCATCACCATCATCATCATCACCACCATCACCATCACCACCATCACCATCATCACCATCACCACTACCCTCACCACCATCATCACTATCGTCACCATTACCACCATCACCACCATCACCCCATCACCACCATTACCATGACCATCATCACCCCATCACCATCACCATCATCATCATCACCACCATCACCATCATCACCACCATCACCATCATCACCATCACCATCACCACTACCCTCACCACCATCATCACTATCGTCACCATTACCACCATCACCCCCATCACCCCATCACCACCATTACCATGACCATCATCACCTCACCACCATCACCATCATCATCACCACCATCACCATCACCACCATCACTATTATCACCATCGCCACCATCACCATCACTACCATTAACAATGTAATCATCATCAATCACGGTGGCTCATGCCTGTAATCCCAGCACTTTGGGTGGCCAAGGAGGGCGGATCACGAGGTCAAGAGATCAAGACCATCCTGGCCAACATAGTGAAACCTCATCTCCACTAAAAAAAAAAATAATAAAAAATCATCAATCATCACTACCACTGACTACCATCATCATTAGCCATGGGCCTGCATATGCAAGCATTATCTTTTTTTGAAGTATGTTTTTGAGATACAATTCACAACCCACACAGTTCAACCTTTAAAGATATTCACAGGGTTGTAAAACCATCACCGCTAACTCTAGGACATTTTCCAGACCCCCCAAAGGAAAACCCCATGCCTATGAGCAGTCATTCCCGATTTCCCCTCCCTCTGCCCCCGGCAACCACAGATATATTTTCTGCCTTTACGGATTTTCCTGTCCCAGACAAACATATGTCACAAATATTCATAAAATATGTGACCTTATGTGTCTGGCTGCTTTCACTCAGCATGATGTTTTCCGGGTCCATTCATGTTATAAACGGTATCAGCACTTCATTCCTTTACATGGCTGAATAATATTCCACTGCATGCATATACCACATTTTATCCATTCCTCCAGTGATGGAAGCATTGTGTCTTATTTTATTTATTTACTTTTTATTTATTCATTCATTTTGAGATGGAGTTTTGTTCTGTTGCCCAGGCTGGAGTATTCAACGGAGCAATCTTGGCTCACTGCAACCTCTGCTCCCGGGTTCAAGCTATTCTCCAGCCTCAGCCTCCCAAGTAACTTGCATTACACTAACCTGCCACCACACTCAGCTAAATTTTGTATTTATAGTAGAGATGGGGTTTCACCACATTGGCCAGGTTGGTCTCTAACTCCTGGCCTAAAGTGATCCACTTGCCTGGGCCTCCCAAAGTGATGAGATTACAGGTGTGAGCCACTGTGCCTGGCTGCATCATCTTTTTTTTTTTTTTTTGAGATGGACTCTTGCTCTGTTGCCCAGGCTGGAGTGCAGTGGTATGATCTCAGTTCACTGCAACCTCCACCTCCTGGGGGTCAAGTGATTCTCCTACCTCAGCCTCCTGAGTAGCTGGGATTACAGACACATGCTACCATGCCTGGCTAATTTTTGTATTTTTAGTAGAGACAAGGTTTCACCATGCTGGCCAGGCTGATCTCGAACTCCTAACCTCCGGATCCACCCACCTCAACCTCTCAAAGGGCTGGGATTACAGGCATGAGCCACCACGCCTGGACACTTCCTCCCACCAGACGGAGTCTCTCTCTGTTGCTCAGGCTGGAGTGCAATGGCATGATCTTGGCTCACTGCCACCTCTGCTTTCCAGGTTCAAGCCATTCTCTTGCCTCAGCCTCCTGAGTAGCTGGGATCACAGGCATGCACCACTACACACAGCTAATTTTCATATTTTGAGTAGAGATGAGGTTTCATCATGTTGGCCAGGATGGTCTTGAACTCCAGACCTCGTGATCCACCCACCTCGGTCTCCCAAAGCGCTGGGATTACAGGCATGAGCCACCACACCCGGCCAGTATCATCTCCTTTCAATCCTCACAATTATCCTGGAGGTATGTGCCTTCAGAATTCCATTTTACAGATGAGGAGGCCCGGAGAGCCATGCGTGCATCACCTTCACCCAGAGGGCAATGAGAACTCTGGAAGGCCTCCCAGCAGGATGAGAGCTGACCCTGGGGGTGTACCTCCAGTAACGTGCCCACTCCTGCGTAGGCTCTAGGCCTGCGCTACTCAAGGACAGAAGCCACTAGCAACTTTTGGCCACTGAACACTGATATGTGGCCAGGGAGACTGAGGAAAAGAGTTGTTCATTTCATTTACGTTCAATTCATTTAAACTTAATGTGAAAAACTGAAGCAGTGTAAACTATCTTCCATTAAACACAATGTTGCCTGGGCTGGTGGCTCATGCCTATAATCCCAGGACTTTGGGAGGCCAAGGTGGGTGGATCACTTGAGGTCAGGAGTTCAAGACCAGCCTGGCCAACAGTCAGGCTGTCTGACTGAAAAATAAAAATTAAAAAATTTTTAATTTTTAAAATTAAAAATTAATTATCATCTCTACTAAAAATAAAAAATTGGCCGAGCATGGTGGTGGGCACCTGGATCCCAGCTACTCGGGAGGCAGAGGCAGGAAAATCTCTTGAACCCGGGACGCAGAGGTTGCGGTGAGCCGAGATCGTGCCATTGCACTCCAGCCTGAGCAAAAGCAGCAAAACTCCATCTTAAAAAAAAAAAAAAAAAAAGCACAGCATTGTTACTCTGGTACACTCCACTCCCACTGAAAACTCAGCATCTGAGTTGTGACGTGCTTTATTTGTAAAATGCACACACACTAGGTTTTGAAGACTTAGCATGACAAAAATTTAAACTATCTCGTTAATAGTCCATATTAATCACATGTTGGAATTATAATAGTTTGGACATGGTGGGTTAAATCAAACGTTATTGAGTTATTTTCTGAGGCAGAGTCTCGCTCTGTCACCCAGGCTGGACTGCAGCAGGAGTTGGCTCACTGCAATACCAAGCAATTTTTGTGCCTCAGTCTCCTCGGTAGCTGGGATTACAGGTGTGCCCCGCCATACCTGGCTAATTTTTAAAATATTTTTAATAGAGATGGGGTTTCCCATTTGGCCAGGCTGCTCTTGAACTCCTGGCCTCAAGGGATCCGCCCATCTCGGCCTCCCAGAATGCTGAGATTACAGGTGTGAGGCACTGCACCCGGCCAAATGTTATTTAATTAAAGAAAAAAGAACAGGTATGCCGGTAGTAGAGACATGAAGAGTCACCTCATTCAGTCCGTCAGTGCAGCTTGTCAGCTCTACCTTCAAAACGTACCCGGAGCGACCTGTCCCCTTTACGCCAAGGTTTCTCCACCTGGTTGGTATCCAGGGCCAGATCACTCTGGGTTGGGAGGCCCATCCTGTGCATTGCAGGATGTGAAACAGCATGCCTGGACTCTACCCAGTAGATGCCAATAGTCCCTCCCAGCTGTGACAACTAAAAATGTCTCCAGTCACATGTCTAAATGTCTTGTGGAGGACACGCGTGCCCCTGTTTGAGAACCACTGCTCCCTACAACCTTGATCTCTTGCCTAGGTTATCAGCATGACCCCCAGCTCGCCGCCCACCTTCCACCCACCCTCACTGCATTCACCCTCTTCTCTGTGTGGCAGCTGGGGGCAGGGATCACAGCATGGCTGCCGTCATTTTTGGAGCGAAAGCCAAAGTTACCACTGCAGCCCACACATCTCGCTTAAAAAAGTTACGCTTATTCAGCGCTAAAAAGAAATGAGCTATCAAGCCAAGAAAAGACACGGAGGAACACTAAAAGCATATTACTAAGCCAAAGAAGCCAGTCTGAAAAGGCTGCCGATTGCATGGTTCCAAGTATATGACACTCTGTAAAAGGCAAAACTTTGGAGACAGTAAAAAGATCAGGGTGGGATGACTAGCTGGAGCACAGAGGGTTTGCAGGGCAGTGAAATGACTGTGTAATATCACGGTGGTGGATCCATGTCACCATACAGCTGTCCAAGCCCACAGCATGTACAGCACCAAGAGTGAGCCCCAGTGCCACCTATGGACTCTGGTGACAATGACGTGCCCGTGCAGGTTCATCGACTGTAATAAACGTGCCACTCTGGTGGACAGTGGGGGATGCAGTAACAAGGAACCACTCTGGAATGGCTTAACAGAGGGTGAGCAAGTCCATCCCCTCCTGGGAAGGGCAGGAAATGCAGGGACACCACTGCCTCAGGAGCAGGAGCACACCCTGCAAATGGCTGCCAGCACCGAACTCACCTAAGGGTATTGGGACAGCCACACAATGGCATACCCTACAGCCACCAAAAAAAAGGACAGATGCCACTGAATGGTACACTTTAACATTTTCATGTGAATTTTACTCCCAAACAAAAAATAGGCATCCGAGCTCCCAGAGCTCTTGCCCTGCATCGTGGACAGCTTTCGCTGGGGAAGCCGACCACCATGTTGTAAGGCTCCTCAAGCAGCCCGAGCTTCTGGCCAACAGCCAGCAAAACTCAGCCAGCCCCACAGGAGCCACCGTAGAAGCCCATCTCTAGCACCCTTCCCTCAGAGGGATTAACAAGGTGCAGTGCACAGGGCTCAGTGCAAACACACCTTTAGGGAAAGTCACCCGGCTGACAGCTGACCACAGCCTCACGAAGACGCAAAGCCAGAAGTGGCCCTCCTGGTGGCGGGGGGGCCCTCCTGCATTGCGGAACCACAGCCAGGGGAAAGATGACAGCTCCCGTTGCCTAATAGGACAGAGGCAGGTCCAGGTGTGCAACAGTCAGGATGGGCTGCTCCAGCCATGCACATACGAGGAAAAGAGATGCATCTGTGTGTGTCTATGTGTCCACACACCACACACCACATACCACATATCCCACACCCACACCACGAACACACATCACACACACCCCACGCACATCCATGTACTACACATACGTACCACACATACACACACTGCACACCCCACACACACATACATACGTCTCCCAGCACACACATCCCACACCCATACACAGGCAACACACACACCACACACATGCAACACACTCCCCATACCACACACACCTCCACCTAGGTAACACACACCCCAGGTACACACCCTACACATGCACCACATGCCCACGCCACACCCACACCACACACACACCCACATCTGTCCTTACAGATTAAAATCTCTGGAAGCAGAAACTGGTGTAACAGTGGTTTTCTCTGGAATGGGGACCGGGTTTGGGGACAAGGACCTTTTGCTATGTACTCTTTTGTGCCTATTAAACGATGTCACTGCCTCACAGATTTTTTTAAATATGTAATGACCTTTTCTTTGAGACGGGGTCTCACTGTCACCCAGGCTGAGAGTACAGTGGTGCGATCTCAGCTGACTGCAGCTTCCACCTCCCGGGCTCAGATAATCCTCCCTCCTCAGCCTCCTGGGTAGCTGAGACCAGGAATGAGCCACCAAGATGGATGAAAGACTTCTTTTTTACTTATTTTTAAATTTATTTACTTTTTATTTATTTATTTTTTTTGAGACAAAGTCTAGCTCTGTGGCTCAGGCTGGAGCGCAGTGGCGCAGTCTCAGCTCACTGCAACCTCCGGCTCCCGGGTTCAAGCGATTTTCCTGCCTCAGCCTCTCAAGTGGCTGGACTACAGGGACGTGCCATCATGCCCGGCTAATTTTTGTATTTTTAGTAGAGGTGGGGTTTCACCATATTGGTCAGGCTGGTCTTGAACTCCTGACCTCATGATCTGCCCACCATGGCCTCCAAAAGTGCTGGGATTCTAGGCGTGAGCCACTGCGCCTGGCAAAACTTCTTTTTTAATATAAGCTATTAGAAGAATACTCTGCCAGCCCCTCCACACCCTGCTCTGGCCCTCAGGGACACCATGCCTTCTCTCTGGGCTTTGTGGCTGAGCTACCCCATGTCTGTCTGCCTCGTTTTGGCTGTGACTTTCCAAGTGCCACCTTCTCCAAGGCTCCTTTCCTCGCCTCATCAGAATGCTTCCTTCTTCCGGAATCTCCTCCTACCCAAACTCTTCCTGTTCCCTGCCCAGCCTCTGCATGGCTGGGGCCACCATCTGCCAGGAACATAACACGCCAATTCCAGGGCTCGGGATACATGGGGTAAGAGGGAGAAAGGAGGTGCCGGACCCACTTGCAGCCCCCATTTCAACGACCACGTAGGCTGCTGGAGTTTAAAAATTGCCAACCTTGGTCGGGCGCGGTGGCTCACACCTGTAATCCCAGCACTTTGGGAGGCCGAGGCAGGTGGATCACGAGGTCAAGAGATTGAGACCATCCTGGTCAACATGGTAAAACCCCATCTCTACTAAAAATAGAAAAAATTAGCTGGGCATGGTGGTGTGTGCCTGTAATCCCAGCTACTCGGGAGGCTGAGGCAGGAGAATTGCCTGAACCCAGGAGGCGGAGGCTGCGGTGAGCCGAGATCACACCATTGCACTCCAGCCTGGGTAACAAGAGCAAAACTCCGTCTCAAAAAAAAAAAAAAAAAAAAAAAAATTTGCCAACCTCAAGGCCAGGTGCAATGGCTCATGCCTGTAATCCCAGCACTTTGGGAGGCCAAGGCGGGCAGACCACCTCAAGTCAGGAGTTAGAGACCAGCCTGACCAACGCAGAGAAACCCTGTCTCTACTAAAAATACAAAAACTTAGCCAGGCCTGGTGGTGCATGCCAGTAATCCTAGCTACTTGGGAAGCTGAGGTAGGACAATCGCTTGAACCTGGGAGGCAGAGGTTATGGTGAGCGGAGATCATGCCATTATACTCCAGCCTGGGCAACAAGGGTGAAACTCTGTCTCAAAAAAAAAATAGCCAACCTCGAACAGATTGAATGCAGAGTTACCATATGACCCAGCAACTCCACTGCTAGGTGTACACCCAAGAGAACGGAAAACAAATGTCCACAAAAAGACCTGTGCAGCCATGTTTACAGAGATAGAAGAGAGAGCGCCCGGAGGCAGAAGGAAAGCAGTGTCTGTCAGCAGACAGGTGCAGGGACAGCCAGGGCACGGTGGATCCACACAACAGACAGGTTCAGCCACAAGCAGGAGCACAGCTCCGACACCCACCACCATGCGGGGACCTTACACCGCACGAAAGGAGCCAGGCACAAAAGGCCACACAGTGTGGGCTTCCATTTGTACAAATGTCCTGCGGAGGGAAATCCTTAGACGGTAAGCAGATTCACGTTACAGAGGCCTGGGGAGAAGGCAGTTGCGGACTGACTGCTTGATGGGTACAGGGTTTCTACTTGTAGAGGAAGAGGAAACGTTCTGAAATTGGACAGGCATAGTGGCTCATGCCTGTAATCCCAGCATTTTAGGAGGCTGAGGAGGGTGGATCACCTGATGTCAGGAGTTTGAGACCAGCCTGGCCAACACGGTGAAACACCATCTCTACTAAAAATACAAAAATTAGCCGTGCGTGGCGGCAGGTGTGTGTAATCCCAGCTACTTGGGAAGCTGAGGCAGGAGAACTGCTTGAACCTGGGAGGCAGAGGTTGCAGTGAGCCGAGATCACACCACCGCACTCCAGCCTGGGTGACAAGACGAGACTCTGTCTCAAAAAAAAAAAGTCAGAAAATGGGCTGGGCGCGGTGGCTCAAGCCTGTAATCCCAGCACTTTGGGAGGCCGAGGCGGGTGGATCACAAGGTCAAGAGATCGAGACCCTCCTGGTCAACATGGTGAAACCCCGTCTCTACTAAAAATACAAAAATTAGCTGGGCATGGTGGTGCGTGCCTGTAGTCCCAGCTACTCAGGAGGCTGAGGCAGGAGAATTGCCTGAACCCAGGAGGCGGAGGTTGTGGTGAGCCGATATCGCGCCATTGCACTCCAGCCTGGGTAACAAGAGCGAAACTCCGTCTCAAAAAAAAAAAAAAAAAAAAGAAAATGTTCTGAAATTAGATAGTGACTGTCGACAGCCATACCACCCCGAACACACCTGATCTCAACTAAAATGAGGTAGGGATGACAGCTGCACAACGTTGTGAAGGAGCTAGGAAATACTCAGGGGTTTGTTTGTGTTTTCAGACAGGTCTTGCTCTGTCGTACAGGCTGGAGATTCGATCATGGCTCACTGCAGCCTCGACCTTCCACGCTCAAGCAATCCTCCCATCTCAGTCTCCTGGGTAGCTGGAGCTAATATCACACGCCACCATGCCCAGCTAATTTTTTAATTTTTTTTTTTTTTTTTTGAGACAGAGTTTCACTCTTGTTACCCAGGCTGGAGTGCAATGGCGCGATCTCGGCTCACCGCAACCTCCGCCTCCTGGGTTCAGGCAATTCTCTTGCCTCAGCCTCCCGAGTAGCTGGGACTACAGGCACGCACCACCATGCCCAGCTAATTTTTTGGATTTTTAGTAGAGACGGGGTTTCACCATGTTGACCAGGATGGTCTCAATCTCTTGACCTTGTGATCCACCCGCCTCAGCTTCCCAAAGTGCTGGGATTATAGGCATGAGCCACCGCGCCCGGCCAGTAATTTTTTAATCTTTGTAGGGATGGGGGGTCTCCCTATGTTGCCCAGACTGGTCTCAGACTTAATCCTGGGCTCTAGAAGTTCTCCTGCCTTGGGCTCCCAAAGTGTTAGGATTCCAAGGGTGAGCCACCATGCCTGACCAAAAGTCCTAGGTTACACACTTTTAAAGGATGAATTGTATGGTCTATGAATTACATCTCAATAAAGCTGTTAGGGAAAAAAAGGAAACAGTCCAATGGAGGCGCCCGTGCAGCACAGGCAGGCAGGTGGGCATCCGGCACACACAAGGAGCCCCGCTGGGCTCGGACCCTGGCTCTGTGTGTCCTGTCTGGCCCCCCAGCCTGCCCCCTCCTGTGTGGAGGAGATAACAGTCAGCCCAACTTCGGCAGGTGTGCAGGATTCAGCAAGTCAACACCTGGCACAGAGAAGCTGCCCCACAGATGTCGGTTTTGTCCCATTCCCGACCCCGACCTGGCCCTTGTGTCCCAGGAGGCAGTGTCTAGGGAGTCCTGGCCAGCTCTGCCCCTTGGGGCTGCACAACCCTGGCCAATGCCTCAGTTTCTTCCCCTGTCCAATGAGGATGCAAATGGTCCCTACTTCACAGGCCATCGGGATAAAAAGAATGTGTGGCTGGACATGTTGGAGCACACCTGTAATCTCAACACTTTCAGGGGCCAAGGCAGGAGGATCCCTTGGAACCAAGAGTTCAAGACCAGCCTGGGCAACAAAAAGAAGAAGAAGAATTGGCATACAGCAGGGGTTCCTAACCTGGGGCTTTCTGAGATGCCTACGGGCACTGGTGCTGTGGCAGGTGGGGCGACAGTGTCTCTCCATTGCATGGAGGCAACGCACTAGATGCTGCTCGGCATCCTTTATTTCTTGTTTTGAGATGGAGTTTCGCTCTTATCACCCAGGCTGGAGTACAGTGGTGCAATCTTAGCTCACTGGAACCTCCACCTCCCGGGTTCAAGCAATTCTCATGCCTCAGCCTCCAGAGTAGCTGGGATTACAGGCAACCGCCACTATACCCAGTTGATTTTTGTATTTTTAGTAGAGATTGGGTTTCACCAAATTGGCCAGGTGGGTCTTGAACTCCTGACCTCAGGTGATCTGCCCACCTCAGCCTCCCAAAGTGCTGGATTACAGGCGTGAGCCACTGCGCCTGGCCTCAACATCCTGTAGTACACAGGATGGCCCCCAAGAGAGTGGACCAACCCCAATGTGAACAGTGCCCGGCTGAAACACTGCTGTATGCCAAGTGCCCATACCAAGGGCTTTGTGATGGTCATGTCTGCTACCTGGCTAGCAGGGGTGTGGCCGAGTGCACCACTTACTCTGCCCACAGCACTCAGCTGCACAGAGGCCCAACAAGCACAGGAATAAACAAGTGAAGGAGATGCCTGTCCCTCTGACCCAGTAGATCCAGGGGGCCCACCTGCCACCCCGCAGCACCCCTGCCCCTAGCCCCACCCGTACACTCACAGGAGATGGCGAAGAGGGCCTTGACGCGCACCGTGTCGCAGGCATCACGGTCCAGCAGCCTCAGCAGCTTGCGCAGGGCACCCAGGCCCAGCACCTGCTCCTGGATGGCGGCCACATTCTGGCTGCACGTGCCGATGAGCTGTGCCGCCCGCCACCGCAGCCCCGCGGCCCCTGCCTCTAGGTACCGGCCCACCAGCAGGTGCATGCCCGACAGCTGGCAGAAGTCTGTGCCACAGAGAGGGGAGCAGAAAGAGGCCAGATGTTAGGAACTGAATCATGCCCCCCAAAATGCATGGCTGGATGTTCTGACCCCGGTACTTTGGAATGTGACTGTTTTTGGAGGTGGGATCTTTAAAGAGATGATTAAGGTAAAATGAAGCCCTGAGGGTGGGGCCTCAGGAAATCTGAGTGCTGTCCTGATAAGAGGAGATGAGGACACAGACGTCCACAGAGGGACGACCATGGAGGGAGGACACAGAAGGCACCTTCCACAAGCCAAGGAGAGGGGCTCAGGAGGAAGCAGCCCTGTCCACACCTTGCTCTCAGACTCCCAGCCTCCAGAACTGTGAGAAAATAAACTTCTGTTTTGTTGGCTTCCAGAAGGACCCAGCTCTCTCTAAACACCCAACCAGAGGTCCCTCCAAGCCCAGTGCAACTCTATTCCGTCGGCATTTTGGGCGTTAGGGCCCCAGGCTCCAGACTACTAAATTCCAGGACTGATCCTGGTCTTTGTGACAGTCTGAATGTCTCCAGGGTCAGCAAACCACAGCCCACCTCCTGTTTTTGTAAATACAGTGGCATTGGAGAGTGTGGCAGTTCCTCGAAAACTGAAGCAGAGTCCCCGGGACCCAGCAATTCCACACCAAGGCACAGACCCAACAGAACCGAAAGTAGGGACTTAGACACTTACACACGCAAGTTCGAGGCCGCCTCACTCACGAATGACCCGGACATCCTCAAAGGACAAAGGGATAATAAAAACTGGTCTGGCCATACAACCAAGTATTACTCAGCCATAAACAGGAACGAAGTGGCCCAGCGTGGTGGCTCACGCCTATAATCCCAGCACTTTGGGAGGCTGAGGTGGGTGAATCACTTGAGGCCAGGAGTTTGAGACCAGCCAGGGCAACTTAGCAAAACCCCATTGCTACTAAAAATACAAAAATTAGCCAGGCTTGGTGGCATGCACCTGTGCCGTTTGGGAGGCTGAGGTATAAGAATTGCTTAAGCCCGGCAGGTGGAGGTTGCAGTGAGCTGAGATTGCTCTACTTCACTCCAGCCTGGGCAACATAGCAAGACTTTTGACTCAAAAAAAAAAAGAGGGTGAGGGGAATAAAGCTCTGACACTGACACACGCCACCATCTGGGCAAGCCTTTAACACACTGCGCTGAGTGAAATCAGCCAGACACAAAAGGTCACATGTTACAGGCGTCTATATGAAATGTCCAGAACAGGCGAATTCATAGAGACAAAACACCGATGAGCGGTTGCCAGAGGGCCGGGGGAGGGCCTGCTTAATGGGTGCTGGGTGTCCTTCGGGGGTGACGGAGAAGTTCTGGAAACAGAGGTAGTGTTGCACTACATTGTGAACTGACAGTAAGTGGGGTAAACAGCCATGTGGGAGGATGCTCCCCTCAGCCCATCGTCATCAGCACTGGGCATCTTTACTAAGAAAAGATCCACATAGATATTGATGTTTATATAGAGAGAGCGCACAAGGCCAGGGAGGAAATGGTGTCTTTGGCTTTCGTGCTCATTTGATTACTAATAAGGTGTAAAATTGCTGCTGCTGTGACCGGACACTCAGCACCAGGCTTAGCACACAGCAGCTGCTCAACAGATATTTCCTGAACAAGCGAAAACGGAATGAAAGAGAAAAGTCGTTAAAAGCCATCCTGCGGATTGGAGCGGGGTTCTCTGCCCGGAGAAGGCTGGGAAACACTGGGGAAAAGCAAGCTGGGGGTCAGGGGCAGCTGCACTGCGGGTCTTCTCAGGGCACTGAATGCGCTCACAGAGGAGGCTTTCCCAAACTCCATCCAGCCCCTGTCCAAAATGAAGACACCTGGCCTCCCATGCCTGACACGTTACATTTACTCTATGCCTACGCGGGCCAGGGGGTTCTCTCAGCCCATCCTCACCAGCCTGTGTACAAGAGGAAGTGACCAGGAACTGCCCAAACCAGACTGCCACGTAGCCACACGACCTGAACCATGAACCAGGGAAGTGACACCCCAAATTCACGCTCTCAATGGCTACACCACACCAGCCCTGCAGACGGAAGTGGGCTCTCCTCAAACCTTCTGTCAGCTCTGCTGCTGGGAGAAAAACTGCCTCTACCTGGGTCTGCGAGGCCCTGCCCACCCCAGTGTTGTTTCTTGCACCTGGCCCCTCACTCACTCTGCTCCGCCTCAAGGGCCTGGCCGCTGTTTCTGAACACACCAGACACATTCTGGCCTCAGGGCCTTTGCCCTGGCTGTTCCCGCTGTCTAGAATGCTTTTCCCAGAGACCATCCCACAACTCTCACCTCACTTTAGGTCTCTGATCAAATGCTGGCCTGGGGAGGCCTTCTCTGCTCACATCGCCCCATGCCACTTTCTCTCTTGCACTCTGGGGAGTGGCAGTGGACACCCGGAGGACTAGGAGAGAAATGGCCTTCTCAGAGCTTATCAGGGAAGTTGGGGACCTGACCTGCCATGGTGGAAAGGAAGAGCCTTGCTCCTTATGGCAATGGAGGCGAGGAGGCTGGAGGCAGAAGGCCAGCGAGGAGGCTGATGGTGTGATCCCCAAGAGTAGGGACAAGAGCTGAGCGGCAGCAGGACAGGTGCAGAGGGGCAGGATGTCCTGGCAGGGGAAGCAGGGTACCTGCGGCATTGTCCATGTTCTCACACAGGTCGGCCAGCAGCTCCAGGGCCCCCTCTCGCTCCTGCTGGTCTGCCACCTGCTCCGCTTCACCGGCAGTGGGGGGCATGGGCTGTGACAGCACGCGGAGGCAGCTCTTCATCTGCTCCACCTCCTCCCGCTGGCCTCGGAAGGCGGCCGACATGGCCTCCTGAAGCCATTGACGCCTCTGGGGGACCAAGGCAAGCAGGAAAAGAGATATCTATCAGTCATTAACTAAAAAGTAACAGCCATACATAAAGACAACCAACAACTGAGAGCTGATGCCCCTTTGGTCAATAAATATTAGCTGGGCACGGTGGCTCATGCCTTTAATCCCAGCACTTTGGGAGGGAGAAGTGGGCAGAGCACCTGAGCTCAAGAGTTTGAGACCAGCCTGGGCAACATGGTGAAACCCCATCTCTACTAAAATACAAAAACTTAGCCAGGCATGGTGGTCTGAGCCTGTAGTCCCAGCTACTTGGGAGGCTGAGGTATAAGAGCTGCTTGAACCTGGGAGGTGGAGGTTGCGGTGAGCCGATATCACAACACCGCACTCCAGCCTGGACAATAGAGCAAGACTCTGTCTAAAACAGAAAAAACAATAATCTACTGAACATCTATTTTATTCACAGACACTTTTCTAGGTACTAGAGGCAGCCCCGGGCCAGACAGAAACCCCTGCTCTGGGGGTGGGGGTGGGGCTCACATTCAGGTTGAAGAGCAGTCAGTAAAGGAAATAAGCTCACACCTATGATCCCAGCACTTTGGGTGGCTGAGGCAGGGGGATCATTTGAGCCCAGGAATTCAAGAGCAGCCTGGGTAACATAGAGAGATTCCCATCTCCACAAAAAGGTGTTTTAAATTAGCCGGGCGTGGTGGTGCATGCCTGTGGTCCCAGAAAGCTGAGTGGGGAGGATGGCCCAGTTACTCAGAAAGCTGAGTGCGGAGAAGGCTGGAGCCCAGGAGTTTAAGGCTGCAGTGAGTGAGACCTTGTCTCTGAAAGAAAAATAAATGGGCTGGTCACCGACGGTCCCAGGGAGGCAATTGTGAGAAAAGCAGCAGGTGAGGGACTGAGCCAGGCCACACCTAGAAGAATGTTCCAGGCAGAAGGAACAGCCAGGAGGCCAACATGGTGGAGGCAGAGTGAGCAAGGAGGGAGGGAGAGGTGAGGGGAGCAGATGACATCAGGTCTTGCAAACTTTTGTAAAAACCTGGCATTTCCCTCTGGTGTGGGAAGCTGCCAGAGGGCACTGTTCAGAGAAGTGTGGGACACCTGCGTTGCTGTTGACTGAGGACAGACTGAGGAGAGGTGAGGGCAGGTGCAGGAAGATACATCAGGAGGCTACGGCTGAGACCAGGCAGGAGAGGAGGTGGTGTGAGCAGGGAGGAGAGAGGGTGGTGTGAGCAGGGAGGAGAGGGGGTGGTGTGAGCAGGGAGGAGAGGGGGTGGTGTGAGCAGGGAGGAGAGGGGGTGGTGTGAGCAGGGAGGAGAGGGGGTGGTGTGAGCAGGGAGGAGAGGGGGTGGTGTGAGCAGGGAGGAGAGGGGGTGGTGTGAGCAGGGAGGAGAGGGGGTGGTGTGAGCAGGGAGGAGAGGGGGTGGTGTGAGCAGGGAGGAGAGGGGGTGGTGTGAGCAGGGAGGAGAGGGGTGGTGTGAGCAGGGAGGAAAGAGGGAGTAGGCAGAAATGCCCAGATCCTGGACTTACTTTGAAAAGAGAACCAATTTGATGTAGTGAGTATGAGGTGTGACAGAAAGAGGTCAAGGATGACTCCAAGGTCTCAGTTCTGAGCAACCAGGAAAAGATGGGAAAGATAGCGCGAAAAGCAGGTTTGGAGTGGGAAGAGCAGAGATTAAAGCTCATTTTCAAATGTGTCAAATTTGAGGGATCTATTACACACCCAAGGTAGAAGACTGAGGAAGCTGCCTGAGGTCCAGAGTCGAGGTCCAGCCTAGACCAGAATTTCTAGCTTTAGCGCTAACGACACTCCGAGCTGGATCGTTCTCTCCTGGGCACTGGAAGATGCTGAGGAGCATCCCTGGCCTTCACCCACTGGTTGCCAGGATTCCCCTCCCTCCCGCTGTGACAACCACGAATGTCACACCAACTGTCCCCTGGGGAACAAAAATCACACCCGGTGGAGAACTACTGGCCTAGAGATATAAATTTGAGACTCATCAGAGTAAAGCCTTACAACAATATGAGGCCGGGTGCGGTGGTTCACACCTGTAATCCCAGCACTTTGGGAAGCCGAGGTGAGCAGAGCACCTGAGGTCATGAGCTCGAGACCAGTCTGGCCAACGTGGTGAAACCCCATCTCTACTAAAAAAGTACAACAGCCGGGCACGGTGGCTCAAGCCTGTAATCCCAGCACTTTGGGAGGCTGAGGCGGGTGGATCACGAAGTCAAGAGATCGAGACCATCCTGGTCAACATGGTGAAACCCCGTCTCTACTAAAAATACAAAAAAAAAAAAAAAAAAAAAATTAGCTGGGCATGGTGGCGCGTGCCTGTAATCCCAGCTACTCAGGAGGCTGAGGCGGGAGAATTGCCTGAACCCAGGAGGTGGAGGTTGCCGTGAGCCGAGATCGCACCATTGCACTCCGGCCTGGGTAACAAGAGCGAAACTCCATCTCAAAAAAAAAAAAGAAAAAGAAAAAACAATAAGCCAGGTGTGGTGGTATATGCCTGTAATCCCTGCTACTCAGGAGGCTGAGGCAAAGGAATCGCTTGAACCTGAAAGGCAGAGGTTGCAGTGAGCCAAGATTGCACCACTGCACTCCACCCTGGGCAACAGAATGAGACTCTGTCTCAAAAAAATAATAAAACTGAAAAGGAGATGAGAGCTAAAAAGTGAGCGCTGGAATTTTTTGGGGGGAGGGAGGGGAGCAGACCCTGTGTTGAGTACTCATAAGAGGTCTCCTTAGTCACAGTTCTAAATAAATTTGAGTGAGCCATTTAATGTTTCTGTGCTTGTTTCCTGCCTCACTATATCGTAAAGGTTCAATGACATCATGTATGTAAGTGGGTTAGCACAACGCTCTGTATACAGTAATTGCCAATTAAACATTATATATAATAGCTCTTGCTATTAATCTGCAAAACAACTCTAAGAGGTAAGTATCATTGTTATCCCTACTTCGCAGATGAGAAAACTGAGGCACAGAAAGGTTGTGACTTACCCAAGGTCACACAGTCAGCAATTAGCAAAACCTGAAAACAAACCCAAGCAGTCTAGGCCAGGTGTGGCAGCTCACACCTGTAATCTCAGCACTTTGGGAAGCCGAGGCAGGTGGATCACTTGAGTACAGGAGTTCAAGACCAGCCTGGCCAATATAGTGGAACCCCTCCTCTACTAAAAAGACACAAATTAGCCGGGGATGGTGGCCCATGCCTGTAATCCCAACTACTTGGGAGACTGAGGCATGAGCATTGCTTGAACCTGGGAGGCAGAGGTTGCAGGGAGCCAAGACTGCATCTCTGCACTCCAGCCAAGACTCTGCCCACCCCTCAAAAAAAAAGCAGCCTGACTACAGAGCCTGTGCTCTTCATGAAAACATACTGCTGCCTTGAGAAGCACTGTCTATGTGCTGGGCACTGTGTGCAGCCCTACTTAAAGTGGAAGCTCAGAACTACCCTATAAAGTAGTTATTATTATCAATTTGTAAATGAAGAAAACTGAGACTCAGAACGATTAAGTAATATACCCAAGGTCACACAGCTGGACAATACTGAATCCAGGTCGGTCTGACTCTGGAGAGGATCTGTTTCTTAGGCACTCTTGAGATCTGACCTTCAATCAACGATGACCCCATCTGGCACAAATTATAGCCCACAAAATGCCTCCACACCTGGACTCCTGCCTCCCACCCACTTGCTCCGCAAGTCACACTTCCCAAGGTACCTCTGTCTGTCCCCAAGCCCCTCACGCCAGCTTCTTCTTTACCTCCTCACTCATGGGCTCTGGAGGAGGGTCTGGTTCTTCAGAGCCCGCGGTGATGGCCATCTGCAGCAGGCCTTGGAGGTTGCGTGGGGGCCGGGAATTGCCCGACACCCCGGCCGAGGAGGAGCCGGAGCCGCCGCCGCCGCCGCCGCCACCGCCACCACCCCCTGAAGAACAACCCTGGGAGGCCGGGGGCAGCGCCAGGGGCAGACGGCTGCCCCTTGAGCCTTCGTCCGCCATGGGCCGTTTGTGAAGAAGGGAAGAATATGTTAGGGGGAGAAGGTGTTCACCGCTGAAGCTGCTCTGGTGTCCTGACGGGTCGATTCTTGAGGGTCTGCTGAGAAGGCGGCGTTTTAGGGGCGCTCGGTGCCCCCCCATCACCCCAAACCACTCTGCCCCCAGTCCCCTAAACCACAGCCCCTTTTCCTTCCTTCATACCCACAAGACCCTTCCCAAAAGTCATAAGCCCCTCCTTTCTCCCTGGCAACAGGCCCCACCCACTCTCCCTGGCAACAACTCCCCTTCCCCATCGCCACTGCGTGCGTCCCGTCTCTTAGCAACCTCACTGATCCGCCTCCGTAGCAACAAGCCCGCCCTTTGGACGCCTTAGCAACGAGTCTTCTCCCTCCTCTCCGAAGAGGGGCGCCGGAGTGGGTAGGATCTCACCTCCCCGGGTTCTCAAGCCGTCGCTGCTCCTACAGACAAAGTCGCCCGCACCCGACTCTCCTGGGCGCCGCCATCTTAACCGGAAATGCGCACGGTTTCACCCGGAAGTTTCAGGTGTACCCACCAAACCTCGGGCCGTGGATGAGGTTGAAGCCGTTGCCCGGCTCTCATCCCCTTCTCACTTGGCCGAATACTGCACTCGGCCCCGCTCCTCCCATCCAGGACCTGCCACCAAGCTAGGACGCGCCTTCGTGCATGCCCCGCCCCTTCACGCTCACGTCGCAGGCCGAAGCCCCGCCCCTGGCTCAGTTTTTGCACCTGAGCCCGCCCCCGATCCTTATTGCAAGCACCACCCCTGTCCTGACGCGAGCCCCGCCCCCACATCTGACCCCTCCCCTTACAACCCCGCCCACACTAACATTCCCTCCGGTTCTAGACCCATCACCTCTACCAGTTAGGTCCCGCCCTCTTTCCTTGCCCCGCCCACTCCATTGCTGTCCGTCGTGCGGGTACCTCATCCTTAGAGGATTTGGGACCTTACCCCCTAATCTGACTTTCCTGTCCACCGGGGCCACCACCCCATCTACTGGGGCCCTGGGGTCGCAAACGTAACGACTGGCCTGTGAGCCTTAGCCACCCCCCCAACGCCTCTCTCGGTCTCAGTTTACCCATTCGTCAAATGGAGCTGCAGCGTGGACCCCTCTCATCATCCAGCCTCTCCCTTATGGATTCTTTCCGATGTCTTGCTAGGTAGAGAGGAGAGGATTCGTGAGCCCTGGCCGGAAAGCAAAGTGCCCCAGAGCCTGGCAAGATCCAGAGCACCAGAGGAGCCAGCTTGGTGGGGAGGCCCAAGACCTCTGTGCCCCAGACATGGGAATTAGGCCTGGGCACGTGCTGGTGCGGGCCTGGTCTGCAGAGGTGTTGGCCCTGGGCTGGGCTTAAAGAAACTCTCGTGTTGGTCGTGAATAGGAGGCTTTTTTCCTCCAGGAAAAGGTTGTGCTCAACGCAAAATGGGCCCACAGTCACAAATGTTATCAACCACCTGCTGGGAGTGGTTGTGCAGAGGGATATTTTGGGCAGAAACGGGAAGACCAAACAGATAGGCTGTGGGTGTCCGCGTGCACGTGTGTGTGTGCCTGTGTGCCTGTGTGCGTGTGGTGTCTCTAGTACTGTGTTGTGAGATGCTCTGGGCCTGTGGATGTCCTATTATATTAGTTTCCTATTGCTACTGTTAACAAATTACTGAAAATGTGGCGGCTTCAAACAGCACACGTGTATTGTCTTGCAGTTATGGAGGGCAGAAATCCACAATGGGTTTCATGAGGCTGAAACCGAGCTGTCGGCGGGATTGCATGCCTTCTGGACGTGGAGTGTTTTCCTTGCCTCTTCCAGCTTCTAGAGGCCACACTCGTTCTTTGACAGGTGGCCCCATCACCCTGAGCTCTACGGTCCATCTTCCAACTGTCACTGACTGCTCCTGCATCGCTTTCACAAGTACTCTTATGATTCCATTGAGCTCACCCAAATAACTGGGATCACCTCCCTATCTCAGTGAAATGCACCAAGTCCCTTCAGCAATGCAAGATGACCTGTGCACAGATCCTGGGAATTTGGATGTGGATGTCCGAATACACGCCGGATGCAGTGTCTTAGGCCTATAATCTCACACTTTGGGAAGCCAAGATGGGAGGATCACTTGAAACCAAGAGTTCAAGACCCCCTGTGCAACATAACAAGACCCCCATCCCTACAAAAAAATACAAGAGTTAGCCATGTGTGATGGCATTTTCCTATAGTCACAGCTGCGTGGGAGGCTGCAGCAGGGGGGTCACTTGAGCCAAGAAGGTCGAGGCTGCAGGAAGCTATAATTGTCCCATGGCACTCCAGCCTGGGCAACAGAGGGAAGCTCCTGTCAAAAAAAAAAGAGAGAGTGATCATATAATTTTTCATCTATAGCAGCTGGCTCAAGCCTGTCATCCCAGCACGTTGGGAGGCCGAGGCGGGTGGATCACGAGGTCAAGAGATCAAGACCATCCTGGTCAACATGGTGAAACCCCGTCTCTACTAAAAATACAAAAAATTAGCTGGGCACGGTGGCGCGTGCCTGTAATCCCAGCTACTCGGGAGGCTGAGGCAGGAGAATTGCCTGAACCCAGGAGGCGGAGGTTGCGGTGAGCCGACATCGCGCCATTGCACTCCAGCCTGGGTAACAAGAGCGAAACTCCGTCTCAAAAAAAAAAAATAATTTCATCTCTAGCAAGATATTTGAGAGCAAAAAGGGATCCATTAATAGTTACAGAACTGGCCAGGTGCGGTGGTTCACACCCATAATTGGGAGGCCAAGGAGGGTGGATCATGAGGTCAGGAGTTTGAGACCAGCCTGGCCAACATGGGGAAACCCTGTCTCTACTAAATATGCAAAAAGAAGCCCTAGCACAGTGGCCTACACCTGTAATCCCAGCACTTTGGGAGGCTGAGGTGGGCGGATCATGAGGTCAGAAGTTCAAGACCAGCCTGGCTAACATGGTAAAACCCGATCTGCACTAAAAATACAAAAAATTAGATGAGTGTGGTGGCATATGCATGTAATCCCAGCTACTTGGAGACTGAGACGGGAGAATTGCTTGAACCCGGAAGGTGAAGGTTGCAGTGAGCTGAGATCGTGCCACTGCACTCCAGCCTGGGAGACAGAGCAAGACTCCATCTCAATAAATAAATAAATAAATAAATAAATAAAAACACACACACAAAAATTAGCCAGGTGTGGTGGTGCGTGCCTGTAATCCCAGCTACTCAGGAGGTTGAAGCAGGAGAATCAATTGAATCCAGGAAGCAGAGGTTGCAGTGAGCCGAGATTGTGCCACTGCACTCCAGCCTGGGAGACAGAGCAAAACTCTATCTTTTTTTTTTTTGAGACGGAGTTTCCCTCTTGTTACCCAGGCTGGAGTGCAATGGCACGATCTCGGCTCACCACAACCTCTGCCTCCTGGGTTCAGGCAATTCTCCTGCCTCAGCCTCCTGAGTAGCTGGGATTACAGGCACGCGCCACCGTGCCCAGCTAATTTTTTGTATTTTTAGTAGAGACGGGGTTTCACCATGTTGACCAGGATGGTCTCGATCTGTTGACCTCGTGATCCACCCGCCTCGGCCTCCCAAAGTGCTGGGATTACAGGCGTGAGCCACTGTGTCCGGCCAAAACTCTATCTTAAAAAAAAAAAAAAGAAAGTTACAGAGGACTGGGCATAAACCAGGACATATGGCCACTCTGCTTCTATGGGTCTGTATGATCCACTTCCTGGTCTCCTTTCTTCTTGCTCTCCCTCGCTCGCTCCTCTCAGCCGAACCAACCCCTTCAATGCTCCCACAACACACCAGACACACTCCTGCCACAGGACCTTTGCACGTGCTGTTTCCCTGCCTGGAATGCCCCTTGCCCTTCATGGCTCAAACTCTCATTTGGCTTCCTGGCCAACAAATTGCACCTTGCTCGACAGGCCCCTCTTGATGTCCTCCCCTGCTGTACTCACCTCCTCAGCATGCACGTGATTATCTAACACACCACACATTTTGCCCATTGACCTCGTTGATTACTGTTTCATCCGCTAGCATGGAAGCTCCACAGGACAGGGCTTTTTGCTGATTTAGGTCACTGCCATGTTCTTACTGATAGGTACAGTGCCTGGCTGAGATTTGGCACTCGTTAAAGATTTGTGGACTTAAGGTGTTGAATAGGGGACTTGGAAACTTCACAGGAGCCAAAGGGCTCCTGGGTGCATTTTATTTTATTTTTGTTACAGACGGAATCTCACTCTGTTGCTCAGGTTGGGGTGCAGTGGTGCAAACATAGCTCACTGCATCCTTTTGTGTGTGTGTGTGTGTGTGTGGGTTTTTTTTGAGACAGAGTTTCGCTCTTGTTACCCAGGCTGGAGTGCAATGGCGCGATCTCGGCTCACCGCAACCTCCGCCTCCTGGGTTCAGGCAATTCTCCTGCCTCAGCCTCCCGAGTAGCTGGGACTACAGGCACACGCCACCATGCCTGGCTAATTTTTAAAAATATTATTGTAGGGATGGGGTCTTGCTGTGTTGTCCAGGCTGATCTTAAGCAATCTTCCCACTTTGGTCTCCCAATATGTTGGGATTACAGGCATGAGCCACCTTGCCCAGCCCTGGGTGCTCTTTAGAGGGGACTTGAGAATTAAAGGGGTGTCTGACACTTTCGGGTACATGTCATAGAGGGATCTATGGCCTATGGGGAAAGCTAGTGGGGGCAGCCGGGTTACCCACAGGAAGAGCACACGCTGGGGAATGAGCTGCAGTGGGAATGTATGGGGTACACCGGGGCCCACGTGACGAGGTAAAGGACCCTGTGATGAGGACAGACAATACATGGGGGTCTAAAAGCATACACAGGGGCCTCAGGGGGTTCTGGAAGCTTCTCTGTAGAAGCAAACAGAATCCTAAATCACTCTGGGCTGTGGGTAGATATGGAGCCTTGACAGTGGCGGGGACACAGACCTTGCCCACAAAGACCTGGCTGGGTGAGCTTAGGGGGCTAGGGAAACAGAGATGAGTTTTGGGTCAGCAACTCCAAGAATTCTTTCCCTTCTCTGTCTCTGTCTCCCTAAATATATCCCCACCTCTCCCCAGCACGTGTCCCTCCACCTGTATGTACCCCCGGTCCCCCTGCAACCCCCCTGCCCCCACCTCTCTGGCTGGCCTTCCTCTCTCTGTCTCTCCGAGTCTCTGAGTCTCCAGCCCTCTGTCGGCTTCCAGCAGCTCTCTCTCCCTCTCCGTCTGTCTGCCCGGCTTGCCATTCCTTCCTTCTCTTCTGTCCCTGCCCATCTCTGCCCTCCCTCTCTGCCTCAGCCTGTCTCTGGTGGTCTCCATCCCTCCCGCGTCTCTGCCAGTGTCAGCCAGCATCTCTCTTTGTGTATCTCCATCTCTGCCCCATCTGTTGGGTCCTCTCTCTCTCTCCTCTCTCTCTCTCTCTCTCCTCCCTCCCCATCCTTCCCTCCATCCTCTCTCCTGCATCCTCCCACCTCATCTCCATCCCTCCAAATAGAGGCCCGCCCCCTCCCCCCCCCGCGCTCCCCCTCCCCCTCCGAAAGGGTTAACTTTGGGGAAGGGCCCGGAGTCCCCGGATGGTGATGTCAGCGTGCCGGAGAGAAAGGACGAGGTGGCGGGGGGAGGCGGAGAGGAGGAGGAGGCGGAGGAGAGAGGGCGCGTGGGGGGGGCGGGGGGGACCTCGGCCTGCAGCATCCGCCGGCCCGCACCTCAGACCCCCCCGGCGGGGGGAGGCGCAGGAAGCGGGGGGCCGGCCAGAAACGGGCTGGGGAGGGGGGGCCCCGCAGCCCCCCCGGGCCATGCTGACTCCCGGGGCCTGACCCCCCGGGCCAGCCCCCCCTCCCCCAGCTCCGCGGCCCGCCGACTGGGGGGGGCCAGCCCAGCCCCCTGGGGACCCCCGGAGACGTGGGGGGCAGCCGGGGGGGCCGGGACGGAGCGGTCGCCGGCCCCCACCGGAGAGACGGGGCGACCGGCCGCAGGGGGGGCGGCCGGGGAACCGGTCGGGCCGGGACCAAGGGCACCATGTCGTCCGGGGCCAAGGAGGGAGGCGGGGGCTCTCCTGCCTACCACCTCCCCCACCCCCACCCTCACCCACCCCAGCATGCCCAATATGTGGGCCCCTATCGGCTGGAGAAGACGCTGGGCAAAGGACAGACAGGTGAGCCTAGCAGAAGGGGATACCTGGGGCAGGAGCAGGGTGGAGGTGGGGGCACAGTAGGGATTCAGGGTATTGAAAGGGCAGGGGCTGGCTGCCCAGACCCCTGGGCCCTTCATAGAGAAGGGACTTGGAATTCAGACCCCTGAGACCCAGGGTGGAGGGGGTGGGGGGCACAGACTCTGAGGTCCTGGAGTAGAGGAGCTGGGGACCTGGACTCCTGGGTCTGAGGGAGGAGGGGCTGGGGGCCTGCACTCCTGGGTCTGAGGGAGGAGGGGCTGGGGGCCTGCACTCCTGAGTCTGAGAGAGGAGGGGCTGGGGGCCTGGACTCCGGGTCTGAGGGAGGAGGGGCTGGGGGCCTGCACTGCTGGGTGGTCTGAGGGAGGAGGGGCTGGGGGCCTGCACTCCTGGGTCTGAGGGAGCTGGAGGTGGGGTCCTGGACTCCCCGGTCTGAGGGAGGAGGGCTGGGGTCCTGGACTCCCGGGTCTGAGGGAGGAGGGCTGGGGTCCTGGACTCCCGGGTCTGAGGGAGGAGGGGCTGGGGTCCTGGACTCCCGGGTCTGAGGGAGGAGGGACTGGGGTCCTGGACTCCCGGGTCTGAGGGAGGGGGGACTGGGGTCCTGGACTCCTGGGTCTGAGGTAGGAAGGGCAGGGATCTGGACTCTGGGTCTGAGAGAGGAGGGTTTGGTGGTCTGGACTCCTAGGTCTGAAGGAGGAGGGGCTGGGAGCCTGAACTCTTGGGTCTGAGGGATGAGGGTGGTCGGAACCCCGAGTGTTGGGACAGGGAGTTTGGGGCCCCAATGTTCCAGCTCTCATAGGGACAGTGGCTGGAGGGGCTCCAGGGCAGGGGAGGGGAAGGAGGCGGCCTGCGGAGTGGGGCCGGCTGGGAGCTGAGGCTCTTGCTGCAGTACGGCTGCAGACTGGGGTGGAGTGCCTGTGTCCTGGGAAGCCTCTTCCCTCTCCACTGTCCTCTGGCCTCCTGCTCTCCAAGCATCGAGTTGGGGTGACGGGGCTGTGGGGCCTAGGATGCTGTCCCCCTCTGTGGTGTGCTGGCTCAGAGTGGGAAACAGGAGCGGGTGGGAAGGTGGGCTGCTGCAGGCGAGTCTCCTGGAGCGGCTGTGGAAAGGGCGCTCATCCTCTGCTGTTGCTAAGCGCTGGCCTCCGGCCTCGGCCACCTTCCTGCCGGATGGATGGTGGGTGGAGGTGACATGGGAGCTAAACACACAGGGTCTCTATGAAGCTCAGGGCCAGAGTCCACAGGAGTGGGGACCCTGTGATGACTAGGAGCTGTGACCCTAGGGAAAAGGAGAGGGCCAGAGCCCCAGATCCTGGTGGTAGGAGTGTGAAGGTGCTGCTGACCTGAATTCCTGAGTTACAAGAGACGAAGGGGTCAGACCTAGACTGAGTCTGAGGGAGGAGGGGCTGGGGCCTAGGCTCCTGGGTCTGAGGGAGGAGGAACTGGGGTCCTGGGCTCCTGGGTCTGAGGGAGGAGGAGCTGGGGTCCTGGGCTCCTGGGTCTGGGACAGAAGGGGCTGGGGGCCTGGACTCTTAGGTCTGAAGGAGGAGATGCTACGGGTCTGGACTCCTAGTCTGAGGGAGGAGGGGCTGGGGGTCTAGACTGCTGGGTCTGAGGGAGGAGGGGCTGGGGCCTAGGCTCCTGGGTCTGAGGGAGGAGGAGCTGGGGTCCTGGGCTCCTGGGTCTGAGGGAGGAGGAGCTGGGGTCCTGGGCTCCTGGGTCTGAGGGAGGAGGAGCTGGGGTTCTGGGCTCCTGGGTCTGAGGGAGGAGATGCTATGGGTCTGGACTCCTAGTCTGAGGGAGGAGGGGCTGGGGGGTCTAGACTGCTGGGTCTGAGGGAGGAGGGGCTGGGGCCTAGGCTCCTGGGTCTGAGGGAGGAGGAGCTGGGGTCCTGGGCTCCTGGGTCTGAGGGAGGAGGAGCTGGGGTCCTGGGCTCCTGGGTCTGAGGGAGGAGGAGCTGGGGTCCTGGGCTCCTGGGTCTGAGGGAGGAGGAGCTGGGGTCCTGGGCTCCTGGGTCTGAGGGAGGAGGAGCTGGGGTCCTGGGCTCCTGGGTCTGAGGGAGGAGGAGCTGGGGTCCTGGGCTCCTGGGTCTGAGGGAGGAGGAGCTGGGGGCCTGGGCTCCTGGGTCTGAGGGAGGAGGAGCTGGGGGCCTGGGCTCCTGGGTCTGGGACAGAAGGGGCTGGGGGCCTGGACTCTTAGGTCTGAAGGAGGAGATGCTACGGGTCTGGACTCCTAGTCTGAGGGAGGAGGGGCTGGGGGTCTAGACTGCTGGGTCTGAGGGAGGAGGGGTTGGGGGTCTGGACGCCTGGGCCTGTAGCTTTAGGGGCTAGCCAGGGCTGGGTCTGGCTTTGGGGGCTCAGGTCCTGGAGTTGAGAGTCTCCGGGAGAGGTGTGGGCTGGGAGACTGGACATACCTTTGGGGTCTGCGTCCTGTCTGTTATGGCTGCCACCAAGAGAACACCCAGGAAGGCAGTTGGGGCTGCAGAGTCGGGAGGAGGTGGAGGAGCAAATGTGAGATTATAGTCGGGAGTCATAGGGTCTCCAAAACACTGAAAGGCAGAGAATACAAGGAAGTGATGGGGAGAGAGACAGAGAAACAGAGAGAGAGGGGCTTGGAGGAGACAGACAGGGGAGACACGGTGAGGAAGGAATGCGTGGCAGGCAGGCTCCCTGGGACTGGGAGGGTGAGGGCCGGGTGGTGGCCCGTGGAGGAGGGGACGCATGGGTGATGGGCAGTAAGGAAGAACGGAAGTGGCAGCAGGGAAGGAGGAAGGGGGAAGGGGTGGCTTTGTGGGAGTGGGGGCTGTCAGCCCCAGGAGTTCAGGTCTGATGCATTTGGGCCACCATTAAAGCAGCCAGCTGGGGAAGGAGTGAACAGGGTGGCCAAGAGGGGACACGGGCGCTGAGGGGGAAGGGGACCTGACAGAACACCCCACGATTTCTGCTCCCCCAGGGCTGGTTAAACTCGGGGTGCACTGCATCACGGGTCAGAAGGTGGCCATCAAGATTGTGAACCGAGAAAAGCTGTCAGAGTCTGTGCTGATGAAGGTGTGTGTGCCTGCCGCGCCCCTTGCCCCTCAGTGGTTTCAAGTGCGTGATTCCGTGTGTCTGCGGGGGAGGCCTCTGGGCTGAGGGCAGGGACGGGCCGTGCTGACCTCTGTTCCCATGTCCCTGCCCCTCTTGGCCCTCAGGTGGAACGGGAGATTGCCATCCTGAAGCTTATCGAACACCCGCACGTCCTCAAGCTCCACGACGTCTACGAGAACAAGAAATATTTGTAGGTATTTATAGACACCCAGCCCTGCCCCATCCTCCTTCCCCAAGTTAGAGGGTGGGACTTCCCCAAAAACAGGGCGCAGGGGCGCCTGGGGAACCTGGAGCTCTCCGGGCTGGACCACTGGAGGCCCAGTCCCTTGCCTGTTGCACAGGGGAGTCCCCGACACACTGGGAACCCCACTGTTCCCACGCTGTGTTGGATCCGAGGCTAAAGACAGGGCGGCCGAGCTCCAGCTCCTCACCCTGCTGTACTGCTAGGGTGCCCGAGACCAGACCCAATTTACCATGGGCAGATGCCCCTGTTTGTAAGGCAAGGGGCCTAGCAAAGCCCAAAGGATCTTCCCAAACCCCCGCCTCTGGAGCACTGGAGAGTCCCCCTCCTCCTCGGCATAACTTCGCGTCCTATGGCTGGACACCCCAACAATGGGCCGCCTTAGGAGTTCTGAGTCAGTTTCTCAAAGTCAGTCACCCACCAGGAAGGATGGGGGTGGGGGCCCAGCTGTACAAGCTCCAGAGAATGGGCCTCTTTGTCCAAACTCTGGTGACCCAAAGGACAGCTGGGCTGGGTGGCGGGAGAGGGGACAGCCCCCCAACCCCCCGCACCCAATGCCCACGATGAACTGACATGAGGTCCATCCATGCTGAGGCAGGTTTCACACGCAGGAAGCTGCCTTCCCTGGTGCTCATGAGACTTGCTTTCAGGCTTTCCCAGGTGTGGTGGTAGGAGGGAGTATTGTCCAAACCAGGGCACTGTCGCCCCCACTCCACCCTTGGCATAGGGAGGCAGGGCCATGGGAGTTTATGCTTTGGGCAGGAATCTCAGCCATCTAAGAACTCAGAGAAATTGAGCTCTTGGGGCCAGGCACAGTGGCTAACATCTGTAATCCAGCACTTTGGGAGGCCAAGGTGGGCGGATTGCTTGAAGAGTTTGACACCAGCCTGGGCAACCTGCCAGAACCCTGTCTCTACAAAAAATACAAAAATCAGCTGGGCATGGTGGTGTGCACCTGTAGCCCCTGCTACTTGGGGGGCTGAGGTGGGAGGATTGCCTGATCCTGGTAGGTTGAGGCTGGAGTGAGCTGTTTTTGTGCTGCTGTAGTCCAGCACGAAGTGAGACCCTATCTCAAAAAAAAAAGAAATTGAGCTTTTGTTTCCCAGAAGCTGATGGGAATTAGCATTAACCTCCCAGAGCCTGATGGGATTTGGAGTCTAGAATCCAAATGGTTGATGGAAGCTGGGCGCGGTGGCTCACACCTGTAATCCCAGCACTTTGGGAGGCCGAGGAGCGTAGATCACCTAAAGTCGGGAGTTCAAGACCAGCCTGGCCAACATGGCGAAACCCTGTCTCTACTAAAAATACAAAAAGTAACTGAGTGTGGTGGCATACATCTGCAGTCTCAGATTCTTGGGAGGCTGAGGTGGGAGAATTGCTTGAACCTGGGAGGCAGAGACTGCAGTGAGCTGAGATCATGCCACTGCTTTCCAGCATAACAGAGCAAGACTCTCTCTCAGAAAAAGAAAAGAAAAAACCCAAACAACAACAACAAAAAAGCAAATGGTTGACGGAAACTGGGATCCCCTGTGTCCCAGAGGCTTATGGGAAGTGGGGGTTTAGAACTTCTAGGAGCTGACGGGAGTTGTCATCTGTGGCCTCACAGAAGGTAGCTTGCACTGGTGCACCTTGCAGTCATTAATGCCCAAAATTAAATCAAACTTGAGTTTCTTCATCCCAGAGGAAAACAGAGGCTTGGCTTCCTAGGGGCTAATAGGAGTAGGGGTATCTTTACTTCCCAGGCTCCTGTAAGAATTGGGGTCTTTGTCCTTCAGGCGCTAATAGAGTTGCCTTATCTCCTGAAACCATTAGGAGTCAGAGTGTTGATTCCCCTCTGAAGTTGGCATGGGAGGCTCTGCTGCCCAGGGCTAATGGGAGTTGAGTTTCGTTTCTTAGAGGCTGGTGGAAACTGGAGTCACTTCCTCCAAGGGAATGATGGGAACTGGAGTCTCTTTCTCCCAAGGACCCATGGGAATTGGAGTCTCTTCCTCTCAAGGGTCACGGGAATTGGAGTTCTCTGCCTCCAGGGGCCAATGGAAGTGGGAAGCCAGGCCCTTTGGTCATCCACATGCCCCTTCCAGCCCTCTGCCCCCTCTATATCCTTCAGGTACCTGGTTCTGGAGCACGTCTCAGGGGGTGAGCTATTCGACTACCTGGTAAAGAAGGGGAGACTGACGCCCAAGGAGGCCCGTAAGTTCTTCCGCCAGATCGTGTCTGCGCTGGACTTCTGCCACAGCTACTCCATCTGGTGAGCGGGCAGCTTGAGGGCGAGGCAGGGCTGGGGGCTGCCCAGGGGACAGGCCCTTGGGGGCATGTGGAAGTCTGAGCAAAAGCCATGTGGTCTGCCCCCAAATCCTTTATCCCATTGAGACATAACTCATATACCACAAAATTCCTCCTTTTAAAGTGGTTTGTGATATATTTGCAGTGGTATACATCTGCTACTATGGACTTTTAGAATTCTAGAACATTTTAGAACATTTTTATCACCCTGCACACATTAAGTAAGCAGTCACTCCCCATTTTCCTCCTGCCTCCCAGCCTTGGCAACCTACTTTCTGTCTGTATGGATTTACCTATTCCAGTCACTTCATATAAATGGAATCATACCATACATGGCCCTTTTCATATTGTTTGTTTTGTTTTTGAGACAGAGTTTTGCTCTTGTCACCTAGCAGGAGTGCAATGGCATGATCTTGGCTCACTGCAACCTCCGCCTCCCAGGTTCAATTGATTCTCCTGTCTCAGCCTCCCAAGTAGCTGGGATTACAGGTACATGCCACCGCACCCGGCTAATTTTGTATTTTTTCAGTAGAGACGGGGTTTCACCATGTTGGCCAGGCTGGTCTTGAACTCCTGACCTCAGGTGATCTGCCCACCTCAGCCTCCCAAAGAGCTGGGATTACAGGTGTGAGCCACCACGCCAGGATACATGGCCCCTTGTGACTGGCTTCTGTAACCCAGCAAAGTGTCTTCCATTTTCATGCATATTCCAGCACTTATCAATACTTTGATTCCTTTTCATGGCTGAATAATATTCCATTGTACGGACAGGCCACATTTGTTTATCCGTTCACCTGTTGATGGACAGTTTGGTTCTTCCCCCTTCCTGTTTATGATGAATAACAGCCATGAACACTCACGTTCAAGTTTTCGCGCACACCTACGTTCTCGGTTCTCTTGGGCACAGACCTAGGAGTGGAATTGCTGGGTCATGTGGCAGTCTCTAGCCTTTTGAGGGACTGCCAGCCTGTTTTCCGAAGTGCTTCACAATTTGATGGTTCTAATCTCTGCCCACCCTCATCAACACCTGTTGTTATCTCTCTTTCATTAGAGCAATCTTAGTGGATGTGAAGCAGCATCTGATTGGGGTTTTGCTTTGCATTTCTCTAAGGATTTCTGATGTTGGGCATCTTTTTATATGTTTATTGGTCACATAGATTTGGAGAAATATTCATTCAGATTCTTTGCCCCCCCCCTTTTTTTTTTTTTTTTGAGACCGAGTCTTGCTCTGTTGCCCAGGCTGGAATGCAGTGGCGTGATCTCAACTCACTGCAACCTCTGCCTCCTAGGTTCAACTGATTCTTCTGCCTTAGCCTCCCAAGTAGCTGAGATTACAGGCATGTGCCACCAAGCCTGGTTAATTTTTGTATTTTTAGTAGAGACAGGGTTTTACCATGTTGCCTGGGCTGGTCTTGAACTCCTAACTTCAGGTGATCTGCCCACCTCAGCCTCCTAAAGTGTTAGGATTACAGGTGTGAGCCACCGTGCCCTGCCTCTTTGCCCATTTTTAATTCAGTTATTTTTTTAAAATTTGATTTAGTCTTTTTATGATTGATTTGTAACACTTCTTTATTCTTGGAAGAAAAGATAACTCTAGGAATAACTCCTAAAACTTATTTATTCTGGGCTGGACTTAGTGGCTCACACCTGTAATCCCAGCACTTTGGGAAGCCGAGGCGGGTAGATGATGAGGTTAGAAGTTCAAGTCCAGCCTGGCCAACATAGTGAAACCTCGTCTCTACTAAAACTCCAAAAATTAGCCGAGTGTAATGGCAACTACAGTCCCAGCTACTTGGGAGGCTGGGGCGGTAGAACTGTTTGAACCCAGGAGGCGGGGGTTACAGTGAGCCCAGATCCTGCCACTGCACTCCAGCCTGGGTGACTGAGCAACATTTTTATAACTGGTAAGGTGCAAAATGAATGCTTTCTTCTTTTAGCCTCCTTTGTCTGCATATCCCTCCCACTGAGATGTGTTTCGGAGATGGGGTGAGGATCAGGGTGAAGGGGCTCAGACCTGGGGTGAAGGTTGCTGATAAAAAGGCCGCCTGTAGGCCGGGCACGGTGGCTCAAGCCTGTCATCCCAGCACTTTGGGAGGCCGAGGAGGGTGGATCATGAGGTCAAGAGATCGAGACCATCCTGGTCAACATGGTGAAACCCTGTCTCTACTAAAAATACAAAAATTAGCTGGGCATGGTGGTGCGTGCCTGTAATCCCAGCTACTCAGGAGGCTGAGGCAGGAGAATTGCCTGAACCCAGGAGGCAGAGGTTGCAGTGAGCCGAGATCGCGCCATTGCACTCCAGCCTGGGTAACAAGAGCGAAATTCCATCTCAAAAAGAAAAAAAAAAAAAGGCTGCCTGTTTAAATTTTCAGTTTTTGGGTTTTTAAAAAATATTTTTTTTTTTTTTTTTGAGACAGAGTTTCGCTGTTGTTACCCAGGCTGGAGTGCAATGGCACGATCTCGGCTCACTGCAACCTCCGCCTCCTGGGTTCAAGCAGTTCTCCTCCCTCAGCCTCCTGAGTAGCTGGGACTACTCAGCTAATTTTTGTATTTTTAGTAGAGATGGGGTTTCACCATGTTGACCAGGATGGTCTCGATCTCTTGACCTTGTGATCCACCCGCCTCGGCCTCCCAAAGTGCTGGGATGACCGGCTTGAGCCACAGCACCTAGCCCTGTTTAAATGTTGACACCTTCCTATTGACAAGATTGTCAAAACCCTGACATTAAAACCCTGGCCTCCAGGGGGAGATGTTCAACATACTTAACAAGTATGACCCAGCTGATGGCCAGGCAAATGGAAACTGCAGAAATCTTACACTTCCCCTCGCCCCAGACGTCAACCCTTAAATCTTGAGGACTTTGGTTCAGCGGTGGGAAGGTCCCAAGAGAGGGACCAAGGGTTTTAAGAACCAGCCTCGTATCAGCTTTACCTCAAAATATCTTGCTTTGTACAAATTCAAATACTTACAGATAAACGAATATGATGTCTGGGATCTCCTATAAATGAATGTGGGCGGGGGGAGAACGTAAGGGACGTAAATGAGATAAGACTGGACCTAAGTTGATGGTGGATGAAGCTGGGAGGTGGGTAAGTTAGGCTTCCTCATACTTCCTCTCCAGTTTTGGGTAAGTCTGTGATTGTCTGTTATAAAAAGTTTCCAAAGCCAGATGTGATGAGGCACACCTGTGGTAGCAGCTTCTCAGGAGGCTGAGGCCAGAGGATCACTTGTGCTGGGGAGGTCGTGGCTGCAGTGAGCTATGATCGTGCCACTGTGCTCCAGGCTGGGCCACACAGTGGGACCCCACCTCTAAAAATACACTTGATCTTAGCCAAAAAGCTAAGAAGCGATGCCCATTTCTAAAATTAAAACATAAAAAAGGCTGGGAGCGGTGGCTCTCGCCTGTAATCCCGGCACTTTGGGAGGCTGAGGCAGGCAGATCACCCAAGGTCAGGAGTCTGAGACCAGCCTGGCCAACATGGTAAAAACCCGGTCTCTACTAAAAATCCAAAAATTAGCCAGGTGTGGTGGCGCATGCCTGTAGTCCCAGCTACTTGGGAGGCTGAGGCAAGAGAATTGCTGGAACCCAGGAGGCGGAGGTTGCAGTGAGCCGAAATCATGCCACTGCACTCCAGCCTGGGCGACAGTGCGAGACTCCATCTTAAAATAAATAAGGCCAGATGTGGTGGCTACTCCGAGACCGAGGCAGGAGAATCACTTGAATCCAGGAGGTGGAGGCTGCAGTGAGCTGAGATGGTGTTTGCACTCCAGCCTGAGCAACAGAGCAAGACTCCGTCTCAAAAATAAAATAAAATAAAAAGAACATTTAAAAATAGACCAGGCCGGGCGCGGTGGCTCACGCCTGTGATCCCAGCACTTTGGGAGGCTGAGGCGGGTGGATCATGAGGTCAAGAGATGGAAACCATCCTGGTCAACATGGTGAAACCCCATCTCTACTAAAAATACAAAAATTAGCTGGGCATGGTGGTGCCTGCCTGTAATCCCAGCTACTCAGGAGGCTGAGGCAGGAGAATTGCCTGAACCCAGGAGGCAGAGGTTGCGGTGAGCCGAGATCTCTCCATTGTACTCTAGCCTGGGTAACAAGAGCAAAACTCCATCTCAAAAAAAAAAAAAAAGACCAAAATAAATGAATGATAATTAATGGTCTCTCACCCCCTGAAAAACCCAAAAGTATGCAGCAGTGTTCCACTGTGAGAGCCAGCAAGTGGGGCCTGGGCCTCCTGGGAGGAAGGAAGAGGCCTGAGCCCCACCTGGCTGTCGCAGCCACAGAGACCTGAAGCCCGAGAACCTGCTTTTGGATGAGAAAAACAACATCCGCATTGCAGACTTCGGCATGGCGTCCCTGCAGGTGGGGGACAGCCTCCTGGAGACCAGCTGCGGGTGAGTGCGCGTCCGCCTCCCGAGGCCCTGGGCAGGGGCGTACAAGCCGGCTGGAGGCTCACATCAGCTCTCTCCCTCAGGTCCCCCCATTATGCGTGTCCAGAGGTGATTAAGGTGAGTGAGGGGCAGGTGGAGGGGAGGGGGTGGCGGCGGCAGTGAGGGTGGTGTAGTCACAACTGGCCTTTCCCTTCCAGGGGGAGAAGTATGACGGGCGCCGGGCAGACATGTGGAGCTGTGGAGTCATCCTCTTCGCCCTGCTCGTGGTAAGGGGCCCTCACCTGTCCTGCCATTTCTAGACCAATCCCACATGCTGGGAGCATAGGACAATACATTCCGTCCTCACTGGGGGTCATCTCTGGTATTTATTTATTATTTTTAATTTTTCTATTTATTAAAAAAATTTTTTTGAGACAGTGTCTCACCCTGTCGCCCAGGCTGGAGTGCAGTGGCACAATCTCGGCTCACTGCCACCTCCTGGGTTCAAGCAGTTCTCCTGCCTCAGCCTCCCAGGTAGCTGGGATTACAGGCGCCCACCACCACACCCAGCTAATTTTTGTATTTTTAGTAGAGACTGGGTTTCATCATGTTAACCAGGTTAGTTTCAAACTCCTGGCCTCAAGTGATCCAACCGCTTCGGCCTCCCGGAATGCTGGAATTACAACCGTGAGCCACTGCGCCCAGCAGTTCATTATTTTTATTTATTTTTATGCTTTTGAGACAGGGTCTCTGTTGCCCAGCCTGGAGTGCAGTGGCACCATCTCAGCTCACATCACAGCCCCCAGTGATCTGCCTGCCTCAGCCTCCCAAAGTTCTGGCATTACAGGCATGGGCCACCGCACCTGGCCAGAAGCAGTGTTTTATGCTAGGCGCTGTTCCAAGCATGCTGTTTCACATAATTCTCTCAGCAGCCGAGGAGGGGAAGTGATGGGCCCGTGGGCATGCAGCTGATAAGCAGCAGGCCTGGGGTCAGTCCTTCGTCTCTTAACCACCAGGCTACATGACAGACAGTAGAGGCAATGAGGCCAGCTCCAAGCTGCCTTCCTGGGGCTCAGTGCTCCATGGGGAGAGCAGCCAAGGTGCTCTGGAGACCAGCTAAAAACATTCGTAACTCAGCCCTTCTTCACTTGGTGGCTGAAAGCCCAGGGCCGGGCATGGTGGCTCATGCCTGTAATCCTAGCACTTTGGGAGGCCGAGGTGGGAAGATCACGAGGTCAGGAGTTCAAGACCAGATTGGCCAATATGGGGAAATCCTGTCTCTACTAAAAATGTAAAAATTAGCCAGGCATGGTGGCACACACCTGTACTTTCAACTACTTGGGAGGCTGTGGCAGAAGAATTACTTGAACCCGGGAGGCGGAGGTTGCAGTGAGCCGAGATCATGCCACTGCACTCCAACATGGGCAACAGAGTGAGACTCCGTCTCAAAAAATAAATAAATAAAGGTCGTGTGCAGTGGCTCATGCCTGTAATCCCAGCACTCTGGGAGGCTGAGGTGGGCGGATCACCTGAGGTCGGGAATTCAAGAGCAGCCTGACCAACATGGAGAAACCTCATCTCTACTAAAAATACAAAACTAGCCAGGTGTGGTGGCCGGCACCTGTCATCCCAGCTGCTTGGTAGGCTTCTCTCAGTGTCCTCACCTTCGCTCAGTGTCCTCACCTATCCCATGGAAGTAAGCCTAGTACCTATCATTGTAAGGGTTTTAATTAATTAATTAGTTAATTTTTATTTTGAGACGGAGTTTCACTCTTCTCGCCCAGGCTGGTGTGCAGTGGCGCAATCTGGGCTCACTGCAACCTCCGCCTCGCAAGTGCCAGCACTTCTCCTGCCTCAGCCTCCACAGTGGCTGGGATTACAGGCGCACACCACCATGCCCAGCTAATCTTTTTTATTTTTAGTAGAGACGAGATTCACCATGTTGATCAGGCTAGTCTTGATCTCCTGACCTCACCTGATCTGCCCACCTGGGCCTCCCAAAGTGCTGTGACGCTGGAATTAGTGGCGTGAGCCACCGCACCCAGCCGATTTCACTGTTTAAAAATGACCAGGAAGCCAAGTGCTTCTGAAGTGCCATCTAGCATTCCCGAGCGCGGGAGGCTGTGATGTCCCTTATGGAGAAAACCCCTGTGATGGGCGTGCCGTGAGTTCAGTGTCAATGACACAGTATATGGGAAAGGCGTCTTTAAACAGAAACACGTACAAACGAGGTTATGTAATGACTGGTTGACAAAAATGTGACCAGAGGGTTGAAGGAACCTAATTATATTTCATCCAGTAGCCGTGACTGGTTGAGAGTTTGTGGTTTTATAGAACAGAACTCTCGAGAATAACAAGAATCAACTGTATTGTTGTTGCTGTTATTATAATTTATTTTTTGAGATGGAGTCTCGCTCTGTCGCCCAGGCTGGAGTGCAGTGGCGCAATCTCGGCTGACTGCAACCTCCACCTCCCAGGTTCAAGCAATTCTCCTGCCTCAGCCTCCCGAGTAGCTGGGATTATAAGTGACCACGATCATGCCTGGCTAATTTTTGTATTTTTAGTAGTGACGGGGTTTCTCCATGTTGGCCAGGCTGGTCTCAAACTCCTCATTTCAAGTGCTCCTTCCCACTTCGCCTCCCAAAGTGCTGTGATTACAGGTGTGAGCCACCACGAGCAGCCTGTTGTAATGTTTAATTCATAGCATACCCTTCCTGGGAGGATCATTATGTCCATTTAACAGAGAAAAGGAAACTGAGGTTCCATGCTAGAGCATCAGGCAACTAGAAGTCAAGCCCAGGGTTCCGTACTCCAAGATCTGCATTCAGAGGTGCCTTCTCTGTATCTCCCTATTCTCCGTCCACAGGCCTCAGATACCAGGGGCCACCAAGAGCTTGCCACACCCAGAAAAGCCCTCAAGGGCTCACAATGCCACCTCCTCCATGGTGGCTCACCTTGCCTCCTCCTCCAAGCTTTGCCCTGCTGATGAGAAGCATTCCCTCGGTCTCATATGCTCTGTTCATTTGTTCGTTACCGGTCCCCTCTGGAATGCAGCTTCTCTGCTCATTCCACCTTTGCTTATGAATTGAGCATCAAGCGTGTGTCAGGCAGTGTCCTAGGCTGAGCTCCAGGCAGGCAGGGATGTGATTTTGTCCTCTGCTTCATTGCTAGTGGCTACATCAGAATGCAGGATGCAGTAGAGGTGTGATCAATGGTCGAATGCATCACGCAGCCGGTGTGTAACAGCCCCGACTGTGGGCCCAGCACTGTAATGTATTACGGCAGGTCATTCTGATGCAGTCTGTGAGGTGGGTGCTCAGACGACCCATTGCCAAGCAGTGACTTGCCTGAGGTCATGCTGGTATAAGCCCCAGAGCAAGGATTCAAAGCAAGGCAGGGGGCTGGGCGCACTGGCTCATGCCTGTAATCCCAGCACTTGGGAGGCCAAGGCAGGTGGATAGTTTGAGGCTGGGCGTTCGAGACCAGCCTGGCCAACACGGCGAAATCCAGTCTCTGCTAAAAATACAAAAATTAAGCCAGGCGCAGTGGCTCATGCCTGTAATCCCAGCACTTGGGAGGCTGAGGCAGGTGGATCACTTTAGTTTGGGTGTTTGAGACCAGCTTGGCCAACACGGTAAAACCCCGTCCCTATAAAAATACAAAAATACAAAAATTAGGGGCCGCACGCAGTGGCTCACGTCTGTAATCCCAGCACTTTGGGAGACCAAGGTGGGCAGATCACAAGGTCAGGAGTTCAAGATCACCCTGGCCAACATGGTGAAACCCGGTCTCTACTACAAATACAAAAATTAGCCGAGTGTGTTGGTGCATGCCTGTAATCCCAACTCCTCGGGAGGCTGAGGCAGGAGAATCGCTTGAACCTGGGAGGCGGAGGTTGCGGTGAGCCAAGATCGTGCCATTGCACTCCAGCCTGGGCAACAAGAGCGCAACTCCATTTCAAAAGGGAAAGAAAGAAAAGTGTCAGCAAGGCCCGGCTTCCTCTGGAGGTTCTAGGGAAGGGTCCTTCCTGGCCTCTTCTAGCATCAGGTGTCCTTCAGTTGCAGCTGCGTCAGTCCCATCTCTGCCTCTATAAAAATACAAAATTGAGGGGCCGGGAGAGAACCATCCATCATCACATGACTGTTCTCTCTGTGCCTCTGCGCCCTCCTCGCCTCTTATAAGGACACCAGTCACTGACTTAGGGCTCAGCTGCATTCAGGTCTCTACTCCCGTTGCACCTCCTGGGATGAGCCTCGCTCATTCGCTGTCATTGTTTGGCTATTTGTTTGGAGCTGTGCAAGGGCAGAGGCCTGTTTTGTTCACTGCTGGATCCCTGACCCGGAACGGATGCTCACTTTTTGTTGAATGAGTGAATGAGTGACAACCCTTGGAATGCTGTCTAAAAGACAGCCTCCGCCCTGCAATTCTAGCCTCGTAAGCGGGGCTCCAGGCTGTACTTGCCAAGCGCCCGTTCTGCCAAGGACGAGCTAGGGGCCTTGGGCAAACTGCTGAGCCTCCCTGTGCCTCAGTTTCCCCGCCGGCAAGGTGGAGATCACCGTAGTTCCCCACCTCCAGTGCTCGTGGCGAGGGTGAAATGTGCTAATGAGGGGTCCTTGTTGTCTCGTGCCCAGGGGGCTCTGCCCTTTGATGACGACAACCTCCGCCAGCTGCTGGAGAAGGTGAAACGGGGTGTCTTCCACATGCCCCACTTTATTCCTCCGGACTGCCAGAGCCTCCTGAGGGGCATGATCGAAGTGGAACCCGAAAAAAGGCTCAGTGTGAGTTGGGGGGACCGGCGGAGGAGAGAACAGTGGGCGATGGAGACAGAAGCCCCACAAAAGTCAGAACCTGGGTTTTCAGAACCTACCCGTCAGTCCTAGGGGTGACTGGGGTCTCCAGCTGAGCCGCAACCCAAGGTCCAAGAAAGCTGCCGCTCCGAGCTGGGGAGGGGTCTACGCAAGAATGAAGCGAGCGCCCCAGCGGGAGGGCGCATGCGTGTGGAGACTAACAGGCTGCCACTGCGCATGCGGCGAAGTAATGCGGCGGGTCCTGGGTAGACACAGCGCGTGCGGAGGGCGATGCACTCAGTCACCACTAGAGGGCGACGTGCTATGTCATCCTGCCCCTGGTGGGGTGGGCGGAGAGATGATGAGGGACCCCAAAACCGCGACAGTCAACTTTCATTGCGCGCCTGCATATGCATACCACCTCACTTCTGCTTCTCTATGACTCACCACCCTCACAGCTGGAGCAAATTCAGAAACATCCTTGGTACCTGTGAGTATGGGGTAACAGGACTCTTGGGTCCCTGGCGGAAGCAGGGGTGGGGACCAGAGCAGTAGAGGCAGCTGGGAGAGTGGGATGCCAGGGTTCCTGAGTGGCAAGGGGCTAGGGACTCGGACTTATGAGCTCTGCGGGAGGAGTACACAGCTGGAGAGGGAGTCTAGGGGTCAGAGAGAAGAGGACCTAAGCTAGGAGTCCAGATCTCCCAGAAGAAGGGGCTGGGGGCCAGACTTCTGGGTCTGAAGAAGGGGCTGGGGGCCAGACTTCTGGGTCTGAAGGAGCTGCTGGGGGCCTGGATCCCTGGGTCTCAGAGAGGAGGGGCTGAGGGTCTGGACTCTTTGATCTGAGATGGGAGGCAGTGTCTGGGGGTCTGGATTTCTGGGTATGAGAGAGAAGGGCTGGGGCTTGGACTCAGATTTCTTTTTTCTTTCTTTTTTCTTTTTTTTTGAGACGGAGTTTTGCTCTTGTTACCCAGACTAGACTCCACCTCCTGGGTTCAAGCAATTCTCCTGCCTCAGCCTCCCGAATAGCTGGGACTACAGGCGCGCACCACCATCCGCAGCTAATTTTTGTATTTTTAGTAGAGACGGGGTTTCACCTTGTTGACCAGGATGGTCTCGATCTCTTGACCTCGTGATCCACCCGTCTCGGCCTCCTAAAGTGCTGGGATTATAGGCGTGAGCCACCGTGCCCGGCCGGACTGGAATTTCTAAACCTGAAGGCTGTTGTCCAGGACCCTTGAGTCTAAGATAAAGCATGTCAGCATGCTTTATCTTAGAAGCTTTATCTAGGAAGCCTGGTTCCCAATGATGTTTCTCCACTTTCCCAGAGGCGGCAAACACGAGCCAGACCCGTGCCTGGAGCCAGCCCCAGGCCGCCGGGTAGCCATGCGGAGCCTGCCATCCAATGGAGAGCTGGACCCCGACGTCCTAGAGAGCATGGCGTCACTGGGCTGCTTCAGGGACCGCGAGAGGCTGCATCGCGAGCTGCGCAGTGAGGAGTAAGACCCCAAGACCCCTGCACCCGTGTACCCACGTGGGGCAAGCTGCGCCGGCTCCCTGCGCACACACACAGCTCTAGGCGTGGCACCCTGGCCTCTCCATGGGGCGTGGTTTGAAGCTCCCGCATGGGAGTGATGGAACCCGCGGGGGAAACGGCCCAGAAACGCGCTGAGAATGTGTTAATAGATGCTGCGAGAGACATAGACCTTCCTTAAATAATACTTACCAATAGTACGTGTCCGGATGTTAGATGTTACAGTGTTAACATAATTGAGTAAAACACGGCTGAGATGTACCTCAAAGCACAGGAAACTGACTGTACTGATACCTAGAAAAGTGGAACCATGGGCAGAAATGCTGGGAACGGAGGAGACCTCCTCTGGGCGCTGATTTCTGACCTCAGCCCTCTTTTACCTCCTTCCACCTTTTCCACCCTCTGTCTTAGGGAGAACCAAGAAAAGATGATATATTACCTGCTTTTGGATCGGAAGGAGCGGTATCCCAGCTGTGAGGACCAGGACCTGCCTCCCCGGAATGATGTTGGTGAGAAGAAGGCAGGGCTTGGGGGCCAGTCTCCTGGTCTCAAGAAGGAAAGAGGCTGGGCGCCCAGACCCCAGATTCCCAAGGGAAGAAGGGGCTGCAGGCTCCGAGCTTACAGGTTTAGAGAGATTGACTTGCCCTTTGACATTGATCGAACCCCCTCTCCACTCTAGGGCTGTTTCCCCATCTGTGCAGTTTCCAAGGCAGTTGTAAGTGTGCACAGCTGGGTGAAACCATTTCTTGATTGGGTTAAAACTGTCGTCCCTCAGACCCACCCCGAAAGCGTGTGGATTCCCCCATGCTGAGCCGTCACGGGAAGCGGCGTCCAGAGCGGAAATCCATGGAAGTCCTGAGCATCACGGATGCCGGGGGTGGTGGCTCCCCTGTACCCACCCGACGGGCCTTGGAGATGGCCCAGCACAGCCAGAGGTGGGAGCCCCTGTCCCTCCAGGAGGATCCCCAGTCCCTGGGTCTAGGAGTTCAAGAATCTAGCCCCAGCTCTACTTCAAATGTGCTGTGCCCTTGGGACAATTCACCTCCCCTCTCTGGGCCTCATTTCCTCACCTGGAAAGACTGTAGAAGTGAGGAAGCATCTGTGGTTTCTGAAATCCTCCCATCTGATTGGTTGTTTTTTTTTTTTTAATCTATCCGGGTAACAGATCCCGCAGCGTCAGTGGAGCCTCCACGGGTCTGTCCTCCAGCCCTCTAAGCAGCCCAAGGGTAAGGCCAGGTCCCCAGTGGGATTTAAGAAGGGGAAGCGGGTGGAGACATGGAGCAAAGATTGAGTAGCAGAAACAAGTCCTGTGCAGCCTTGAGACTAGCTTCCTTGTCCCTGGAAGGCCAAAGAAAAGGCCTCCAAAGTATTTTGGTCCATTGGCCATTTCTACCTCCTTAGGGTTGCATGCCTGAAGTGTTCATTTACTGATTTTACAAAAGTTAGTTGAGTGCCTGCTGTGTACTAGCCTCTGCACGGGCTGGGTTTTCAGCCAAGAACATGATAGAAAGTCTTTGCCATCCTTCATTGGGGCCTGGGAAGGAGGCTAATTGGACTACAAGTTCCAGTATGCACCGGGCCAGTCTCCGTGAGTGTGCGCGAGTGGGGCTCCTAGAGCCTCCTGGGAGTTGTAGTCCGCTCGCTCATCTAGGTCTCCACTTCTCTGCAGAGTCCGGTCTTTTCCTTCTCACCGGAGCCCGGGGCTGGAGATGAGGCCCGAGGTGGGGGCTCCCCGACTTCCAAAACGCAGACGCTGCCTTCTCGGGGCCCCAGGGGTGGGGGCGCCGGGGAGCAGCCCCCGCCCCCCAGCGCCCGCTCCACACCCCTGCCCGGTCCCCCAGGTTCCCCGCGCTCCTCCGGCGGGACCCCCTTGCACTCACCTCTGCACACGCCCCGGGCCAGTCCCACCGGGACCCCGGGGACAACACCACCCCCCAGCCCCGGCGGTGGCGTCGGGGGAGCCGCCTGGAGGAGTCGTCTCAACTCCATCCGAAACAGCTTCCTGGGCTCCCCTCGCTTTCACCGGCGCAAGATGCAGGGTATGGGGACACGGACTGCTGAGTCATAATGTGGGGAGAGGGCTAGGGACTGAAAACCTGGCCCCAGGGATGTCCCTCTGGCGTATCTAGAGAGGAAGGAACTGGGGACCTGGATTCCCCCGTTCTAGAGAAGAGGGGCTTTGGAGCAGACGTGCCCCTGTTGGGGAGAGAGGTGGGGCCTCTAGCCCTGGAGTAGGACCCTGAAAGGCCCTTCCCCGGGGCTCTGGGTCACCTCCCATTGGCCTGTGGTCTGTGAGCCCCGCCCAGGGGGCGTGCCTAGGCCGAGGCTGCAACCCGGGCTCTGGAACACCTGGGAGGAGGCCAGTGTAGACCTGTGTGCTGGCGACTGCGACGATGGACAGGTATTGACCACGTTCTCTGCCTTCCCCCTACCAGTCCCTACCGCTGAGGAGATGTCCAGCTTGACGCCAGAGTCCTCCCCAGAGTAAGTCTAACCGGGAAGGAAAGGGTGGGGATGGAGGGGGTGCCCTTGGCGCCTTCCTAACCATCCTCCAACCATCCCTCCCACTTAGGCTGGCAAAACGCTCCTGGTTCGGGAACTTCATCTCCCTGGACAAAGAAGAACAAATATTCCTCGTGCTAAAGGACAAACCTCTTAGCAGCATCAAAGCAGACATTGTCCATGCCTTTCTGTCGGTGAGGGGCCTGGGTCCCTGTGGATCATGGCCACCACAAAACTGCAAGTCCCAGCAGCCTCTGGGGCTAACCACTTTGGAGGCCTGGCTACCTCCTGGGTTTTATGGCCAGAGGGGTAGAGGTCAGTAGGCAGGAAAGACTTACTGTGGCCAGAGATCTGGAAGTGGTGAGACCGGATCCTGAATTGCAATTTCCCAGATAATAGTGTCCCTGAGGATGGGTGAGTTCCCATTCCCCTACTGCGAAACTTCCCAGCCAGTTTTAAGGCTGCCCCCATTTCTGGTCTGTGGTTTTTTGCTTGGGGGCCGATGGGACTTAGATTTTTCTGTAACAGATATGGCTATGGGCAGCATTTGGAAAAGGAGCAAGCAGTGTTTCACGTGGTCTTGGAGGCTGAGGCTGTCACCCAGACATCAGAGCCACGTTAGGATTGAGTTGTCTGACCATTTGTCCATTAATCGCTGATAGGACAGAGAAAGCTACAAGTCCTTGCAGGCAAAGGGGTCTCCCAATGCGTTTTCTGTCCGTCTTTCGCTCCAGTGGCTCATGGGACTTGTAGTTCCTCAGCCAGAGCTGGTTGTGGGGCTGGGTATCCATTCCCAGGGCTCACCTCTTCCTGTGTCCTCACCTCGCTCAGATCCCCAGCCTGAGTCACAGTGTGCTGTCACAGACCAGCTTCAGGGCCGAGTACAAGGCCAGTGGCGGCCCCTCCGTCTTCCAGAAGCCCGTCCGCTTCCAGGTGGACATCAGCTCCTCCGAGGGCCCAGAGCCTTCCCCGAGACGGGACGGCAGTGGAGGTGGCGGCATCTACTCCGTCACCTTCACTCTCATCTCCGGTGAGTGTCTTGGCTAGGCTGCCCTTCGCCCAGTGCTGGGACTGTTTACGACAGCTGAGATAGTGTAGGGGCCCAGGAGGGCAGCAGCAGCAGGAGGAAATGGTGTTCAGCTGGTGCTGACTCACTGTGATCCTCCTCCCCACACAGACCCCCCACAACCCCATCCTCTATTTCCCCATTCTCTCATCAGCATTTCCCCAGGCATTTACAGTGAAAATAATGAATGTATTATCTCCCTGAAGCTTCCAAGCAGCCTCTGAGGTGTTAGTAATCACCCATTTTACAGAGGAGAAAACTGAGTCATAGGGAGGTCAGTGGACTTGCCAGAGTCACGGAATACACTGTGGCTCAAGAACAGAAAATGAAACACTGCATGTTCTCACTCATAGGCGGGTGTTGAACAATGAGGACACATGGACACAGGGAGGAGGGCACTACACACTGGGGTCTGTTGGGGGGAATAGGGGAGGGACAGCGGGGGGTGGGGAGTTGGGGAGAGATAGCATGGGGAGAAATGCCAGATATAGGTGAAGGGGAGGAAGGCAGCAAATCACACTGCCACATGTGTACCTATGCAACAATCTTGGGGTTCACATGTACCCCAAAACCTAAAATGCAATTAAAAAAAGAAAAATAAAAATAAAGAAAATGAGTAATAAATATCATCATACAGATAAAACAAAAAGAAAAGAATACGCTGTGGCTGAGCTGCAGCCCGACCCAGGCCTCCTGACCTTCCTATTACTTTAAGATGGTAGATCCAAAGGGCAAAGACACAGCACTGCTGTCTGTTATCAGTCTGCGCGGAGTAGACATCACGTAGACATCACCAGTCGACGGCAGTGCTTGCTCCTGCTGGCAGCCTCAAGGACTTTAACTCCAGATAGCCATGACCAATTGAGACTTGGCACAAGAGCCGGGCGCAGTGGCTCAAGCCTGTAATCCCAGCACTTTGGGAGGCCGAGGCGGGCGGATCACAAGGTCAGGAGATCAAGACCATCCTGGTCAACGTGGTGAAACCCTGTCTCTACTAAAAATACAAAAATTAGCTGGGCATGGTGGTGCGTGCCTGTAATCCCAGCTACTCAGGAGGCTGAGGCAGGAGAATTGCTTGAACCCAGGAGGCGGAGGTTGCGGTGAGCCGAGATTGCGCCACTGCACTCCAGCCTGGCGCCTGGCGACGAAGCAAGACTCCGTCCCCCAGAAAAAAAAAAGACTTGGCACAAGAAAGGGAAACCACCGAAATGCCTTACTGCCAATTCTACTTTCAGCTTAGTTCCTCGGTCCTGGTAGTGAGAGTCTGAATAAGGAGGGAAGCTCAGATCTCTCTGTCATCAATGTTAACACGTCACAAGTGGTAGAGGGGCTTGCCCCAAGGATTTCTAAACCAGGCGGCTGTGGAACTATGGGTGTTCCATCTCCAAAACCAGTTATGACTCTTTTATTTTTCTGTCCCCCTTAAAGTCTAATATGCAGGCTGGGCACAGTGGCTCACGCCTGTAATCCTAGCACTTTGGGAGGCAGAGGCCAGCGGATCACCTGAGGTCAGGAGCTCGAGACTAGCCTGGCCACGTGGCAAAACTGGAAAACAAAGTTTTCCTCTGTTGCCCAGGCTGGAGTGCAGTGGCACAATGGGTTCACTGCAACCTCCGCCTCCTGGGTTCAAGAGATTCTCCTGTCTCAGCTTCCTCAGTAGCTGGGATTACGGGCATGCACCACCATGCCCAGCTAATTTTTGTATTTTTAGTAGAGACAGGGTTTTGCCATGTTGGCCAGGCTGGTCTCGAACTCCTAACTTCAAGTGATCTGCCTGCCTTGGTCTTTTAAAGTGCTGAGATTACAGGCGGGAGCCATCGTGCTCGGCTCCGACTTTCTTACATTTCTGGTCCTTCATGGGGTCAACTAGAAACTAACAACAAGCAATAGTATCTATTTAAATAGAAATCGTCACCTGTTATTTGAAGTTGAAGGTATGTGAGTCTGACCGTGTTTCTTAAATAGTAGCACAGACTCATTTGCAAACCGTGAATTTACGTGGCCACAGGGGAAGTGGAGACGTGAAGGAGGAGAGCTGTTTGCTGGGTGGAGGGACTGGGTTCTGCGGGCTGGGAGGCCTTCCCATTTCTGGACCCCCAGTCAGTGTTTTTCTGCCTACCTGTCCCTCCAGGTCCCAGCCGTCGGTTCAAGCGAGTGGTGGAGACCATCCAGGCACAGCTACTGAGCACTCATGACCAGCCCTCCGTGCAGGCCCTGGCAGGTGGGTGGTGGGGGCCGTGGGTGGCGGGGAGGTCCCACCTCCAGCGTGGGACCAGGTGTTCAGCGTGAGCAGGTGTTCTGGGGTTTGGTTCGCAGAGGAGGCCCAGCTGATGGGCTCCTTCACCATTGTGTTAGCTGAGGTCTCATCAGCAGAGTCATGAGCAGGTTCCCTGAGGAGGGTCTCCCTGGCAACCTGAGGACTGGCTTCCAGGGGTCCCTAAGAGGATGACAGGCTGTGTTGGGCATCATGGAACATTCTGCCAACAGAGGTTCTAGACCTCTGTCCAGGAGGAGGGCGACCTACTGTCCTGGGTTGTTTGGGACTGAAGGGTGTTTCTGGGGTGCAGGGCTTTCAGCCTAAACCCAGGACAAGTGGGCCACCCTTTTCACTGGTCTCAGACTTCACCTCACCCTGGGGCTAGGGCCTGATGGTCCATACCGATCAGAGTTCTGAGCTGAGTTCGTGGGAATGTGCGAGATCTTGCTGTGGGGAATCAGGCCTTCCCAGCCTCACCAGTCCTGGTCATCAAAAAGTCGAATTCTCGGCCGGGCGCAGTGGCTCGAGCCTGTCATCCCAGCACTTTGGGAGGCTGAGGCGGGTGGATCACGAGGTCAAGAGATCGAGACCATCCTGGTCAACATGGTGAAACCCCGTCTCTACTAAAAATACAAAAATTAGCTGGGCATGGTGGCACGTGCCTGTAATCCCAGCTACTTGGGAGGCTGAGGCAGGAGAATTGGCTGAACCAAGGAGGCGGAGGTTGCGGTGAGCCGAGATCGCGCCATTGCACTCCAGCCTGGGTAACAAGAGTGAAACCCCGACTCAAAAAAAAAGAGTCGAATTCTCTAGCCATCAGGGAACAGCAGAGGCCAGGCCACAGTGGGGTTTGCTGCAAAGATCCCTTGGTTCATTCAACCTGCTGTAAGAAAATACCACACACTGGGTAACTTACAACAGAAATTTATTGCTGACAATTCTGGAGGCCCACAAGTCCAGCCGCCGGCAGGTTTGCTGTCAGATGAGAGCTGCTTTCTGGGTCACACACAGCACGTTTGTGCTGTCTTCACACCGCAGAAGGGGCAAGGGAACTCTGGGGCATCTTTCCTAAGGACTCTCATCCCATTCCTGAAGGCCCCACCCTCATGACTGAATCCCCTCCCCAAGACCTGACTTCCTGACACCATCACCTCGGGGTTGGGTTTCAGCACATGAATTTGGGAGGTTGCAGCGTTCAGGCCACACTGTCAGGTGTGCCTTCCCACGCAACCAGAGGTAGCTAGAAGTCTGGAGGGAAGAGAGCGCCTGCCCTGGAAATCAGCCCTCCCCTAGGAACCAGGTCCCCGGGAGATGCAGTGAACCAGGGCACTGGACTCCACTGCAGGGCACGTGGACAGCCATCTGCTCTGGGGGAGTCAGGCAGCATCCTCACAGGACCCAGGCCCCTTCCCAGACCCCATGGCCCACCGCCGTTGAAAGGAAACAGGGCCCAGTGTTGAGGGCAGGAGCCGGGGCAGCCTTGGCCTTGTCACCAGAAACCCTGAGTCCCAGGGTCAGGTCTTTGCTCTGGAGCCGTGGTTCTCAACGAGGGGAGCTGTTTTCGCCCGTGTTAGTTTCCTGTGGCCGCCATCCACAAATGACACAGCCTTGGTGGCTGAAACAACACAAGTGACTTTCTTTTTTTTTTTTAGTCAGAATCTCGCACTGTCACCCAGGTTGCTGCAACCTCTGCCTCCTGGGTTCAAGCGATTCTCCTGCCTCAGCCTCTCGAGTAGCTGGGATTACAGGCGCCTGCCACCACGCTCAGCTAATTCATTATATTCTTAGTAGAGACAGGGCGTCTGGAACTCCTGACCTAGTGATCTGCCTGCCTCAGCCTCCCAAAGTGCTGGGATTGCAGGTGTGAGCAACCTCGCCCAGCTTTTTTTTTTTCAGATGAAGTCTTGCTCTGTCACTCAGGCCGGAGTGCAGTGGCATAATCTTGGTTCAAGATTCTCTTGATCACCTCCTGGGTTCAAGCAATTCTCCTGCCTCAGCCTCCCGAATAACTGGGATTACGGGCATCTGACACTACGCCCAGCTAATTTTTGTGTTTTGAGTAGAGACGGTGTTTCACTATGTTGGCCAGGCTGGTCTTGAACTCCTGACCTTGTGATCCTCCCTCCTTGGCCTCCCTAAGTGCTGAGATTACAGGTGTGACCCACCGTGCCCAACCACAAGTGACTGTTAAGCAGTCCTGGAGGTCAGAAGTCCCCCATGGTCTCCCTGGGCTAACATCGGGGTGCCTGGAGGGCTTCACTCCTGCCCGGAGGCTCTCAGGCAGTCTTTCCCTGCGTTTCCCGGTTCCTAGATGCTGCCGCACGCCTTTGCTTAGGGCCCTTCCTCCATCTCCAAAGCCAGTGACGCCATATGTCCCTCTGACCAACCTTAGCTGGGAAAAGGTGACTCAGTGGGACCCACGCAGATGCTCCAAGATAATCTCCCACCTCAAGATCTTTAACCTTCCCCACAGCACAGGGTGTCTTCTGCCCTGTCAGGGACGTCGTCACGAGTTCTCAGCATCTCATGTGGACATCCTTGGAGGGGCCGTCACTCAGCCTAGCACAGCCCCCTGGGAGATACTTAGCACTGTCTGGAGATTTTGCTTATCTCAACTGGGGAGAGCAGGGGCATGCCAGTGGCTTCTCGTGGGTGGAAGCCAGGAATGCTGCACCCATCCCACAATTCACACAACAGCCCCCATGACAGCTGGGTCCCGAAGGGCAGTCATGAGGTGGAGAAACAAGGTTTTCTGGTTGCTAGGGGCAACCGGAAAGCAAATTAGGTCTCCTGGACCCCGTTGCCAAGGAAAGCTGGACTTAACAACCAGCGGTCCCAAAAGGGGCACACTCTCAAAGATGAGGGCTAACAGGCATCCCGGGGGAATCAGCCACCTATCTCATAAAGGAGAACAGAGTGGGGGGCCAGGCGTCCAAGTCATATTGGTTGCTATGACAACAAGCCCCCCAGTTTCTTTTTTTTTTGGGATGGAGTCTCCCTATATCACCCAGGCTGGAGTGCAATAGCACAATGTCAGCTCACTGCAACCTCTACCTCCCAGGTTCAAGCGATTCTCCAGCCTCAGCCTCCCGAGTAGCTGGGATTACAGGCACCCACCATCATGCCCGGCTAATTTTTGTATTTTTAGTAGAGACAGGATTTCACCATGTTGGCCAGCCTGGTCTTGAACTCCTGACCTCAAGTGATGCGCCTACCTCAGCCTCCCAAAGTGCTGGGATTACAGGCATGAGACACTGCGGCCAGTCCCCTCAGTTTCTCTTAAGAGAGAAATGAGGTCTCTGCCAGGGAACCTCAGGTCATCCTAGGCCCCATGGAACTTGCTTCAGACCACCCGGCAACCAGTGTTTCCACCGCAGTCCCCCGGGAGGAGGTGGCCTCAGGCCCCACCGAAGGGTGACCTGCGTCAGGCTGCCCCAGCGTGAGGGGCCTGAGGCGCCCCCACCAGTAGGCTCCCTTGAGCCCCGTTCCATAGAAATTTCTCCCTAACATCCAGACTAGGAAGGAGTCGGGGGCCTCTGGCTGTTTCTTAGCAAATAGTATCACAGCCAGAATCTGAGGCTCTCCTGAAATTGGGCCTGGCCCAGGTCTCCTGTGGACGAACCTGGCCCCTTTTCCAAAGCCACAAGAGTTACAGGGGCCTAGGGTGCAGCCCCCATCCTAGGGAAGCCAGGCCCGGTCACTGCGGGTGTGTAACCAAGTCTGCAGGCTTCCAGCAGGTGGTGGAGGGATCAGGCCTTATCGGAGATCCGGCTGGAGCCTCGGGGCAACTGAGACCTACCGATAAGAGACCCTGCTCCCATCCCTGGTAAGGGGAACCTCAGCCCTGGGCTGTGGAAACCAGGAAAAACCTCTTCCTCCCTCGCAGATGAGAAGAATGGGGCCCAGACCCGGCCTGCCAGCGCCCCACCCCGAAGCCTGCAGCCCCCGCCTGGCCGCCCAGACCCAGAGCTGAGCAGCTCTCCCCGCCGAGGCCCCCCGAAGGACAAGAAGCTCCTGGCCACCAACGGGACCCCTCTGCCCTGACCCCAGGGGGCCAGGGAGGGAGGGGACCCCCCACCCCCTTCCCTGCCCCCCAACTGTGAATCTGTAAATAAGGCCCAAGGAACATGTCGGGAGGGGGGTGGACACAAAACCCGGCCTTGCCCTGCAGGGATGGGGCTCCGTGGGCCGTGCCCAAATGGGGGTGGTTCTAGGGGAATGGGGGCGGGGGAGCTGTTTCTATTTTATTTATTAATTTATTATTTTATTTATTGATCAATCTCTCTGTGGGGTGGGGTGGGGGAGGGGAGGGACGGGAGCTGGTTGGGGTGGCTTAGCAGATCCGGACAGGGCCCTCTGTCCCTGTGTCGTCCCCAACCCCCTCTCCCTGGGCCCCTCCTCCCCTGGTCCTCTCCCAACGACCTTCTGTACGGATTTGCTCTCCGGAAGGAATTCTGGTTTCGCGTGATCCTGCCTGCGTCTGTGTCTCTGATTCCGCCGGCGGCAAAAAAAAAAAAAAAAAAAGATAATAATAAATAGCCTTGATCAGGGACAGCTGGCTGGCCTTGGCCTCTCGCTTCCTGGGTGCCCAACTGCAGGGGCAGGGCCCGAAGGCGGGGACAGGGATGCTGGGTGCGGCCAGCTGTTTAGAGGTCATCCGTGCTGGCATGCACGTCCTCCAGCACCGGGTCAGTCAGCGGCAGCCCCAGCTGGTTGGAGAGATCCCCTGTGGCTCATCTTCCGGGGTGCAGGGTGCTGGGATGGGCCCCATCTTTGCTGCTTCAGTGGTGAGGGTGAGGCCGGGGTCAGGATGCCTGCGACAGCCGGACTGGCAGGGAGATGGGGGAGGCTGGCGGGGGACTGAGGCTGGGCCATGGCTGAACACACAGGGTGCAGCTCTGCAGGGTGGAGAAGTCCACGGCCAAGAGACCGAAGAGCGTGAACAGCAGCATGGCCACGACCCACTCGCAGGCCGCAGAGACGCCACGCAGTGAGTAGGCGTGGAGGACGAACACTGCCCCAGGGTCAAGGGCCACGTTGCTGCTGTGACGGACGCAGAGCCTGGCCTGTTCTCTGTGCCACCTCAAGCTGGGCTGAGGCCGTCTCTGGGTGTCCCGCCCTCAGCTTCCACCTTCCTCCATGCCTCCTCACCAATGGTGTCTAGCCTTGGTCCCTGGTGCTCTCCAGCCCCGTCTCCATCTCAGGGTGCCTGACACGCTTTCCTTACTAGTGCATTCCCGATATCCCAAAACGTTTTCATCCCCCTTCCCTGACCCAGGAAAGCCCTGCTTGCTTGCCTCCCTCCATGTCCAGGAGACCCAGCTACCATCGCTCCTGCCTACAAACACTCAGGGTTTCCTAAACACGCCTCCCTCCTGCCGCCAGCCCCGGACTGTGTTTTCGCCTTTCTCCAGAGCATCCTCCCGACTGCCCAGGGCCCACAGGCCGCTGCTGCTCACTCCCAGTCTGACCTCTTCCGTCTAAAATCTGTTTCCCCGTCTGTGCATCCCCTCCTCCGTGACAGCCCCATCCACTCATGTACCCCGGCAGACTCTCCCCCCAGCCCTACCGGTCACCCCAAATCTTGTCCCATCTGCCTTCCCTGCCTCTCTCCAGACCTCTCCTCACATCTTGCGCCTTTCTCTCCTGGTCTGCCCGGTCCCTTCTCTGCTTCTCTCGCCTCCCACCAGCTCCTTAAGAGCTTTTTCTGCTCCACCAGCCCATGCAGACTCCAGGCTCCTGCCTAGTAGACACCTCTTGTTTTCTGGAACCTTTCTCAGCAGAGCTGTTCTCCTCACCCCTCCTGGACCATTTATTCCATTCATTCACGGATTTCTGGCTGGGTGCAGTGGCTCACACCTGTAATCCCAGCACTTTGGGAGGTCGAGGTGGGTGGATCACCTGAGGTCAGGAGTTTGAGACCAGCCTGGCGAATATCGTGAAACCCCGTCTCTACTAAAATGACAAAAATTAGCCAGGCATGGTAGCACATGCCTGTAATTCTAGCACTCGGGTGGCAGAGATAGAAGAATTGCTTGAACCCGGGAAGCAGAGGTTGCAGCAAGTTGAGATTGTACCGCTGCACTCCAGGTTGGGCACCAGAGTGAGACTTCATCTCAAAAAAAAAAAAGGATTTCTAAAGGGGCTGAAAAGTGGCTCACGCCTACACTCCCAGCATGTGGGGTGGCTGAGGTGGGAGAACTGTTTGAGGCTAGGAGTTCAAGACTAATCTGGGCAACAGAGTGAGACATGGTCTCTTAAAAAAAAAAAAAAATAGGCTTGGCACAGTGGCTCATGCCTGTAATTCCAGCACTTTGGGAGGCCGAGGTGGGCGGACCACGAGGTCAGGAGTTCAAGACCTGCCTGGCCAACATGGTGAAACCCAACTCTACTAAAAATACAAAAATTAGCTGGATGTGGTGGCGTGTGCCTGTAGTCCCCACTATTCGGGAGGCTGAGGCAGAAGAATCGCTCGAACCTGGAAGGTGGAGGTTGCAGTGAGCCTAGATTACATCACTGCACTCCAGCCTGGGCAATAGAGCAAGACTCTGTGTCAAAACAAAACAAAACCAAAAAAAAAAAAAAAAAAAGAAACCTTCATCTGTCATGGTAAAAATGTTTTTTTTCTTTTTTCTTTTTTTTTTAAGATGGGATTTCACCATGTTGGTCAGGCTGGTCTTGAACTCTCGACCTCAGGTGATCCATCCGCCTTGGCCTCCAAAGTGCTTCGATTACAGGCTTGAGCCACCACACCTGGCCAGTAAAAAATGTTTTAAAAATAAAAATAAATCAGTGGCTCACGCCTGTAATTCCGGCACTTTGGGAGGCCGAGGTGGGCAGATCACCTGAGGTCAGGAGTTTGAGACCAGCCTGACCAACATGGAGAAACCCCCACCTTTACTAGAAATATGAAAAATTAGCCGAGCAGCCAGGCGCGGTGGCTCAAGCCTGTAATCCCAGCACTTTGGGAGGCCGAGGCGGGTGGATCACGAGGTCAGCAGATCGGGACCATCCTGGTCAACATGGTGAAACCCCGTCTCTACTAAAAATACAAAAAATTAGCTGGGCACGGTGGTGCGTGCCTGTAATCCCAGCTACTCGGGAGGCTGAGGCAGGAGAATTGCCTGAACCCAGGAGGCGGAGGTTGCGGTGAGCCGAGATCGCGCCATTGCACTCCAGCCTGGGTAACAAGAGGGAAACTCCGTCTCAAAAAAAAGAAAAAAAAAGAAAAATTAGCCGAGCATGGTGGCACATGCCTGTGATCTCATCTACTTGGGAGGCTGAGGCAGGAGAATGGCTTGAACCTGGGAGGCAGAGGTTGCAGTGAGCTGAGATCAAGCCCTTGTACTCCAGACTGGGCAACAAGAGTGAAAGTCTGTCTCAAAAAAAAAAAAAAAAAAATCACCCTGGCATGATGGTGCATGCCTGTAGTCCCAGTTACTCAGGAGACTGAGATGAGAGGATTACTTGGGCCCTGGAATTCCAGGCTGCAGTGAGCTATGATTGTGCCACTGCAGTCCAGCCTGGGTGACGGAGTGACACTGTCACTTATGAAAAAAAAAACCCACAAGGGTTTCTAAGCTTTGTCTGTGCCAGGCAGGGTGTGAACCGTGAATGAGGCAGACACCATGCCTGGCCCTGTGGGTCTCACAGCAGCAGAGACGTGTGAGCCTCTAAACAAATAGCTTACCCGGGTCTGACCCTGTTCCTCCCCTGCTCACAAGCTTTCTTGTTTTTTTAAGATTGAGTCTCACTCTGTCACCCATCCTGGAGTGCAATGGCGTGATGTTGGCTCACTGCAACTTCTGCCTCCCAGGTTCAAGCAATTCTCGTGCCTCAACCTCCCGAGCAGCTAGGACTACAGGCATGTGCCACCATGCCCAGCTAATTTTTGTATTTTTAGTAGAGACGGGGTTTCACCCTGTTGGCCGGGCTGGTCTCAAACTCCTGACCTCAGGTTATCTGCCCCCCTCGGCCTCCCAAAGTGCGGGGATTATAGGTGTGAGCCATGGTGCCTGACCATAAGCTTCCTATGGCTCTCTATCACCACCTGGCAGACGCCCAAGCCTCTAATCCCTTATTTTACAGCTCTCAGCCCTGGCCCTGCCAGCAGCCTCATCCTCCCCTAGGCCTGGTCTTTCTGGTCCGTGCATGTACCTGCAGTGTGCCCTCAACCTCCCAGCCCACAAGGCTCAGGCCAAGCTCAGAATCCAGGCTCAGAATCCAGCCAGTCTCAGGCCCATCTTTGCAGACTTCAGCCCTTACCACAGCTGCTTTTATGGTTCCCTCCCCTACCTACTCTACCCAACAGACAATGGAGTCCCACTGAAGGAAGGGCCCTGCAGCCAAACTGATCGTCAGAGCTAGTTTACAAGATCAGGGTCTGGATCTTATCAGCATCACGTCTCCTGCAAAGGAGACCTGATGGTCTCATACCCCAGGTCACTAAAGGCCAGCCTGAAGGGCCAGCCCTCTCACCTATTTTGTGACGATACACTTTGTCACTCCAAGAAATATGTCACTATCTCCATTTTGCTGAGAAAATTCCCAATAAATGGATGCACTTAATACAACCAACAAAGGGCCTTAGCTGGTTTCTCTCCATTCTCTTCTGCATGCTCTGGGCCTCCACACAAATGAGAAAGCCCTCCCCAACAAGGCTGGGTTTGCGGCCCCTCCTCTACACTCTACCTAGGAGAATTAATCCCTGTGGGCCCGGCGCAGTGGCACACACCTGTAATCCCAGCACTTTGGGAGGCTGAGGCGGGTGGATCACGAGGTCAAGAGATCGAGACCATCCTGGTCGACATGGTGAAACCCCGTCTCTACTAAAAATACAAAAAATTAGCCGGGCATGGTGGCGCGTGCCTGTAATCCCAGCTACTCAGGAGGCTGAGGCAGGAGAATTGCCTGAACCCAGGAGGCGGAGGTTGCGGTGAGCGGAGATCCCGCCATTGCACTCCAGCCTGGTTGACAAGAGTGAAACTCCGTCTAGAAAAAAAAAAAAGAGATGGAAACCAGCCTGGCCAACATGGTGAAATATAAAAATTAGCCAGGTGTGGTGGTGTGTGCCTGTAATGCCAGCTACTCGGGAGGCTGAGGCAAAGAATCGCTTGAAACCAGGAGGTGGAGGTTGCAGTGAGCCAAGATCACATCACTGCACTCCAGCCTGGATGACAGAGTAAGAATCCATCTCAAAAATCATCATCGTCATCATTGTTATGATAAAAGCAAATCCATGTCGTGGCTATGGAAACTGAGGCCTCAGAGAAGGACTTGACCCACCTGGAAGTATGCTCCTGGGTTCTAGGGATGGCTAAGAAGCAAGTTGGAATGGTAGGGCGCGGTGGCTCACACCTGTAATCCTAGCACTTTGGGAGGCTAAGCTGGGTGGATCACCTGAGGTCAGGAGTTCAAGACCAGCCTGGCCATCATGGTGAAATCCCGTCTTTTTTTTTTTTTCTTTCTTTCTTTTAAAAAAAAAAAAGAGAGAGAGAAAGACAGAGAAAAAAAGAAGTGAGTTGGAATTGAGTCAACCTTTTTTTTTTATTTTTTTGACAGAGTCTCACTCCGTCACCAGGCACTAGGCTGGAGTGCAATGGCGCGATCTCGGCTCACCGCAACCTCCGCCTCCTGGGTTCAGGCAATTCTCCTGCCTCAGCCTCCCGAGTAGCTGGGACTACAGTCATGCACTACCATGCCCAGCTAATTTTTGTATTTTTAGTAGAGACGGGGTTTCACCATGTTGACCAGGATGGTCTCGATCTCTTGACCTCGTGATCCACCCGCCTCGGCCTCCCAAAGTGCTGGGATTATAGGCGTGAGCCACCGCGCCCGGCTGAGTCAACCATTATATGGTGTGCTAGTAAATGTTTAACAAGTGGCTCTGGTTGGTGGCATTCGCCAATTATAGCAGTATAAATACTTCCATGATGGTGACTTCAAGCTGCTAGCATGCTATCACAGGAGCTGGAGTCAGCAGGAATGCACACAGTACCCTTCAGAGCCCGCACAAGCCACCTGCAGCCCACCAGAACTTCCTATGCGCCTCAGCCAACAGACCTTTCCTGCCCGTACCTGTTTTCACTTGTAAACACCCACCATGATTCCTGGCACAGAGTGGGTGCCCTGAAGGGACTGTTACTGGCATGTCATTCTTCCAGTGTTTACTGGTCACTCCCTGTATCCCAGGGGCAGATCTAAGCACCTTAGGCACATTATCTTGTCTACTCCACAACCCTGGGGTCAGCCCTGTCATCTGCATTTGAGAAACGAGGAAGCTATTGACTCCAAGAAGCGACAACCAGGGGAAGCTTCCCTCGGCTAGGATGTGGAGGACAGGGGATTCCAACCCAGGTACCGTGACATCAAAGTCGGCACCCTCGATGACAGAGCCATAATCCCGTGCAAAGAAGCCACAACCAGGGGAAGCTTCCCTCGGCTGGGATGTGGAGGACAGGGGATTCCAACCCAGGTGCCGTGACCTCAAAGTCGGCACCCTCGACCACAGAGCCATAATCCCGTGCAAAGACAGAAGCTCAGAGAAAGGAAGAGACGTCCCCAGTGACACACAGCCAGGCAGGAAGACCAACTCCAAGGAAGAGCCACCCCCAACCCTTTCCCGGGACACAAGAAGGATACTGGCTACAATGAGGATGGTGCAGAAGCTGCAGAGACCCAGGCGGAGTGGCCCAATCCAGGCAGCCCCAGGCTGGGGCAGGCTCTTCAGCCTCCACAGGAGGAGCTGCAGCCAGAAGTAGACATTACCCAAGACGAAGGCAAGGAAGGCCCCTGCCAAGTGCGTAGGCCTCTGATTCCTTTCCTGGGAGGAGAGGGGAGGAGTTGAGAGGGAGACTCTGGAAGGAAGGAAAGGGGCCCCAAAGGGGTCCGGGCCCTTCACCAACGCAGTACACAGTGATGGCGAACTTTCCATACCCAGCAATGGGCTCATTAAGTACGTGGGCTACGGTCAGCTTCAGAAGGGCAGGCATTTAAATGCTGTAGCCTCAATTCCTAGAACAGTACCTGCTGAGTAAATATGAGGGGGATAAATCTTGCATTCTCAAGGGAGGGGACAGATATTGCCCTCAAAATTGGTCTTGCAGGCGAAAAATTCTTTTTTTTTTTTTTGAGACGGAGTTTCACTCTTGTTACCCAGGCTGGAGTGCAATGGCGCGATCTCGGCTCACCGCAACCTCCGCCTCCTGGGTTCAGGCAATTCTCCTGCCTCGGCCTCCTGAGTAGCTGGGATTACAGGCACATGCCACCGTGCCCAGCTAATTTTTGTATTTTTAGTAAAGACAGGGTTTCACCATGTTGACCAGGATGGTCTCGATCTCTTGACCTCATGATCCACCCGCCTCGGCCTCCCAAAGTGCTGGGATTACAGGCATGAGCCACTGAGCCCGGTGAAAAATTCTTAAATATTACAATTGCATGTGACTCACAGATATATAGCACATATTCTATTAAAATTTTTAAATATTTAAAATTTCAGCCTGGCAGGGTGGCTCACATCTGTAATCCCTGCTCCTCAGAAGGTGAAGCAGGCAAATCACTGTGAGCTCAGGAGTTCGAAACTCACCTGGGCAACGTGGCAAAACCTTGTTTCTACAAAAACTACAAATATTAGCCAGGCAGGTGGCCTGTAGTGCCAGCTACTCAGGAGGCTGAGGCTGGACGATCACTTGAGCCCAGGAAGTGGAGGTTGTAGTGAGCTGAGATGGCACCCTGTCTCAAAGATAAATAAAAAATAATATAAATAAAATACTTAAAAATTTATGGGAAGAAAGGACCACCAGGGTGAAATGTCTAAAAAGACTCCTTAGAGGAGCAAAATAATAGGTTGAGGGCTGGGCGCAGTGGCTCACACCTAGCGAGGCCAAGGTGGGCAGATCACTTGAGGTCAGGAGTCTGAGACCAGCCTGGCCAACATGGTGAAACCTTGTCTCTACTAAAAATACAAAAATAAGCCAGGTGTGGTGGTGGGTACCTGTAATCCCAGCTACTTGGGAGGCTGAGGTAGAAGAATCACTTGAACCCAGGAGACGGAGGTTGCAGTGAGCTAAGATCTTACCACTACACTCCAGCCTGGGCCACAGAGCAAGATTCTATCTCAAAAAATAAAAAATAAATAGGTTAAGAAGCACTTTGGAAGGCTGAGGCAGGTGCATCATTTGAGATCAGGAGTTCAAGACCAGCCCAGCCAACAGTAAAACCCCGTCTCTACTGAAAATGAAAAAAAAAAATTAGCCGGGCATGGTGGCAGGCACCTGTACTCCCAGCTACTTGGTAGGCTGAGGCAGGAGAGTCACTTGGCCCCAGAGGCGGAGGGTGCATGACTGAGATCGTGCCCCTGCACTCCAGCCTGGGTGACAGAGCAAGACTCCATCTCCTTTTTTTTTGTTTTTGTTTTTTCTTAGGACTCCATGTCCAAATAAAATAAATAAATAAATAGGGCCGGGCGTGGTGGCTCACGCCTGTAATCCCAGCACTTTGGGAGGCCAAGGCAGGTGGATCACGAAGTCAAGAGATCGAGACCATCCCGGTCAACATGGTGAAACCCCGTCTCTACTAAAGATACAAAAAATTAGCTGGGCATGGTGGCACGTGCCTGTAATCCCAGCTACTCAGGAGGCTGAGGCAGGAGAATTGCCTGAACCCAGGAGGTGGAGGTTGCGGTGAGCCAAGATCACGCCATTACACTCCAGCCTGGGTAACAAGAGCGAAACTCCGTCTCAAAATAAATAAATAAATAAATAAATAAATAAATAAGGTTCAGGGGCAATAAGGACTGACCTAGTTAAAGTCTTTATGGCGACAGAATGAAGTCATGAGCAAAATGGAAAACCTGCTGCCAAATAGCTCAGTAACTTTTTTTTTTTGAGACTGAGTCTTGCTGTTGTGCCCAGGCTGGAGTGCAGTGGCATGATATCCGCTCACTGCAACCTCCACCTCGTGGGTTCAAGCGATTCTCCTGCCTCAGCCTCCCAAGTAGCTGGGACTACAGGTACCTGCCACCACCCCCGGTTAACTTGTTGTATTTTTAGTAGAGATGGGGTTTCGGCAGGGCGCGGTGGCTCACGCCTATAATCCCAGCACTTTGGGAGGCCGAGGCGGGTGGATCACGAGGTCAAGAGATCGAGACCATCCTGGTCAACATGGTGAAACCCCGTCTCTACTAAAAATACAAAAATTAGCTGGGCATGGTGGTGCGTGCCTGTAATCCCAGCTACTCGGGAGGCTGAGGCAGGAGAATTGCTTGAACCCAGTGGGCAGAGGTTGCGGTGAGCCGAGATCGCGCCATTGCACTCCAGTCCGGGTAACAACAGCAAAACTCCGTCGCAAAAAAAAAAAAAAAGAGAGAGAGAGAGAGATAGGGTTTCACCACGTTGGCCAGGCTGGACTCGAACTCCTAACCTCAGGTGATCCACCGGCCTCAGCCTCCCAAAGTGCCGGGATTACAAGTGTGACCCACAGAGCCCGGCCAGTAACTTCAGCATTAAATGAGCTGGGGAGAGGAGCTGTCAGAAAATTAACCCAACCTCCTCGAGGTCAACGAAGTCCTGTAGAAAACAGCCTCACCCAGAGCCCCTCATTCAGAGAGCAAAGGAATCCAGCCGGTCCGCGGCCAGTGGCCAAAGAAAAATACAAGTCCCGGAAGGCTACGGGGGAACCAGCCCTCGATACAATAAGCCTATGGCCGCAGGGCATTCTGGGAAGTGTAGTCCCAGGCGCCGGTCGGCGCGGACCCTGGGCACTGACTGGGTCATACCTGGAAATTGCCTACCACGGAGGTGCCCAGGGCACAGAGAAGACCCGTCCATAGGATTAGCTGGTTAGGCCACCTTCCGACGCCCCAGTCCCGGAGCTGGTGGTAACGGACAATGCAGATCCACGCGGCTGGGAGGAGAAGGGAGAGAGAAATAGGAGGGAACCCGCCCCAGACTCCGGGAACCCAGTGAGGGAGGCGAGGGGGCAAGGTGAGGGGGAAGGCGGCGGAATCCTGGATTTTGGGGAAGGAGGGGTCTGGGGCATGGACCCCTGGGTTTGAGAAAACGAGGAGTCTTGGAGCTTGGCTAGGCTGGGGAGCGCCGAACCAAAAAGACCCGTGCAATATAATATTTACCCAGAGCGGCTCCCACATTGAGCACCTGGCTGAAGATGCAGCTCTGAGGGGGGAAGGATCCGCAGAAGCTGAGGAGCACAAGGGGGTCATCCTGGGTGCTCCAGGCCAGCGCCCCCCACCGCCACCCTCGGGCATAACTACCTGATGTAGGGAAAGCCCTTGCTGAGGTCCACAGTCCTGTTGGCCACTGCAATGGCAAAACTGTGGGGAGATCAGAGTGAGTGGGCAACTTTCACCAACTTTCCCTCTGTTGACCAAACAAACACGGACTTCTAGCCCCTCCACCCTATACCAGGACTCCAGGTCCCCAGTCCCCTCCTCCTTCAGACCCACAAATTTAGGCCCCCAGCCTCTCTTCCCTCAGACCCAGGAGTCCAGACCCCCCAGCCCCTCCTCCCTCAGACCCAGGAGTCCAGACCCCCCAGCCCCTCCTCCCTCAGACCCAGGAGTCCAGGCCCCGGCCCCTCCTCCCTCAGACCCAGGAGTCCAGGCCCCCAGCCCCTCCTCCCTCAGCCCCTGGAGTGCAGACCCCAACCCCTCCTCCCTCAGACCCTCCTCCCTCAGACCCAGGAGTCCAGACCCCCCAGCCCCTCCTCCCTCAGACCCAGGAGTCCAGGCCCCCAGCCCCTTCTCCCTCAGACCCAGGAGTCCAGGCCCCAGCCCCTCCTCCCTCAGACCCAGGAGTCCAGGCCCCCAGCCCCTCCTCCCTCAGCCCCTGGAGTGCAGACCCCAACCCCTCCTCCCTCAGACCCTCCTCCCTCAGACCCAGGAGTCCAGACCCCCCCAGCCCCTCCTCCCTCAGACCCAGGAGTCCAGACCCCCCAGCCCCTCCTCCCTCAGACCCAGGAGTCCAGACCCCCCAGCCCCTCCTCCCTCAGACCCAGGAGTCCAGACCCCCCAGCCCCTCCTCCCTCAGACCCAGGAGTCCAGACCCCCCAGCCCTCCTCCCTCAGACCCAGGAGTCCAGACCCCCCAGCCCCTCCTCCCTCAGACCCAGGAGTCCAGACCCCCCAGCCCTCCTCCCTCAGACCCAGGAGTCCAGACCCCCCAGCCCCTCCTCCCTCAGACCCAGGAGTCCAGACCCCCCCAGCCCCTCCTCCCTCAGACCCAGGAGTCCAGACCCCCAGTCCCTCCTCCCTCAGGCCCAGAAATCCAGGCCCCAGCCCCCTCCACCCCGGAGTCCATGGTGCCTCTGACACTCACACAATCCAGACGCCGGAGATAGCCCACACAGCGAGGAAGGCAGGCATCAGGGACAAGCGGCCCCACATGCTGGACTCTGTAGGGGAAGGACAGGGGCTGAGGCTGGGCATGTCTCTCTCACACCTGAAGAACCAGCCCTCAGCAGAATCCAGGTGTATGAGATTGTGGCCCCGGCCGCTGGGCTCCCTTTGGCTCTCAGGCAGAAGTGATGAGGCTCTGATGTAATCTGCCAGCTCTCCACTCCAGGCCATAGCCCTATCTCCTGCAGCCTTCAATCCTGTCTCACAGATTCTCCTGCCTGGGGAATTTCTCCCTGTCCTCCCAGCCCCTCCCTGCACCTCCCAGCCTCCGGGGCCTCCCTGGGATGCTCACCTCTCCAAACTCCCTGGGGCTCTCAGTCCTGGGACTGCTGCTGGGTGAGCCTGGGGAAGAATGACTGGCATTTCAGGATAGGGCTCGGGCAGGCCGAGGCAGAGGCAAAGTCCAGGCTGGAGCGCTGCCTGGGACCTTGGGTCTACCCACCACTTCTGGAGGGCTCTTTACCCAAACCGCCACGTCCTGTCTCCTCAGAACCTAGCAGGCCGCACCTTAGCTTCAGGGGCCCCTAATTTCCTTCCTCCAGCTTTGTGGGTTCAACGTCCAAAGTCTCAGCCCTTCCCTCCCCAGGAACCAGAAATCAGAGCCTCCAGCTCTCTGTAGCCCGGAAGACCCAGAATTCCAGGGCCCCAGTTGCTCATAGAATGCAGATATATTCTTCTGTACCTCCTGGTGTCCAAACTCCCAGCTCTTACCTACTCGGGGACCCAAGAGTGAGGGCCTCAGGTCCGCCTGCTCTGGGTGCAGCTTCTGGTTTTGGGCTGAGATATGCAGCCCTGATGACCCCGCCTCCTCCCCTCCGCTCTCCTTCCTCTCACCCTTCCCCTTTCCCTGCTGGAGTTCCCCAGGCAGGCTGAGCCAGGGTGGGATGGGAGCTCTTGGTGATGACATCTCCATCCGAAAATCCCCCCAGCGAGACAAAGACTGCTTCTGCGTGACCCTTTCCTTCTCTCTCCCAGTAGGCGCCTTCAGCTTCTGACCTCTTCCCAGCCTGGTGCTTGAGTATACTGGGTCCCGGCCTCCTCCTTCTTCCTGGGACCCAGGAGTCCAGTCCCTCAGACCCAAGGTCAGACCTCTAGGTCCTCATCCCTTAGACTCGGGAGTCGCTCCTGCCTCTGACACTCTCGAGGTCCAGACCCCAAGTAGGGGCAGGGACAGGCAGCATCACGTGCTGGGCTCTGCAGGGGAACCAGAGGGGCTGAAGCTGGGCCCCTCCCTCTTTCCTCTCTCTCTGTCTCTCTCCTACCTTCACACCTGAAGAACCAGCCCTCAGAAGGGCCCAGACGCCTGAGATTGTGGCCCCGGCCTCCGGCCCCCCACTGGCTCGCAGGCAGAAGTCACTTGTGGGGGCTTATCTAATCGGCAGGCCAGTTGTCCTCCACTCGGGGCAATGTCCCACCCATCCTGCAGTGTTCAATCCTCCTGTTTCACAGATTCTCCAGCTTGGGGAGTTTCTCCTGCCCTCCCAGACCCTCCCTGCTCTCCCAGCCTCTGGGGCCTCCCCAGGATGCTCCCCTCTCCAAGCTCCCTGGGGCTCTCAGTCCTGGGACTGGGGCTGGGTGAGCTTGGGGAAAAAGGGCTGCCATTGATGGGGTGGGGCTCAGGCATCCTGCACAGGCTAAGTCCAGGCTGGAGGACTGCCTGGGTCCCTGGGTCTGACTGCCACTTCCTGAGGGCTCTCTACCCCCAAACTACCATGTCCTGTTTTCTGAGAACCTCGCGGGCAGCACTTCAGCTTTGGGGCCCCTAATTTCCTTCCTCCAGCTATGTGGATTCAACATCCAGACTCTCAACCCTATCCTCCACTGGAGTCAGCTCTGAGCCTCTCTCCACCCTTCGGGACCCAGGAGTCCAGGCTCCAATGTCTTCCTCCTTCCCCAAGACGCAGGAGTCCAGACCCCAGAACTCTTCCCTTAGACACAGGAGTCCCAGCCGCGTCCTCCCTCAGTATCCCACCTCTTCTCTTTTAATGGAGGTAAAATCCACATAACATGAGCCATTTCAAGGTGTATGACTCAGCAGGGTGCAGTGGCTCATGCCAGTAATACCAGCACTTTGGGAGGCCAAAGTGGGCAGATCACCAGAGGTCAGGAGTTCGAGACTAGCCTGGCCAACATGGTGAAACCCCATCTCTACTAAAAATATAAAAATTAGCCAGGCATGGTGGCGCATATCTGTAATCCCAGCACCTTGGGAGGCTGAGGTGGGCAGATCACCTGAGGTTGGGAGTTTGAGATCAACCAGACCAACATTGAGAAACCCCACCTCTACTAAAAGTACAGAATTAGCCCGGCCTGGTGGCACATGCGTGTAATCCCAGCTGCTTGGGGGGCTGAGACGAGAATTGCTTAAACCCAGGAAGCAGAGGTTGTGGTGAGCCGAGATCGCGCCATTGCACTGCAGCTTAGGCAGCAAGAGCAAAACTCCAGCTCAAAAAAAAATAAAAGCCGGGCGCGGTGGCTCACGCCTGTAATCCCAGCACTTTGGGAGGCCAAGACGAGTGGATCACAAGGTCAAGAGATCGAGACCATCCTGGTCAACATGGTGAAACCCCGTCTCTACTAAAAATTAGCTGGGCATGGTGGCACGTGCCTGTAGTCCCAGCTACTCAGGAGGCTGAGGCAGGAGAATTGCCTGAACCCAGGAGGTGGAGGTTGCGGTGAGCCGAGATCGCGCCATTGCACTCCAGTCTGGGTAACAAGAGCGAAACTCTGTCTCAAAAAAAAAGAAAAGAAAAAAAATGCAAAAATTAGCTGGGCGTGGTGACGCATGCCTGTAATCCCAGCACTTTGGGAGGCCAAGACGAGTGGATCACAAGGTCAAGAGATCGAGACCATCCTGGTCAACATGGTGAAACCCTGTCTCTACTAAAAATACAAAAAATTAGCTGGGCACGGTGGTGGGTGCCTGTAATCCCAGCTACTCAGGAGGCTGAGGCAGGAGAATCACTTGAACCCAGGAGGCGGAGGTTGCAGTGAGCTGAGATTGCACTCCAGCCTGGGCTACAGAGTGAGAGTTCGTCTCAGAAAGAAAACAATAATAATAAATAAATAAATAGGCCAGGCATGGTGGCTCACGCTTGGGAGGCTGAGGAGGGCGGATCACCTGAGGTCGAGAGTTTGAAACTAGCCTGGCCCATACGGCGAAACCCCATTTCTACTAAGAATACAAAAATCAACCGGTCACAGTGGCAGGTGCCTGTAATCCCAGCTACTCAGGAGGCTGAAGCAGGAGAATCACTTGAACCCAGGAAGTGGAGGTGGCAGTGAGCCAAGATTGTAGCATTGCATTCCAGCCTAGACAACAAGAGCGAAACTTCATCTCAGAAAAAGAGAGAAAGAGAGAGAGAGAAAGGGAAGAGATTGAGTGGGAATGAGTTTGGTGAAAGATAGAGGAGCAGAAGTGGCTGGAAGAGCCATCAGACTGGGACGTGAATGGGTCTGACACTGGGGAAAGAGACGGGAAGGGTAGGAAGAGGCACAGACCACATGCAGTTTCGAGAACCCCAGTTAGGTCAGCTGGGAGATGTAGGGTAAGGATCACCCATACGCAAGCCCATGGAGACCGCAAGCAAGGAGCGGTAGCAAGGGATGGAAGGAGGGGAGGATGAGAAACGATTGCTTAATTGGAATTTCCTTATGGGTTATGAAACTGTTTTGGAACTAGATAGGGGCGATGATTGCACAACATTGTGAATGTGCTAAATGACACCGAATTGAACTTTCAAATGGTTACAGTGAATCTTTTTTTTTTTTTTTTTTGAAAACGAGTCTGGCTCTTCCTGCTCAGGCTGGAGTGCAATGGCAGGATCTCAGCTGGTTGCAACCTCCACCTCCTGGATTCAAGCCATTCTCCTGCCTCAGCCTCCCAAGTAGCTGGGACTATAGGCATGTGCAACACACCCAGCTAATTTTTGCATTTTTAGTAGACACAGGGTTTCACCGTGTTGGCCAGTCTGGTCTTAAACCCCTGACCTCAGGTGATCTGTTCACCTCCACCTTCCAAAGTGCTGGGATTACAGGTGTGAGCCACCGTGCCCGGCCCTAGAGTGAATCTATGTGAATTTTACCTCAATTTAAAAATAGGGTTGGGAGTGATAGTTCACGTCTGTAATCCCAGCACTTTGGGAAGCCAAGGCGGGAAGATTGCTTAAGCCCAGGAGTTCAAGACCAGCTTTGGCAACACAGCAAGATTTTGTCTCTAAAAATGAAAAAATTAGGCTAGGCACAGTGGCTCATGAGGGAGAACTGTGGGGAACACTCCCTTGTGAGGCCCCTAGGAAATAGGCCTCGCCATACGGTGAGCTTGAGCCCAGACGCAGATACCCGGTTGGGGGAGTCCAGCTGAGGGAAAGCAGGAACTGAGAGAGGGACTATGCTATTCAAAATAATTAACAGACATTACTTTATGGATATGAGGACTTGGGAGGCATTGTGTCCACTTTCGGCTCCTTATGGTTTACTGCTTCATTGTATTCATTTTTGGATCCTTGCTACATTAGTTGTAAAATATTCACTTCAGTATTTACAATTGTTAAGTATTCACTGGGAGTAACTTACTTACTGGGTGTAACTTACTTACCTTGTGCTGTTCCTTTTACTAGTTCCCCAGCATTGTTTTCTGTTTCTTTTGTTATTTGAGAAATGCTTTGATCTGAAGTAAACAACATTAAGCAGAAAAGTATATAATGGAACCTACTGCACAAATAAAACTGCTGCTTGGGCATAGCTCACGCAGTCCTCCAGACCCCGCTCTTTCTTTCTCCTTTTTTCCTGCGCACGCTCTCTTCCAGGTTTGGGACCCTCTCGCTGGACGAGATTCCCGGGCTCACGTTCAGTTCACAACAGGCTCACACCTGTAATCCCAGCGCTTTGGGAGTCTGATGTGGACGGATCACTTGAGGTCAGGAGCTCGAGACCTGCCTGGCCAACACGGTGAAACCCTGCCTCTACTAAAAAAAAAAAAAAAATAGCTGGAGCCTGGCTCTGTGATCCAGGCTGGGGTGCAGTGGCTCCATCTTGGCTCACTGCAACCTCTGTCTCCCGGGTTCAAGCGATTCTCCTGCCTCAGCCTCCAGAGTAGCTAGAATTATAGGCACGTGCCACCACGACTAACTAATTTTTGTATCTTTTGTAGAGATGGGGTTTCACCATGTTGGTCAGGCTGGTCTTGAACTCCAGGCCTCTTGGCCTCCCAAAGTGCTAGGATTGCAGGTGTGAGTCACCGTGCCCGGCCTAAAATTCTTAAATATATATATTTTTTGAGACAGAGTTTGCTCTTGTCACCCAGACTGGAGTGCACTGGCACCCATCTCAGCTTATAGCAACCTCGCCTCATGGGTTCAAGAGATTCTCCTGCCTCAGCCTCCCAAGTAGCTGGGATTATAGGCATGTGCCACCACGTCCGGCTAATTCTGTATTTTTAGTAGAGATGGGGTTTCACTGTACTGGTCAGTCTGGTCTCGAACTCCTGACCTCAGGTGATCTGCCTGCCTTGACCTTCCAAAATGTTGGGATTACAGGCCTGAGCCTCCACGGCTGGCCCTTAATAATTGTTGAACAAGGGGCTCTGCACTGGCTGGCAGTGGGTGGACTCTTCTAGTCAGAGCAGTCAGGTGAAACCTCCCAGGGGAGGTGACATTTCCGCAGAGACCCGAGGGAGGTGAGAGATGAGCCCTGCAGATATCTTTGCACAGACCTTCCCATGCAGAGAGAACAGGGCAGGCCTTGAAATGCAGAAAGTGCGGCTTTCAGTGAGGAGTTGGATGGGACCTCCCTTAGCAGGCTGAGCAGTGGGGAGAACTGTTCCGGATAAGGTGAGAGAGGTAATGAGGGGACAAACCGGGCAGGGCCAGGAGGCCATTGTAACAAAGTCAGATTTAGCCGGGCGCGGTGGCTCACGCCTGTAATCCCAGCACTTTGGGAGGCCGAGGTGGGTCGATCACGAGGTCAAGAGATCGAGACCATCCTGGTCAACATGGTGAATCCCCGTCTCTACTAAAAATGCAAAAATTAGCTGGGCACGGTGGCGCGTGCCTGTAATCCCAGCTACTCAGGAGGCTGAGGCAGGAGAATTGTCTGAACCCAGGAGGCGGAGGTTGCGGTGAGCAGAGATCGCACCATTGCACTCCAGCCTGGGTAACAAGGGCGAAACTCCGTCTCAAAAAAAAAAAAAAGAAAGAAAGAAAGTCAGATTTTAATCTAGGTGTGTACTAATTAACCACAGCAATTCCAGAAAGCAATACACATTTACTTCACCTGGTTTTCATGCTTCACAAATTTAGGAATTGCTTAGCTGAGTGACTCTGGCTTCGGGTTGCTTGTAAGGTGGCCGTCAAGGCGTGGACCAGGCTGCACGGCCTCCTGAAGGCTTGGTGCACATGGGAAGATTATTGCCAGGGTGGCCTGAGCACACGGCTGACAAGCTAGCGGGCGGCCTTGGCTCCTCTCTGGCTGCTGGCTTGAAGCTTCAGTTCCTCCACACATGGACCTCTCCACAGGGCGGCTCCAATACCCTCTTTTCTTTTCTTTCTTTCTTTTTTTTTTTTTGAGACGGAGTTTTGCTCTTTGGCCTGGGCTGGAGTGCAGTGGCGAAATCTCGACTCACTGCCACCTCCACCTGCCCTGGGTTACAGCGATTCTCCTGCCTGAGCCTTCTGAATACCTGGGATTACAGGCACCTGCCACCACGGCCGGCTAATTTTTTATTTTGTATTTTTAGTAGAGATGCGGTTTGCCAGGTTGAACTCCTAACCTCAGGGGACCCACCCACTCGGCCTCCCAAAGTGTTGGGATTACAGGTGTGAGCCACCACGTCTGGACCGAAATGTCCTCTTGACGTGGACATCCCAGAGAGAGCAAAGTGAAAGCCACAGAGTTTTTTTAGGATCTAACTTTTGACACGCCATTATTTTTGCAATATCCTGTTGGTTACATAACTTAGCCCTATTCGAGGTGGAAGGAGCTGCACAAGGATACGAATCCCAGAAGTGGAGGATGGGGGGTCATTGAGGCCATTTTGGGAGCAGGCTACCACAATGTATTAATTAATTGCAGAATTTTGAGCAGGAGAATGATGAGGGGTGTGTGTGTGTGTGTGTGTGTGTGTGTGTGTGCAATTATATATGTATATTGATATAGCTACATAGATCTATGTGTGTGTATAAATTAATATATAGTATACAATAAGTATACTTAGAGGGCCAGACACAGTGGCTCATGCCTGGAATCCCAGCACTTTGGGAGGCTGAGGCAGGAGGATTGCTTCAGCCTAGGAGTTCAAGACCAGCCTGGGCAACATGGCAAGACCCCATCTCTACAAAAAATAAAAAAGTTAGGCAGACGTAGTGGTGCACGTCTGTGGTCCCAGCTGCTCAGACGGAGCAGAAGGACGGCTTCCACTCAGATCGAGGCTGTAGTGAGCTAGATCACACCACAGCCACAGCGAGCACTCTTGGGTTTATGTCTTTATTCCAAGTGGAAGAGTTTCTCTAGAGCGCACACCCACCCACTAGTAGGAGGACTGCAGTTCATACACACTGATGTGACTTTTTCAGTTAGCTGAGGTTTTCTGGTTTTTTTGTTTTTGTTTTTTCAAGATGGCAGTCTCTTTGTCACCAGGCTGGCGTACAGTGGTTCGATCTCGACTCACTGCAGCCTCTGCCTCCTGGGTTCAAGAAATTCTCCTGCCTTAGCCTCCCAAGTAGCTGGGATTACAGGTGCCCACCACCATACTCGCTGAGATTTTATGTATTTATGTATTTATTTATTTTTATTATTATTTTTTAAGACAGGGTTTCACCATGTTGGTCAGGCTGGTCTTGAACTCCCAACCTCAAGTGATTCGCCCGCCTTGGCCTCCAAAGTGCTTGGATTACAGATGCGAGTCTGTAATTATTATTAATTATTAATTAATTAATTTTTTTTTTTTTTGAGACGGAGTTTCGCTGTTGTTACCCAGGCTAGAGTGCAATGGCGCGATCTCGGCTCACTGCAACCTCTGCTTTCTGGGTGCAGGCAATTCTCCTGCCTCAGCCTCCCGAGTAGCTGGGACTACAGGCGTGCACCACTGTGCCCAGCTAATTGTTGTATTTTTAGTAGAGACGGGGTTTTCACCATGTTGACCAGGATGGTCTTGATCTCTTGACCTCGTGATCCACCCGCCTCGGCCTCCCAAAGTGCTGGGATTATAGGCATGAGCCACCGCGCCCGGCCTGTTATTATTTTTAGATGGAGTCTTGTTCTGTTGCCTAGGCTGGAGTGCAGTGGTGTGATCTTGTCTCACCACAACGTCCGCTTCCCTGGTTCTAGCAATTCTCCTGCCTCAGCCTCCTGAGTAGCTGGGATTACAGGTGCACCACCATGCCCAGCTAATTTTTGTGTTTTGAGTAGAGACGGTGTTTTACCATGTTGGTCAGGCTGGTCTTGAACTCCTGACCTCGTGATCAGCCCGCCTTGGCCTCCCAAAGTGTTGGTATTACAGGCCTGAGCCACCACACCCAGCATAGCTGAGATTTTTATGGAGTTTTTTGTTTACCATTTCCCCTCCCTGGGTAAGGCTGCTTATCTCTTCTGGAGCTGGTCACCTGTCTCTCCCCACTGATGACCAGTGAGCTATGCCTTGGTCTGGTGAGGCCACCTCTGTCCACCTCTGTCTCCTCTGGCTGCTGCATGGCAAGTCCCCAGGCTGATTCCGTTCTGCTGGCATGATCCTGACCAAAGTGACAGTTCTGAGAAAAGTGTGGTCGACTGTCGCTTAGCGATGCCCGGGTTAGGGGCATTTCAGAGCTCAGGACAGATTAGGGAGGTAAAGCACCCGGCTAGGGGTAGTCCTTGTTGGAAAGAAATAGAATGAAAAAGGTGGAAAGCCGGAAGCCAAACAAGTGTGTGGTCTTTGTTTTTCTTTTTGAAATGGAGTCTTGCTCTGTCGCCCAGGCTGGAGTGCAGTGGTACAATCTCAGCTCACTGGTTCAGGCGATTCTTCTGCCTCCGCCTCCTGAGTAGCTGGGACTACAGGTGCACGCCAACACACCCAGCTAGTTTTTGTATTTTAAGTAGAGAAGGGGTTTCACCATATTGACCAGGCTGGTCTCGAACACCTGACCTCATGATCCACCTACCTCGGCCTCCCAAAGTGCTGGGATTTTACAGGCGTGAGCCACCGCACCCAGCTGGTCTTTGTTTTATAGATGGAAACCTAAAGCCCAGAGATGGCAAGTCACTTCCTAAAAGTCATGAAGCAACACAGAAACTGTCAGCTTCATCCTCATGGGTTGGTCATTCATACATTCATTCAGTACATACAAAGCGCTTGGTCATGCATGGTGGCTCACCCCTGTCATCCCAGCACTTTGGGAGGCCGAGGGTGGGGGATCATCTGAGGTCAGGAGTTCCAGATCAGCCTCACCAATATGGTGAAATTCCGTCTCAACTAAAAACAAACAAACAAAATTAGTTGGGCGTGGTGTCGCATGCCTGTAATCCTAGCTACTCCAGAGGCTGAGACAAGAGAATCGCTTGAACCCGGGAAATGGAGGTTGTGGTGAGCCGAGATCGCACCATTGCAGTCCAGGTTGGGCAACAAGAGTGAACTCTGTCTCAGAAAAAAACCCCAAAATATGCCAGGCGCGGTGGCTCACGCCTATAATCCCAGCACTTTGGGAGGCCGAGGCGGGTGGATCACGAGGTCAAGAGATTGAGACCATCCTGGTCAACATGGTGAAACCCTGTCTCTACTAAAAATACAAAATTAGCCGGGCATGGTGGCACGTGCCTGTAGTCCCAGCTACTCGGGAGGCTGAGGCAGGAGAATTGCTTGTGATGTATTTGGGTCGAGTATTATCAGCCAAGACAAAAGTATGCCAAATTGCAGGGTCTTTATTGCCGGCGACCACGGAGGACTCACGTCTGTCCAGCCCGTGGCTCCGAACTCAGGGGGATCAGCGTATTTAAGCTGAAAAACCACATCCTGGTTTTAGGACTGAGTGGATGCAGGGCAAGCAACTTTACAGAAGCTTATTTTGGTAACTATTGATAAGCAAAGGCCAGACAGTTACTGATAAGAAAAAGGCCAGCAGCTCTTCATGGTGGGCATTCTTTAGAGCAAGCTAGCAGTTTTGTTTACAGAAGCCAAGGTCAGCAGTTATTGTGAGGAGAATGGGGCAGCCATTACAACTTATTTTTGGAAAAACAGCTTTGTCTTATAAAATGGGTTCTAACTCTAGGCCCACTATAGCACACTTGAACCCAGGAGATTGCAGTGAGCTGAGATTGTGCCATTGCACTCCTGTCTGGGTAACAACAGCGAAACTCCGTCTTGAAAAAAAAAAAAAAAAAACCAAAATACAAAAAAATCCCCCAAAATTAGCTGGGCATGATGGCACCCCTGTAATCCCAGCTACTAAGGAGGCTTAGGCCGCACAAGCATTTGAACCTGAGAGGTGGAGACTGCAGTGAGCTGAAATCACTCCACTGCACTCCAGCCTGGGTGACAGAGTGATACGCCCTCTCAAACACACAGACACAGACACAGACACACACACACCAAAAACAAAGCACCTACTCTGTGCCAAATATTGTTGAAGGGCCATTTTTTTTTTTTTTTTTTTTTTGAGACTGAGTTTCGCTCTTGAGGCCCAGGCTGGAGTGCAATGGTGCGAACTCGGCTCACCGCAACCTCTGCTTCCCAGGTTAAAGTGCTTCTCCTGCCTCAGCCTCCAGAGTATCTGGGATTACAGGCATGTGCCAGCACGCCCAGCTAAATTTGTATTTTATTTTTATTTTTATTATTATTATTTTTTTAAATTGCATTTTAGGCTTTGGGGTACATGTGCAGAACATGCAAGATAGTTGCATAGGTACACACGTGGCAGTGTGATTTGCTGCCTTCCTCCCCTTCACCCACATCTGGCATTTCTTCCCATGCTATCCCTCCCCAACTTGTATTTTTTTTTTTTTTTTTTTTAGTAGAGACGGTGTTTCTCCATGTTGGTCAGGCTGGTCTTGAACTCTCAACCTCAGGTGATCCACCCGCCTCAGCCTCCCAAAGTGCTGGCTGGGATTAACAGGCATGAGCCACCGTGCCCGGCCAGGCCCCAAGATTTATAGCTACCCGGTGGACTGCATGTGTGACGGTGATCCTATAAAATTATAATACCGAATTTTTACGGTACCTTTTCTATGTGTAGACACACAAGCGCCTACATTGTGTAACCGGACAGTAACATGCTGCACAGCTGTGTGGCCCGGGAGCCCCGGGCCACCTTCCAGCCCAGGTGTCAGCAGCCCTGCCACGTAGGTGTGAGTGAGTGAGTGGCTCTAGGATGCTGGCAGGATGACGACATCGCCTGAGCACGCTGCTCGGATGGTATCAGTGTGGTTAAGCGAAGGATGGCTGTGGCGAAAGAAACACACAAGCAAACAAAGACCGCCTGTTCTGAGTGTGGAGCTTATTATTCTTGGCGTAATTATGATGAATTGTTAGTTACGTTTGCCTCCAGGGTTGAGGTGGAGAGGTGATCCCAATTAGGGGGTGCCCCAGGGGAGCGCCCCAGAGACAGCGCTTGTCTCTAAAGCCCCCACTCCTCCCTCAGCCTCCCCTCCATCCGACCCCGTTCATATCGCGGGAAAGTCCCACAGAGTTCCTGTGGATACTCCCAAAACGAAACGGCGTAATCGGGAAGGGAGGGAAAGAGACAGTAGTCTGGGAGGGAGAGAGACTGGGGAGCCCTTTGTAGCCAGGTAGAGCTGTCAATAAAGTTTCGTCGCCTTGGCAACCACAGGCCTCGAGGGGCGGGAGGGGAGAGGGACGGCGGTGCGCGCGCATTCCCCGCCTCCCTCACGCCCAGCTCTGGCTTTCTCCCTCCTGCGGCAGAAGCTTTCCTAGGAGAAAGAGAATAAGGAGGCCGCGACTCTATGGTTGATGGACGGAGGCTATAGCTAATGGAAAGAGGGGCTGTCCCAATGCCAGCCAATCACATACGACTACCGGAGCTGGCAGAGCCCGCCCTCTTTCCACTTGGACCTGAATAACCCGACCCAATCCGAATTTCGCCGGGAGCGACTGCGCTTTCGGCCAATGAGTGCGTCCATTTCGGGCTTCAGTGGGGGCAGGAGGCGGGACAAGTCTCCAGGGCAGCGGCTGAAGGACAGCGATGTGAGCCACTCGCAAGAGTACGCGGCGTTTGACGGAAGCGGGGGCGTGGCGGGATTTTATCGGGCACTGACGAAGGACTGGTGGGGAGGGAAAGAGTGGGGCTTGGCCAATGAGAGGACCGTGAGCTTCATAGCAACGGAGGAGTGGCGGTGGCTTTAGCCAATAGAAAGCCTCAGTGGCCTTGGCGGGGCGGGCCCAGCGATCAGATGGGAGGTGCGGCGACAGTGTTTGACTAGAGCTGAAGGAGGCAGTGGGAGGTGTTGGCGGCGGCGGCGCGGGCGCCTGAAGAGGAGGAGAAGCGGGTGAGGGGCGGCGCGGGGCCCGACCTCTGAGCCCCCTGACGGCCCCAGCCCCGCGCCGCCTTGGCTTCCAGTTGCTCCCTGCCCCGACTGCCCCCCACCCCGCCCGGCCCCTCCTCGTGTCCAGGCGCCCACGTCTCCTGTCCCCTCGCCAGGCCTCGGGCTCCGCAGCATCGCAGCCTCCTCCCTGTGCGTTCTCACCCGGGCCTCTTCCTGACTCCCTTATCACGTCCACGGCCCTCCCTGCACCCTCAGGCCGCCTCCTGCACCCCTGACCTCGCCCTCCAGGCCTCTTCCTGCACCCCCAGGGCCTCCCTGCACCCCCAGGACCTCCCTGTCCCCTTTCTCACCCCTGCGCCCTCCTCGCACCCCCAGGACCTCCCTGTCCCCTTTCTCGCCCCTGAGCCCTCCCCGCACCCCCAGGGCCTCCCTGTCCCCTTTCTCGCCCCTGCGCCCTCCCTGCACCCCCAGGGCCTTCCTGACCCCTTTCTCGCCCCTGCGCCCTCCTTGCACCCCCAGGGCCAATACCTGACCTCCCCCCACCCTCCAGGCCTCCTCCTGCACACTCTAGGTCTCTCTGTGCCCCAGAACCTCTCGCTGACCCCCTGTCCCTCTCCTCGTTCTCTCTGGACCCTGAGGTCGGCCTCTGACCCTCCAGGTCCCTTGCCCTGGGCTTTCACCGCCTACCCAGGTCCTTCCCTAGGGTCTCCCTTTCCGGGGTCCCTCAGGACCCCACAAAGCCCTGTCTGGTTCCCGGGGTCGCTGTCTGCCCTCTCCGGCCCCTCACTCACTGGACGCCCAGGCACTTTGCCGTCCCCCGTCTTGTTCCTCCCTGGGTCTCTAGGCCTTCCCCCTGTCTCTGTCCTTCCTGGCACCCCCATCCCTTCCTCACATCCTCTGGGCACCCCCAGGCCGGGCTGCAGCCTTCTCCCTCCCGCGGTCCCCTGCCGTCCCCACCACTGTGCGTCTCTGTCTTTGCCCCCAGCCTCCTTTCCAGCTCCCCCGCCGTCCCCGGCGCCCTCCTGCAGCGCCCCCTCTTTCTCTCCCGCAGCCTCCCAGTCTGTTCCCGACCCCTCTGCCGCCGTCTCTGCAGCTCCCGCTCCTTGCCCTGCCCGGTCTCATTTTCTCCCGGGCGCAGATGAGCCTTGGGCGACCTGGTGCGGGGACACGACTGGCCGTCTGTCCGCGTTGGGGTTTTGGGTTGTTTTCTTCCTCTCAGTTCTTTCCTTGCTCTTTAAAAAAATTTGTTTGTACATGCTGACCTGTGCTGCCTCCCCACCCCTGCTTTTGTCCTCTGAGCCCCCCTCCCCTGGAATCCTTGGAGAGGGAGCAGGTGCTGGGATCCCTCCCCATGCTCTCCCTCCCCACACCCCCCTCACGCTGCCTGGGGTTTCACCCGGAGCCTCCCGACCACTCCCGGAGGCTGCCGGGGAGGCAGGGGGCGGAGACCGAGGCAGGGCCGCGGTGGGGGTGGAGGGCGGGACCTCCGGCTGGCGGGAAGCTTTGACTTTTCCTCCTTGAGGGCTAGAGGTGAAGCCGCTCCCCACGGTGCTAAGCCTTTAGGGTGATCCTGGCTGCCAGTCAGCCTTTCCTGGGCCGGTAGAGATATGTGTGTGGAGGGTGTCTCTGTGCACATTGCATGGGTGTGCCTGGTGCCGTTTGCACGTGGGGGCTGTAGTCTGCGCTGCAGAAGGAGAGGGGATAGAGACGCTAAGGTGATGACTGACATCACTCTGGGTTTCCCCACTCTCAGAAGTACTTGCTGCGTTCCATCTTTGCCAGCAGTCTGGCGAAGTCAGCACTGCTTTTCTCCCCATTTTGCAGATGAGGTCTTGGGGCTCGCCAGCATCCCCCACCGCTTCTGAGTAGCGTAGGAGTGGAGTCAGCACCAAGCCAGGCTCCCCACACCCGCCTTGCCCTCACCTGCCCCTGCTCTCTGCCAGAGGCAGCATGGTCCGAGGGGTACCATGGGGCCCGACAGAGTGACAGCACGAGAACTGTGTGAGAACGACGACCTGGCCACCAGCCTCGTCCTAGACCCCTACCTCGGTTTCCGCACCCATAAGATGAATGTCAGGTGAGGCTGCCTGGGGGTGAGGGTGGGCCCGAGGGGTCAGGACCCCTCCCCTCGTACCACGGCCATCCCTCAGCCCGCTTCTCAGCCTGGTCCTCCCCTCAGCTCCAAGTGGGGGTTGGGGCCGGGGCCCGGAAAGGCCCTGGGACCCAGGCATGCCTCTCCCCCAGCCCTGTGCCCCCCCTGCGGCGACAGCACCACCTGCGCTCAGCGCTGGAAGCTTTCCTGAGGCAGCGGGACCTGGAGGCTGCGTACCGGGCCCTGACGCTGGGAGGCTGGATGACCCACTACTTCCAGAGCCGGGGCCCGCGGCAGGAGGCTGCCCTCAAGACCCACGTGAGGGAGCCCTCCCCTCCCCTGCCCTCGCCGCGTGTCCTTCCCGCTCACCCGGCCTGGCCCCGCCTGGCAGACGCTCTAGAGCCCCTCAGCGCAGCCCTTGGGACCATCTGAGGCAAGGCTCAGAGAATCCTAGGAGAGGAGAGTTGGGGGGTCCCTCCCTCTGAGATGGAGTCCAACCTCTTCGTTTGATGGATGAGGACACTGAGGCCCCAAGAGGGGACGTGGGGCCCCTGAGACCACACAGTGAGTCAGTGGCAGAGCAAGCCTAGAGTCCTGGAGAGAGGGGGCAGACGATGCCCCTGCCCCGCCTCCTCAGCCCCACCCTCACCCTCACCAGGTCTATCGCTACCTCCGTGCCTTCCTGCCAGAAAGTGGCTTTGCCATCCTGCCCTGCACGCGATACTCCATGGAGACCAACGGGGCCAAGATTGTGTCCACTCGTGCTTGGTAAGGGGGCAGGACTTCCTCTGGGTTTCCTCGGAGGGGACAAGAGAGCCCTGTTCGTGGACAGGCCAACCAGGGAAAAGAGCAGGGGCTGGTCCTCTGGGCATCGTAGGAGGGTGGCAAGGCTAATCCCAGAAGACCTTTGTGGCTACCCTGGTGCTGCTGAGCAGGAAACCCCAGGTGTGACCCCAGGGTTCTTGGGGCTTCCGTGAAAGAACTAGGCTTCTGTTGAGGCTGTCCTTACCTCATCGTGATCTGAGCCCCCACCTGAGTATGGTGAGGAGACCCTGCCCCTGCGGGGTTCACAGTCCGGTGAGGAGGCGGGTGGCAGACAAGTCAACGTGCAGCTGCTGGTCCCAGCTGGTCCAAGCTCATTCCAGAAGTGCTGGGAATGAGAGTTGCTCCCAGGGCAAGGCTGACACTGAGGGGAAGCACCAGGCTGAGGGTCCGGTGTGGCGAGTAGAAGGAGGTCTTGGCAGGAGGGAGTTGGGGGCAGGAGGTGCTGTGAGAGCGAGGAGAGGGGATGGGGCTGTATCTGCTGTGTATGTGCTATCCTGAAGGCTTTCAGCTGAAGGGTCCTGTGAGGCTGTGGGCTGGAGCAGGGAAGCCCCCCCAGGAGGGAAGGAAGGAGAGAGAGACATGGAAGAAGGATCAACCGGCAGCAAGCAGCACACAGGGGTCCCTGCCTCCCGGGTGCCTCTGTGCCCCAGTTCCCCGACGGCCATGCACTGCTCACAGCCCTGCCCGCTGGCCTCTTGGCAGGAAGAAGAATGAGAAGCTGGAGCTGCTGGTGGGCTGCATTGCAGAGCTGCGGGAGGCAGACGAGGGGCTGCTGAGGGCCGGCGAGAATGACTTCAGCATCATGTACTCCACCCGCAAGCGGAGTGCTCAGCTGTGGCTGGGCCCCGCCGCCTTCATCAACCATGGTGAGGGCAGGCAGGTGGATGGGCAGGACGAGTGGGGCCAGGCGGGGCTGGAGGGGTGTAGTGGGAGGGCTCTGTGACTGGGCTCCTGAGCTCACCCACCTCTCTTCTCTCTCTTGCCCTGACTGGATCCAGACTGCAAACCCAACTGCAAGGTGAGACCCTGGGACTGGGGAGGAGCAGGCCTTCAGGAAGGAAGGCACCTGTGGCCCGGGGCAGGGACCTTTTGGTCAATCAAGAGCCAAATGCTGTCCCATATCTCCATGGCTTCCCACCGACCCTGGAAGGGGCAGAATGGGTGTTTGGTCACAAGGCTGCTGCAGAGGAGGAAGGGGCTCCAGTGGCCACTGTTGCCTGGCTTTCTGTGCAGTCCCACTGGAACCCTGGCTGCCAGCTGCTGGCCATCTTCTCTGAAAACCAAGCTGGGAGCTGTGCCAGTTTGAGCAGGGAGTGTGGGGACAGGGAGGCAGGGGCCTGTGCTGGGGACCCTCCAGTCTTGCAGGGAAGAACACAGGCCGCTGTGGTGGCAAGAGCAGTGAGGCCAGAGATCCCCGGGCCTAGGACTCAGGATGGTGTCCAGACAGACTGAGGAGACGATGCTAGTTGTCCTGTAGCTGGGAAGTGGAAGGAGTGAGGAGGGTTGGCTCCAGGAAGGCATTGAGGGGGCACCCTCTGGAGCGCAGACCTCGGTGGGGCACCCCGGGAGGCATGACAAGGGGATCCAGGTCTTTGGCTCCAAAGTCAGAACTGAGGTGGGGTCCTGGCTATGCCGCCCTGGCCATGGGTCCTCGTCTCAGATGGGGCCGCTGAGGATCTGCCCAGGGGCTCTGCAGGCCAGACAAGTGTGCCGGAGGGTTTTGGACAGCAAAGTTGGGGCCTGATCTGGCACCACCCACAGACACTGTGGGGATGGAGTCAAAAGGCAGCCCTCGGAGACACTCTGCAGGGCGAGTTCACCAGTCACCTTAGCACAGGAGAGAGCGGCCAGCTTGCCAGCAAGCCAGATCCATCTGGCTTCACAGAAGCAATGCCATGCTGGGCACTGAGGAGGAGCAGAATTTCCCTGGGAGAAATTGGGGGCAAAGGAGGGCGTCTAACAGGACATGGCACACCAGAGGGCTGGGGGTGCCTAGTGACAGCTTTGGTTGGGCAGCAAGGCTTTGTGGCCTGGGCCAGGGTGCCACATACTCCCCCCATGGTGTATAATGGGAGGCTTGGTTTTTAGATCACCCTGGAGGCCCAGGTGCAGGAGGCTTGGCAGGAAGGGGAGAGGCTGGAGGCAGGGTGGCCACAAACAGGTGATGAGGGGCTAACCCCACAGGGGTCTCAGGGATGGGAGGAAGACGAGGGTGCAGGAGGTGGTACACTCAGGAGGCAGTGGCTGGTTGTGCTGGGGACCATCAGGTAGGCAGGTGACGAGGCCACTCCCAGACAAGTGTCAAGCTGGAGCGGATGGGTAGGTGGACACTTGGGTGGAGAGTGGTCATGCCCCTCCTAGGCAGGGTTAGTGGCTGTGTGGGGCCTGTGGAACAGCACCTGGGTGAATGATCCCAAAGGCAGGGCCAGAGCACACGGATTGGGCTGCGGAGTGGAGGCAGAATGGGAGGTGGCCTTGCAGGGGGAGCAGGCAGCTGAGGACAGGAGGGGCTTGGGTGTGGCAGAGGAGGTGGGGCTTGGCTTCAGACCACAGAGGCCAGAGGGAGTGGTCACCACTGCTGGCACTGCACGCTGCCAGAAGGTCAGGTTAGATCATTGTCCTGCAGGGGGCATGGAAACCAGCCAGTGGGTGGACTGTCTAGGGGCTATAGGCAAAGGACAGGCCCCGGGCAGGGCAGCCGCCTTGGAATGGCACTTTTTGGGGCTCAGCTGTCGCCCCATTCCAGGAGAGGACACTCAGGCCCCGGGTGCCTGGCCAGGCATGGGGAATGGGTCAGTCCTCCCCTGGGCCCAGGTCCTGGCACTGAGTAGGCTTGGCCCTCAGTTTGTGCCCGCAGACGGGAATGCAGCCTGCGTGAAGGTGCTCCGTGACATTGAGCCAGGGGATGAGGTGACGTGCTTCTATGGCGAGGGCTTCTTTGGTGAGAAGAATGAGCACTGTGAATGCTACACCTGTGAAAGGTGAGGGCGGGAGAGAGGCGGGGGAGGGGGGTGGTTCGGGACAGGCTGTCTGCCCCAGGCGTCTGGAGTCCTTGAGCCTGGAAATGCACCCTTGAGGCCCATCCCTGAGTGTGTCCAACCCCAGCCTTGAATCTCCCCTCCGCCTGGCCTCCCCTCCCCTCCCCCCAGCCTTCCCTTCTCTCCACTTGGCCTCCCCTTCCCTTCACCCATCCTCAGCTCCCGTTCACCCGGCCTCCCCTTCCCTTCACTCGGCCTCAGCTCCTGTTCACCCAGCCTCCCCTCCCTCCGCCCGGCCTTAGCTCCCCTCCGTCCGGCCTCCCCTCCCTCCGCCTGGCCTCAGCTCCCATTCACCCGGCCTCCCCTTCCCTCCACCCGGCCTCTCCTCCCTCCACCCGGCCTCCCCTCCCCTCCACTTGGACTCACCTTCCCTTCACTCGGCCTCAGCTCCCGTTCACCCGGTCTCCCAGGAAAGGTGAAGGAGCTTTCCGAACGAGGCCTAGGGAGCCTGCATTGCCACCACGGCCCCTGGACAAGTACCAGCTGCGTGAGACCAAGCGGCGGCTGCAGCAAGGCCTAGACAGCAGCAGCTGGCAGGGCCTGCGGGGCCCTCGGGCCTGCGCACACCTGTCCTCGCTGCGCCGGGACCCATTCTGCGGTGAGCCCCTCCCCCATCCACTGCTGCTCACCTGTCTCCTATCTCTCTGCCTGGGGGGCGGCAGGCCTCGCTGTTGCGGTTGCCAGGTTCTGCCTGTTCCGTCTGCGCATTCCTCTGGGGGGTGCTGGGCAGCGCTGCCTCCATGTCCTGGGAGTACCCGCTTGCACTGACTTTGCCTCTCCTTTGTTTCTCCTCCCTGCCACCTGGGCCTTCATAGCTGCCTGCCAGCCCCTGCGCCTGCCACCCTGCAGTGCCCGCCCAGACACCTCACCCCTCTGGCTCCAGTGGCTGCCTCAGCCCCAGCCCCGAGTGCGGCCCCGGAAGCGCCGACGTCCCCGGCCCCGGAGGGCCCCAGTGCTGTCCACCCCCTACAATGCCCAAGTCTCCCTGCACCAATGGGGAGGCTGTGGCCCCCACTGCCGCCTAGGAGGAGAGGCCCTGGTGGCCCTGGGCCAGCCTCCCCGCACCCACTGGGGCCCCCAGCATGACTGGCACTGGGCCCGGCGCTATGGGCTGCCTTACGTGGTGCGTGTGGACCTTCACCGCCTGTCCCCAACCCCACCAGTCACCCCAGCCCCTGCTGGGACCCTAGGCCCCCCCATCCTGATCCCCAAACAAGCCCTTGCCTTCGCCCCTTTCTCCCCACCCAAGCGCCTACGGCTGGTGGTCAGCCACGGCTCCATCGACCTGGATGTCGACGGTGAAGCGCTGTGACAGACCAGACAGAGATGCCCAGCAGGGAGGGAGAGTCTCTCTCCTGGCCACCCCAGGACTTCCAGAAGGAGCCCTTGGGCCTCTGTGAGGGAGCTAACCCTTGACCACAGCACAGCTCTGACCCTGGAGCAGGGCTGGTGTGGACACCCCCAGGGAGCTGACCCCTGACCCTTTGTGACTGCTGACCCCTGAGCCACCCCCACAGGGAGCCCTGGCCATTTGCTGCCCTCCCCACCCCTGCCCCAGCCTCAGGACTGCAGGAGCCACCCGACTCCCTCAGCCCCTTCCTCCCCAGGGAGCAAAGCCATAGGGGGCAGGGGCCACCCATGGCATCTCCCCAGAAGTCCAGGCCTCAGGAGGAGGTAGAAATGACCTAGGGGTTGCACTCCCCAGAGACTGCCCCAGGAAGGGGACTGGGTTCGCTCTCAGCTCTGCAACTGTCTGCGGTAGGGGGAAGGGTGGGGGATGTCTGGGGGCACGTCCTCCTCACCACCCCCATGGGTCTCAGGGAGGCCGGGTGCGACCTCATCTTTCTATGGTGCTATCCCTGGTGCTATTGGGGTGGGGGGCTCCCTCCCCTCCCCCACGCCAGAAAGGAGTATGTTGGGGGATTGGAAGCACTTGAACTTTTTATTTTATTAAAACCTTGTTATAAGTAGCACTCTTGGCAGTTTTCTGTTTTGGCTTATGTTTTGAAGGGATGTCAGGAGGGTGAGACCCTCAGCTGTGCTGGGGAGAGTGGAGGAGGCAACGCAGGCCTGCAGCGCTGAGAGCAGTGAGAGAGGGATTTGAGAGGGTGACGGACTGGGGAGGACTGAGTATGGAACCCTGTCACCATTCAGGCTGTGCTTGTAAAAATGCTTTTAGACCCTGAGAGGCTGAGGCGGGCGGATCATGAGGGCAGGAGATTGACACCATCCTGGCTAACATGGTAAAACCCTGTCTCTACTAAAAAGACAGAAAAATTAGGCCGGGCGAGGTGGCTCACACCAGTAATCCCAGCACTTTGGGAGGCTGAGGTGGGCAGATCAGGAGGTCAAGAGATTAAGATCATCTGTCTCTACTAAAAGATACAAAAATTAGCCAGGCCGGGTGGCGGGCGCCTGTAGTCCCAGCTACTCAGGAGGCTGAGGCAGGAGAATTGCTTGAACCTGGGAGGTGGAGGTTGCAGTGAACTGAGATTCCATCACTGCACTGCAGCCTGGCGCCTGGCAACAGAGCAAGACTCTGTCTCAAAAAAAAAACAAAATTAGGTTAGTCCCAGCTATTTGGGAGGCTGAGGCAGGAGACTCGCTTGAACCCAGGAGGCAGAGGTTGCAGTGAGCCAACCATGTGCCACTGCACTCCAGCCTGGGTGACAGAGCGAGACTCAGTCTCAAGATTAAAAAAACAAATGCCTTCAGGGCCATTAAGGGGTTCTCCCATTTTCCAGGTGAGGTCAGCAGGGTTTAGCAAGCAGAGGGACTTGCCCAAGGCCACGTGAGGACTTCAGGGCCCTTCTCACACTTCTTAATCAGGTGCCCCCCCACACATACCTCAGTGCAAACAGAGAAGCTGGTGGGGGCCTGGCTGAGTGGGGATTGGGGCTGCCTGGGGGAGGCAGCCCTGGTGGGACCTTCCTCCACTGCAGCATCCTGGGCTTCGTGTGTGAGGCCAGGACGATGAATCTTGTTTCTTCAGGTCCAACCCAGTATCTGGATTTTGCCAGGACATCCTAACTCTCTCCCTGTAATCTTGTTTTGCAAAAGGAAGTAACAGTGGCCGAGAGCACTCCCTGGTCCCAGGTACCCCCAGCATCTCACAGACAATTTTCTCACTGGGGCCACAGAGCCCATCTCACTTGGGCAGCTACAGGTCACCTGCTGGCTCCAGGTCCCCCCCCGTGTGCACCTCCATATCCTCCAGTCTTGAACAAGCTTACCGTGGAGGTGGATGAGGCGAGGCTGCAGATATCAGGAAGCCCTCCTTGGTCCTGGTGGAGAGGGAGCAAGCGGTGGGCGGGGGGAGGACACAGTGAGACCCATATGAGCACCTGAGCAGTGGGCCTGCGAGGTGGAGGTAAGGGAGTTGTTGAGAACTTTAAAACACATCTATATACATTGGATAATACAGCCTGTTCTATTTCTTTTACAGGGAGAAAATTCCTCTTTGTTACAATGCAAATCCTGCTAAATGCTGTTTTCTTTCTCATGTTAAAAGTAAGGAGGGACAGAGCTCCATGTCATCAAACGGTAGAGACATGGCTCCTGTGGCAGTCCCCAAGGATGTGTCTCTGAATGAGCCAAAGCCAAGCCGTTCCTGTCTTTCCTTTTTTTTTTTTTTGAGACAGGGTCCCGCTCTGTCACTCAGGCTGGAGTGCAGTGGCGCCAGCTCAGCTCACTGCAACCTCTGCCTCCTGGATTCTAGCGATTCTGCTGTGTCAGCCTCCGGAGTAGCTGGGACCATAGGCACCTGCCATCACATCAAGCTAATTTTTAAATCATGTCTCACTACATTGCTCAGGCTGGTCAGGAACTCCTGAGCTCAAGGGATCCTCCTGCCTCCATCTCCCAAAGTGCTAGGATTCCAGGTGTGACCCACTGCATCTGGCCTTTTGTTTCTGAAATTCAGGTGCTACTGCCACAGCAGTTGGAGGGCAGCAAGCAGGGATTCTTAGCTGAGGATTCATAGGTGGACACTGGAACTTCCAAGAGCCTTCTGAAATCTTGTTTTATTTTATTTATTATTTTTGAGACGGAGTTTCGCTCTTGTTACCCAGGCTGGAGTGCAATGGCACGACCTCGGCTCACCGCAACCTCCGCCTCCTGGGTTCAGGCAATTCTCCTGCCTCAGCCTCCTGAGTAGCTGGGATTACAGGCATGCGCCACCATGCCCAGCTAATTTTTTGTATTTTTAGCAGAGACAGTATTTCACCATGTTGACCAGGATGGTCTCGATCTCTTGACCTCGTGATCCACCCGCCTCGGCCTCCCAAAGTGCTGGGATTACAGGTGTGAGCCGCCGCGCCCGACCATTTGAAATCGTGTTAAATGTTGAGAGCACATATTCACATGCACGTTTTTTCCAGGCATTCAGAACATTCATCACAGTCTCATGAGTCTCTATGCCCCACAAAAACAAAAAGGGCTAAAAACCAGTGGTGTGCCAGGCACGGTGGCTCATGCCTGTAATCCCAGCACTTTGGGAGGCTGAGGCAGGTGCATCGCCTGAGGTCGGGAGTTCGAGACCAGCCTGACCAACATGGAGAAACCCCATCTCTACTAAAAATACAGAATTAGCTGGGTGTGGTGGCAAATGCCTGTAATCTCAGACACTCAAGAGGCTGAGGCAGGAGGATCGCTTGACCTGGGAGGCCAAGGTTTTGGGTGAGCCGAGATCGTGTCATTGTACTCCAGCCTGGGCAACAAGGGTGAAACTATCTTAAAAAAAAAAAAAAAAACTGGCCGGGCACAGTGGCTCATGCCTGTAATCCAGCACTTTGGGAGGCCAAGGCAAGTGGATCACGAGGTCAAGAGATCGAGACCAACCTGGCCAACGTGGTGAAAACCCGTCTCTTTAAAAAAAAAGGAAAAAAAAACTGGCGATGGGGCTTCCCGGCCTCCCGGCTGTGTGCCAAGCTGGTGTTTCTGGGCGGGGCCCGTCTTGTGCACTGCAGCAGCTGCCCTGATCTTCACCCACTAGATACCAGGAGCATCCCTCCGTCCCAGCCAAAAATGTCTCCAGACACTGCCTGATGTCCCCGTGGGGAATAGAGTTAGCCTCTGGCTTGATGTGGACACCACCGGATGATGGGGGCGGGAGACACCATGGCCAAGTGAAACGTTCCGACAGCCTTAGGAGCTTGGGTGCTCTCAGGATCATCTGGCCCATACAGACAGGAGCTGGCCTGGACTGCTGACCTCTGCTGGAGGTCCATCAGCAGTCAGGGACAGGGCCTAGCGGGCCGCCTGTGTTTCCACTTTGAACCCTGGCTTCCATGAAGTTGAGGCATTTGTGCTGGCACTACCCAGCTGGCAGGACCTGGGGGACATCCTGGTGGAGCCGGGGCCTGGGGTCATGAGTTCACCAAGGGGGCTCAAGGACAGGAAGAAACAGTGGTGGCGGGGGGGTCCTCTGGTTGAAGCCTGGGCCTGAGAACCCTACTGTACACATGGAGGCCAGAGCAAGAGAAACAGAAGGAACTTGGAGGCTGGTGGCTATAGGTCAAAGTGGAATTAAGTGTTTTTGTGTATTATTATTTTTTGAGATGGAGTTTCGCTCTTGTTACCCAGGCTGGAGTGCAATGGCGCAATCTCAGCTCACCGCAACCTCCGCCTCCTGGGTTCAGGCAATTCTCCTGCCTCAGCCTCCTGAGTAGCTGGGACTACAGGCACGCACCACCATGCCCAGCTAATTTTTGTATTTTTAGTAGAGATGGGGTTTCACCATGTGAACCAGGATGGTCTCGATCTCTTGACCTCGTGATCCACCCGCCTCGGCCTCCCAAAGTGCTGGGATTACAGGCTTGAGCCACCGTGCCCGGCCCACTTGTATATTTTTTGAGACAGACTCTCACTCTTGCCCAGGCTGGAGTGCAACGGCGTGATCGAGGCTCACTGCAACCTTGGCCTCCCAGGTTCAAGCGATTCTCCTGCTTCAGCCTCCTGAGTGCTGGGATTACAGGCACACGCCATCACTCCCGGCTGTTTTTACTTTTAATTGAGACAGGGTTTCTCAATGTTGGTCAGGCTGGTCTTGAACTGACCTCATGGTCCGCCCACCTCAGCGTCCCAAAGTGCTGGGATTACAGGTGTGATCCACCACACCCGCCCTTCTTCTTTTTTTTTTTTTTTGAGACTGAGTCTCACTCTGCTGCTCAGGCTGGAGTGCAGTGGCAAGATCTCGGCTCAGTGTAACCTCCACCTCCCAGTTTCAAGCCATTCTCCTGCCTCAGCCTCCCAAGTAGCTGAGATTATAGGCACCTGCCATCATGCCTGGTTAATTTTTATATTTTTCGTAGAGGCAGGGTTTCACCATATTGGCCAGGCTGGTCTCAAACTCCTGACCTCAGGTGATCTGCCCATCTCAGCCTCACAATTACAGGCATGAGCCACGGTGCCAGGCCGGAAGGAAGTTTAATGAAACAGGAAATACAACCAGTGCTGACTTGGGTGCCTGGCACTAGAACGGCTGGCAGATTTTGGCAGGCAGGCAAGGCCCTGGCTGAGCACTCCCCACCCTGACCCCGTGTCTCCCTGTGAGAGACACTCCATGACCCTTTATTCAGCAAGCTTGTCAATCAGATGCCTCCAAGAGCTCCAGGACTGGTTTACGGGATCGTCCCTGAGCTGTCTGTCCTGTTGATCAGTCCCACTGTCCAGCACAATATGGGGCACCAAAATTGGGCCGACTCGCTTGTCTGTCCTGTTGATCAGTCCCACTGTCCAGCACAATATGGGGCACCCAAATTGGGCCGACTCGCTTGTCTGTCCTGTTGATCAGTCCCACTGTCCAGCACAATATGGGGCACCCAAATTGGGCCGACACACTGATTCTAGTGACTCGAATTGCCTCTATGGCTAGAGACCCCACACACAGAACAGCTGGGCCAGACACTGTTCTGCTTTCTAGGTTTTCATATCGCCATCCTCCCCACAACCCTAGGAAGTTGAGGTGTCATGATTATGTCACTGTTACCAAATTTCAGATGAAAAGACCACAGTGTGGAGGGGCTGGGGAACTTGTCTCAGGCCACATGGTTAATAAGCTTCGCGGCCTAGACTGAACTCATTCTCAGAACTGTTCAGGCTCTGACACCTTCGGGATGGGAAAGAGGGAAACCCAGAGAGGTGGTGAAGCTGCAGCCCCTAAGAGCCAAGGGACAGTGAGCAGGAGAGGCAGAGCAGGTGGCATTCAGGGTCCATGATCTGGAGGCTGGGAGGACAGAGCAGGTTCTGAGGAAGAACTGCAGAGGGAGGGGACAGTAGATGATGGAAGGATTGAAGAGATGGGGCTGGAGGAGGAGGAGGTAAAAGAAGAGGAAGAGAAAGGGAAGCGGAAGTAGGAGGAGGAGGTTGGGCAAACAAGGATGCAGTTATTCTGGGGTGGGGGTGGGAATAAGTGGAGTGGCCTTGGTTTTCTCTGAGCTGGGAGGCTGCTGAGACTGTAAGGCTGGCATTGGGGGGTCTCAGGAGGCGGCTACTGGACACCAGGGAAAGCCAGTCGAAGCACCTGGAGGAGGTGTTTGGAGTTGGCACAGGCGATGGTCCACCAGGCTGGAGGCCAGATCTGGCCCTGCCCATGGCTCAGGCATCCGTGGGGCAGTGGCGGCTGCAGAGGAGGTCAGAAGTGTGAGAATGTGCTGAGGTGAGGTCTGGAAGCAGTAAACTGAGGAAGGTGGGGAGGATCAGGAAGGAGGAAGGCTGGCCAACAGGGTAAAAATGGGTTCTAGACATTGGGTTCTGGGGAGGTCAGGAGGTTGCTGTGGCCGCACGGGCGTGGGGCCCTGTGCCCAGGATGTTACCTGGGTGACCTCACCAAGTTAGCTCCATTCTGTGACTCAGAGAGGGGTCCTGGCCCTGTGGTTCTGGCAGTGTTTGTTCCTGCGGCTGTGCCGCCTCTGTGCAGGCGTCCAAGGCTCTGGGGATGTTGCATGTACGGGAAGCCTTTCTGTGGCTGAGTCCACACCCTGTGCCCCCACCCCATTCTCAGGTTGTGGTCAGAGACGGAGCCAGGAGAGCAAGATCTCAGAGGTGGCATCCTGAGGGATGGCTCGTCTAGGGTGTGCCCTGGGCAGCGTGGAGGGCAGGTGACAGGCCATCATGGGGCAGAAAGCAAGATGGAGTCAGTCCCCTGAGCTCACCCAGCCCCACCTCTCCTGGTAATGGGTCCCTGAGCCATCTTGGTTTGCCTTGGGGAACCTGGGTTCACATAGGTCAAGAAGCTTGTCTAGAGTCACCCTGCAAGTTGTCATGATTAGTTGTTCAATCTGGGTTGGACAGGGCCTCATAGGGCCACTTCAGTCAGAGGTTGGGGCTTCCCCCTCCTAAGAACCCCTCTGGGAGGCTGGCAGCTCAGGGAGCACCAGTTGGGAAAACCAGCACCCCAGGCTGACTGATCTCACAGCTCCCTACGTAGGACCAGGCTAGAACCCTAGGGCCCTCCTGGTAAGGGTCACTCCTTGGCCTGGGGAAAAGCAACACTTCAAAGGGCGTCTGGAACCAGAATGCGGTTCCATGTTACTGATGGGATGGGGAAGGAGTGAAGAATGATTCCAAGGGGCGCTGATTCCCTGGGTGCCAGCAGGCTAGCGGGGGTCACGGAAGAACCTGCAACGATGTGTGTGGTGGGAGAGACTGACAGAGGCTTCCGCGGGGTGGGGGTGTGGAGCTGGCCCAATGCATTGGAGAACTGAGCAGGCGGCTGCTCCTGGCTGTGGGTGTGGGTGCCAAAAGGGTGGACACCAGGGGACCCTGTTGGTAATAAGCCGGCTGACATGATGGGGACCTCAATGTTTTAGGAGGGAAAACGAGCCAGGTGGGGAGTGCAGTCACGATGGAGAGTAGTGAGGGAGGGATGGAGTCAGTGCTAGGTAGTTCAAAGAAGACTTCTCAGGACCTGAGATGGGATGGATCAAGGGTGGAATGGGGAAGGAGCCTGGGGAGATGGTCCAGGCATGAGGGGAGTGGGGGAAAGACTCGGGTGAGAGGTAGGTGTGGGGTGTGGAGACTGACAAGCAGGAGAAACTTGGAACCATCTGAGTGGGACACTGTTGAGAACTGGAGACCCTGGGCTGGTTGGTAGCTGTCAACATGAGGCATCTACAGAGTGGGGATGGGAGGCCCTCGGCTTCCTACCTTAGGGCCCTGTCTTCTCTACCTGATGGAGCAGCAGTCCTCCTGCTGCCCCTTATCAGAAAAAGCAGTGTCATCCCGGACCCTGCCACAGGGAGGATCCTCCCCACCACCAAAACGCATCGCTGGATGGGAATTAAGAAGAAACATCAGCAACAACATAACATTATTCGTGGCTTCGAGACTGGGAGGTGGGGGTGGATAACCGAGGCACGGGCTCCGCGAGACAAGAAAATGCAGGGTCACTGCGTCTTCGGAGGAAGCCGCGCTCGGGCAGTCAGATTTTGCCAGCGAAAGTCCCATCCTTAATCTGCTCGTTCCAGTGCTGGACCTGGGAAGCAGGAAGGCGGGGAGCGGGACGCCGGCTCAGCCTCGGACAAGCCCTCCCTACGCCTGGCCCGGCCCCCCTCGTCGACTCACCCAGCTGGTGGGGCACAGCGAGGTGTACACGCGGAAATAGTACTCGCAGGGCTCGCTGTTCTTCCCGCGGCGGCTCATGGTCTTGACGCAGCGCTGGTAGTCTGTGGAGGGCGGGGTCACGCGGCAAGCCACGCCCACCCCGGGACAGGACCCTCTCCTCCGCTACTCGCCCCTCTCAGTTCTTCCGTGCTTTGCCCCGCCTACCTCTCCCCTCGAGGCCTCCGGCCCCTACTCCCAGCTAGGCCGCAACAGCTACCTCCTTCACACTGCCCCTCCTGGCCAGGCCGTGTTCCTACCTAACTCGCCCCGCTACTTCAAGACTCGGCCCCGCACCTTCCAGATTAGTCCTCGCCCCTACCAACCTCGCCGCGACCCTCCCGTCTTAGTCCCGCCTTCTTCCGGCCACACCCGCCCCTACCAACCTCGCCCCGCCTCTCCCGGCTCAGTCCCGCCTTCTTCCGGCCACACCCGCCCCTACCAACCTCGCCCCGCCTCTCCCGGCTCAGTCCCGTCTTCTTCCGGCCAGACCCGCCCCTACCAACCTCGCCCCGCCCCTCCCGGCTCAGTCCCGCCTTTTTCCGGCCAGACCCGCCCCTACTAACCTCGCCCCGCCCCTCCCAGCTCAGTCCCGCCTTTTTCCGGCCAGACCCGCCCCTACCAACCTCGCCCCGCCCCTCCCAGCTCAGTCCTGCCTTTTCTCGACCAGGCCCGCCCCTACCAACCTCGCCCCGCCCCTCCCAGCTCAGTCCTGCCTTCTCTCGGCCAGGCCCGCCCCTACCAACCTCGCCGCGCCCCTCCCGTCTCAGTCCCGCCTTCTTCCGGCCACACCCGCCCCTACCAACCTCGCCCCGCCTGTCCCGGCTCAGTCCCGTCTTCTTCCGGCCAGACCCGCCCCTACCAACCTCGCCCCGCCCCTCCCGGCTCAGTCCCGCCTTCTTCCGGCCAGACCCGCCCCTACCAACCTCGCCCCGCCCCTCCCAGCTCAGTCCTGCCTTCTCTCGGCCAGGCCCGCCCCTACCAACCTCGCCGCGCCCCTCCCGTCTCAGTCCCGCCTTCTTCCGGCCACACCCGCCCCTACCAACCTCGCCGCGCCCCTCCCGTCTCAGTCCCGCCTTCTTCCGGCCACACCCGCCCCTACCAACCTCGCCCCGCCTGTCCCGGCTCAGTCCCGTCTTCTTCCGGCCAGACCCGCCCCTACCAACCTCGCCCCGCCCCTCCCGGCTCAGTCCCGCCTTCTTCCAGCCACACCCGCCCCTACCAACCTCGCCCCGCCCCTCCCAGCTCAGTCCTGCCTTCTCTCGGCCAGGCCCGCCCCTACCAACCTCGCCGCGCCCCTCCCGTCTCAGTCCCGCCTTCTTCCGGCCAGACCCGACCCTACCAACCTCGCCCCGCCCCTCCTGCCTCAGTCCCGCCTTCTCCCGGCCAGGCCCCGCCCCTATCAGCATCGCCCGTCCCTCCCGACCAGGCCCCGCCCCTTCCCACCCACGCCCGCCCTGCTTCCCACCCTAACGGTCTCCGCGGGGCTTCGGGTGGGGCTGCCCCTCCCTGCCTTCCCTCATCACAACCTGCTCCCCCTAACCTGGTCGACCAGGTCTCACCCAGGAAGTTCTGGTAGCAGTTACGCGTCTGGTTCTGGTTGGGGAAGCGGGGGTCGAAGGGCGGCGTCCACCATTTCTTTCTGGGGGGCTTCTGGGTATCCAACATCCACGGAGGAGGCAACTCCTGCGGGACGGGACGGGGACTCCGTGGGGCCGAGGGGGCGCCCCCGCTCCGACCCGTGCCCCGATCCTGACCCTTGACCCTCCACCCCACCCGTGGTGCCCTCAGCAGCCTGGATCCTCACCAGCCTGGCCACCGGATCGGCTGTGCAGTGGTGTCCGGGTGCCGCTGGCTTCTGAGTCCGCGGGGTGCGGTCCCACCCGGCTCAAGTGAAACGCACCCCGCGGCCGGATTGGCTAGGACCCCCGAGCCCTAGCCAATGGGAGCCGTCGTGCTCCGCAGGCCCGGTAAGGGCGCCCCCACCCCAACCCTCGCTTCCCCAACGCCCCCTCGGGGACCCGCGCGCACACAGGCACCGAGGTGCGACTCGCTGAGTCTCAGACTCAAGCTTTAATCTCTGCGAAGTTGAGCGGTTCCACGGGCTCGCCCCCGCCTCCCTAATATATAAATGCATAGCGATAGTTCTGGTCTCTATGACAGGGCGAATCCCGCAATCGGCCTTTCAACATTCCGCTTCTTGCAGTCGGGGCGCACAGCACCCTGGGGGCCTGTGGGGTTAGAGGAATGAGCTGCGGTGGGGTCTGGGCTCCTGGGACATCCCCCGCCTCGCCCCCAGGTCTAAGGCAGGTCTCAGGGGGTACCTGGCCGATCTGGGCTCCTCTGGACAGTTTCCGATGGAGGCTGAGCCCAGCATCCGGCTACTGAAAGTGCTGGGAGGGCTGCAGGCTGCAGGGAGAAAGCAAGCCAGAGAGAGCTTTGGGGGACAGGGCAGTGAGAAGCGGTACCCAGGGCTCTGAGAGCTGCGGGTGCCTCACTTACGGGAGTCTGCTTCCCCGAGGGCGGGGCTTGCTGTGTGTTTGGTTCATTGTATCTGCCTGGGGCAGAGCCTATAGGTAGTTAATGCACATTAAATAGAGGAGGAGGAGGCCAGGCGCGGTGGCTCAAGCCTGTAATCCCAGCACTTCGGGAGGACGAGGTGGGTGGATCATTAGGTCAAGAGATCGAGACCATCCTGTTCAACAAGGTGAAACCCCGTCTCTACTAAAAATACAAAAATTAGCTGGGCATGGTGGCGCGTGCCTGTAATCCCAGCTACTCAGGAGGCTGAGGCAGGAGAATTGCCTGAACACAGGAGGCAGAGGTTGTGATGAGCTGAGATCGCGCCATTGCACTCCAGCCTGGGTAACGAGGGAAACTCCGTCTCAGAAAAAGAAAAGAAATGCTCAGGGCTGTCACCATTTTATTTTAAATATTCTTTGAGACCAGGTGTGGTGGGTGGCTCATGCCTGTAATCCCAGCACTTCGGGAGGCCAACGCCAGCCTGGCTAACATGGTGAAACCTTGTCTCTACTAAAAATACAAAAATTAGCCAGATGTGGTGGCAGACGCCCATAATCCCAGCTACTTGGGACGCTGAGGCAGGAGAATTGCTTGAACCCGGGTGGCAGAGGTTGCTGTGAGCTGAGATCGCACCACTGCACTCCAGCCTGGGCAACAGAGCAAGACTAAGTCTCAAAGAAAAAGAAATATATACACACACACACACACACATATATGTATACATATGCATATGTGTATATGTGTATATACGTGTGTATATATATATATATATATATTCTTTGAACTGGTCTTGGCCAGGCATGGTGGCTCATTCCTGTAATCCCAGCACTTTGGGAGGCCGAGGCAGGTGGATCACCTGAGGTCAGGAGTTCAAGACTAGCCTGGCCAACATGGTGAAATCCTGTCTTTGAAAAAAAAAAAAGGAAAAAGAAACAAGGTTTCTATTGCCCAGGCTGAAGTGCAGTAGCATGATCCTGGGTCACTGCAGCCTCAACCTCCCAGCTCAAACAATCCTCACACCTCAGCCTCTAGAGTAGCTGGGACCACAGGCACATGGCACCATGCCTAGCTAACTTTTTTTGTTTTTATATTTTGTAGAGAGGCGGTCTTGCTCTTTTGCCCAGGTTCGTCACCATTTTTCATTTTTAATTATTTATTTTTTAGCGTTAGGGTTAGGGAATCTGTCACCGCTTTTTAATACAGCCCTTAAAGTGGCATTTGGCACACTCACAATGTTGTGCAGCCACCACCTCTATCTAGTTCCAGGGCATTTGCATCACCCCCAAAGAAACCTCCAACCTGGTCAGGCACGGTGCCTCACACCTGTAATCCCAGCACTTTGGGAGGCCGAGGCAGGCGGATCACCTGAGGTCAGAGTTTGAGACCAGCCTGACCAACATGGTGAAACCCCGTCTCTACTAAAAATACAAAACTCAGCTGGGCGTAGTGGTGGGCACCTGTAATCCCAGCTACTTGGGGCTGAGGCAGAAGAATCACTTGAACCTGGGAGGCGGAGGTTGCAGTGAGATGAGGTTGTGCCATTGCACTCCAGCCTGGGCCATGAGAGCAAGACTCCATCTCAGAAACGAACAAACGAAGAGGCTGACAGGAGAATGCCCTGAACTCAGGAGGCGGAGGCTGTAGTGAGCCGAGATGGCGTCACTGTACTCCAGCCTGGGCAACAGAGCAAGACTCCACCTCAAAAAAAAAAAAAGGCCCGGGCGCGGTGGCTCATGCCTATAATCCCAGCACTTTGGGAGGCCGAGGCGGGTGGATCACGAGGTCAAGAGATCGAGACCATCCTGGTCAACATGGTGAAACCCCGTTCCTACTACAAATACAAAAAATTAGCTGGGCACGGTGGCGCGTGCCTGTAATCCCAGCTACTCGGGAGGCTGAGGCAGGAGAATTGCCTGAACCCAGGAGGTGGAGGTTGCGGTGAGCCGAGATCACGCCATTGCAGCCTGGGTAACAAGAGCAAAACTCCGTCTCAAAAAAGAGAAAAAAAGAAAGAAAGAAAGAAAAAAGAAACCTGCGACCCGTTAGCAGTCACTCCCATTCCCCACACCAGGCCCCTGGCCTCCAGCGATTCGCCTTCTGCCTGCTCTGGACATTTCACAGAAATGGGGTCTTTGTGGCCTCTTGTGTCTGGCCCCTTTCACCGGGCATGATGTTTGAGGCGCTGCAGCCTGGAGATCGCCTTCTCCATACTCTCCTCCGACTGAGCCATCAGCACTTCACCCCACACTCCCACATCACTTCCACACTGGTAAATCCAGAGGTCGGGCCCCAGGCCCCGCTCCTCCACCTGACCCCAGCACTTGACACGGACGTTCCTTCCCTCCCTTGTCACCGTCTCCACGTGGTCCTGGGGATGCCCCTCCTCTGGCTGCTCTCTGCCAAACGCCGCGGCCTTTTCTCCCTCTCCACCCACTCATCGGTGAACTCCTCCAAGCTCACAGCCTGAGCTAGCCTGTCCAGGCACCAGCGACCCCACATTGCTTCCCGAGCTCCAGACTCGTGTCCAACTGCTTACCCTGCGTCTCCCCTGACACCTCAGAATCCAGATGTCCAAGGGAGATGTCCTGAGCGTCTCCTGGGACCCACTCTGCACTGCTGCCTCCTCCTCTTCCTCCGGGTATCTGGGACCCACATCCTCCCAGCCATCTTCAAGTCAGCCTTTCTCACATCACAAATCCCAATCCTCGAAGCAATCTATTGGTTCACTCTTCAGGCATCTCCAGAGGCCCCTGTTTCTCCCCACCTCCGTCACCCCCGCCTTGTGCGAGCCACCATCGTCTTCTGCCTGGGTTACTGCAGCAGCCCTGCCAACCCCTGTTCTCCAGGTGCCCACTCTTGCCCCTCTACATCCTCCAGCCCCAGGCAGAGGCAGCCTCTTCACATAGGAATCAGTCCCCATCATTCTTCTGCCCCAAACCCTCCAGCTCCCTCAGACTCAAAGCGGAAATCCCAGGGCCAGGCATGGTGGCTCACGCTTGTAATCCCAGCACTTTGGGAGGCTGAGGCGGGCAGATCACTTGAGGTCAGGAGTTCAAGACTAGTCTGGCCAACATGGTGAAACTCGGTCTCTACCAAAAACACAAAAATTAGCCGGGGATGGTGGCTCGTGCCTATAATCCCAGGTACTCAGGAGGCTGAGGCAGGAGAATCACTTGAACCCAGGAGACAGAGGTTGCAGTGAGCCAAGATCATACCACTGCACTCTGGCCTGGGTGACAGAGTGAGACCCTGTCAAAAAAAAAAAAAGTGAAAGAAAGGAGAGATCACCTCTGTCTCATAAAGAGCAGAGCTCACAGTAAATGCTCGCCGCTAACCCCAGCTACCTGGGTGGAAGATTGAAGATGCCCGATTCCTCCTGTGTCTCCTCTGCCTTGGTGGTCGTGTTGCTCACAGTCTCAAGTTCTAAGAGCATGGGCAAAATAATTTCTGAAGACGACCCCACAGTGGCCAGGGGGTGCTGGGCTGGCATCGTCAGGGGCTCCTGCGACACTCTCCTGGGCTGCTGGGACATCCTGGCCGTGGCCTCCATCTTTGAGATGGGGGTCTCCGAAAGGGGTGATGGTGGTAAGTCCTCCCACCGTGAGTCAGGCAGGGGGATGGGCGCCTGGGAGATTCCTTCCCTCTTCAGACTGGCAGAGGTGGGCCTGGAGCGAAGGGGCAGCTTGGGCAGCCCCTCGGGGTCCCAGGGTGGCTCCTTCGCCTCGGCCCATTGCTGCTTCCTCTCCTTCGCCCAGGCATGTGATTCCGGCTGCTCTCTGACCACCACCGGCTTCCCCCACAGCGAGGACAGCTGGCTGGGGTGAAAGGGCATTGAAGCCGTCGTCGGCGTGGCAGGTGCCTGCGAGAGCCAGGAGGGCAGAGAGACCAGAGCAGGTCTGGAGCGCTGCTCTTTGGAGTTGGCCATGGTCATGCGCCTGGCGAGGGTGAGCCCTTCCACAGAGAAGGGCCTGCTGTGCTCCCGGAAGGGGCCCCCGACGGCCAGCTCCTTGGTCTGCACCCCGCCCTTCCGCTGCTCTGTCTCCTTGGAGCTCACAGCTGGCTGGTCCAGGGACCTCTCCTCCTTCGCCCGGTGGACCCAGTCCTCGGACTTCCTCCGGCCCCTGAAGGCCTCCAGGGTCGCCTCCTGGGTTTTGCTCACCAGGATGTCCTTGGACTCCTTCTTGGTGGTGGTGAAGGGTGACTCCAGGGACGGGGCCTGGGTCATCTCCACCACTCCTGTCTCCCGGGTGCCCACCACCACTGCCGGCTCGGGTTCCCGCCCGGACTCGCTGCTCTCCAGCACGGCCCTTCCAGGAATTCCTGTTGGCAACACGTCACAATTGCCAGGGACCTTCCCCTGTGAGGCAGATGAGCCCAGTGCCATCCGGTATTGGGTAGGTGAGGTTGGTAGAGCCTTCTGGGACGGGGCAGAGAGGACCAGGGATTTCCTCTTTGGAACAGTGGGATACACAGACTTCTGGGGAATGGTAGGTACTACTGCGGGGGCCTTCTGAGATGGGGGTGGGGTCTTCTGGGGTGGGACAGGTACAGCTGGGGCCTTCCAGGGAGCAGCTGATGCAGATGGGGCCTTCTGGGATGGCGCAGGAACTGTTGGGGCCTTCTGAGATGGGGGTGGGGCCTTCCCGGGTGGAGCAGGTATGGCTGAGGCCTTCTGGGGAGAAGCCGATACAGCTGGGGCCTTCCACGATGACGCAGGTGCAGCTGGGAGCTTCTGGGACTGGCCAACGAGGAATGGTGCATTGTAAGATGGGACAGGGACAGATGGGGCCTTCTGGAAGGGTGGTGGCCCCGGCCCCTGCTGGGAGCCCATAGACCCCGCCTTGTCCCTGCCCCTGGGGATGGAAGAGTAGAGTGTGGAGAGGCGGGCAGCTGAGGGACAGGGAGCCAGGTCGAAGGAAGCAGACGAGAAAGTGCTGCTCTCAGAGCCCATGAGGTCTCCCATGTCCTGATGCCACGGGCAGGGACCCCAGGGATTGCAGGAGCCCAGAAAGAAGCAGTCAGGTCTGTCGGCTGAGATGCAGTGGGAAGGGGCCTTCACCATGTGTCCCTGGCCTGTGGCCTCATTACACTCAGATGTACAGGCCTGTAGGTGAGTGGAGAGAGTGCATGGTCAGGGCCTGGGGAGACCCCAGATGCAGGAGGACAGAACCTGTCCCTCCTCCCTCAGACCCAGGAGTCCACACCCCAGCTCCTCCTCCCTCAGACCCAGGAGTCCAGGCCCAGTCCCTCCTCCCTCAGACTCAGGAGTCCAGGACCCCAGCCCCTCCTCCCTCAGACCCAGGAGTCCAGACCCCCAGCCCCTCCTCCCTCAGACCCAGGAGTCCAGACCCCCAGCCCCTCCTCCCTCAGACCCAGGAGTCCAGACCCCCAGCCCCTCCTCCCTCAGACCCAGGAGTCCAGACCCCCAGCCCCTCCTCCCTCAGACCCAGGAGTCCAGACCTGCAGTCCCTCCTCCCTCAGACCCAGGAGTCCAGACCCCCAGTCCCTCCTCCCTCAGACCCAGGAGTCCAGGCCCAGCCCCTCCCTCAGACTCAGGAGTCCAGGACCCCAGCCCCTCCTCCCTCAGACCCAGGGGTCCAGGCCCAGCCCCTCCTCCCTCAGACCCAGGAATCTAGACCCCCAGTCCCTCCTCCCTCAGACCCAGGAGTCCAGACCCCCAGCCCCTCCTCCCTCAGACCCAGGAGTCCAGACCCCCAGTCCCTCCTCCCTCAGACCCAGGAGTCCAGACCCCCAGTCCCTCCTCCCTCAGACCCAGGAGTCCAGACCCCCAGCCCCTCCTCCCTCAGACCCAGGAGTCCAGGCCCAGCCCCCCCCCCCAGATCTGGGGCCTGGGCCCTGCTCCGGGTATAAGGCTGGCCTTTGGAGCGGACTGTGTCTGGCTGGTGGTGCTGGAAAAGATCCTGAAGATGGTCCGAATGGTGATGCTGGTCATGTCTGGGTGGGGGAGCAGTCTGAGCCCTTTTGGGGCAGGGACAAGACCACACAGTGTGGCAGGGGTAGGGTGGGTTGATCTTACCAGAAAAGCGGGTTTGGGTGTGAGATCTCTCAGAACCGGGGTCTGGGTGGGACCTGCAGGAGCAACACGGCGGACGTGGGCGGCGTCTGGACGGGATCTCCCTCCTTCTCCCACCCACTGCAACAAGACCCACGCCCACTTCTTTTCTGCAGCTTTCTTCCTGGCATGCTCCAGCTGCGACCAGACGAGGGGCACGGAGTCGCCCACGGCCTGAGACTTGAATCTGCGCTTGAGGGGCTGGCGTGGGTGAGGAGGGACGTTACACGGGGCGGCCCTCAGCCCGCACCCTCCGCCCGCCCCGCCAGCTCACCTTGGCCTTCCTCTGCCTCTGAGCAGCCACTGTCTTGTGAGGAAAGCTGTGCTCAGCAACCCCGGCTGGAAAGGAGACATTCTGGGTCAGAGACCCCGGGGGAGGTCGCGAGGACCTGCCCCAGGAGATCGTGGGGAGCCCTGTGGGGCGTGGGGGCAGGGAGACCCAAATGGTGCAGCTCTGTCCCCGCCTGGGGAGAACCCCAAACCCCGAGGTCCTGAAGAAGAGCAGGCCCTGCTCACCTGCTTGTCTGCTGACTGACTGGTCCTGCAGAGACTGGAGTCAGGAGGGGCCGGGTTTCCACATCTACATAACCTACCCAGTAGGAGGCCTAGGCCCCGCTGCTCCCAGGACCCAGCGTTGCAGCCCCTCCTCCCTCAGACCCATGAGTCCAGGCCCAGCCCCTCCTCCCTCAGACCCATGAGTCCAGGCCCAGCCCCTCCTCCCTCAGACCCATGAGTCCAGGCCCCAGCCCCTCCTCCCTCAGACCCAGGAGTTCAGGCCCCCAGCTCCTCCTCCCTCAGAACCCATGAGTCCAGGCCCAGCCCCTCCTCCCTCAGACCCATGAGTCCAGGCCCAGCCCCTCCTCCTTCAGACCCATGAGTCCAGGCCCAGCCCCTCCTCCCTCAGACCCAGGAGTCCAGGCCCCAGCCCCTCCTCCCTCAGACCCAGGAGTTCAGGCCCCCAGCTCCTCCTCCCTCAGAACCCATGAGTCCAGGCCCAGCCCCTCCTCCCTCAGACCCATGAGTCCAGGCCCAGCCCCTCCTCCCTCAGACCCATGAGTCCAGGCCCAGCCCCTCCTCCCTCAGACCCATGAGTCCAGGCCCCAGCCCCTCCTCCCTCAGACCCAGGAGTCCAGGCCCAGCCCCTCCTCCCTGAGACCCAGGAGTCCAGGCCCAGCCCCTCCTCCCTCAGACCCATGAGTCCAGGCCCAGCCCCTCCTCCCTCAGATCCATGAGTCCAGGCCCAGCCCCTCCTCCCTCAGAACCCATGAGTCCAGGCCCAGCCCCTCCTCCTTCAGACCCATGAGTCCAGGCCCAGCCCCTCCTCCCTCAGACCCATGAGTCCAGGCCCAGCCCCTCCTCCCTCAGACCCATGAGTCCAGGCCCCAGCCCCTCCTCCCTCAGACCCATGAGTCCAGGCCCCAGCCCCTCCTCCCTCAGACCCAGGAGTCCAGACCCAGCCCCTCCTCCCTCAGACCCAGGAGTCCAGACCCAACCCCTCCTCCCTCAGACCCAGGAGTCCAGGTCCAGCCCCTCCTCCCTCAGACCCATGAGTCCAGGCCCAGCCCCTCCTCCTTCAGACCCTGGAGTCCAGGCCCCAACCCCTCCTCCCTCAGACCCATGAGTCCAGGCCCAGCCCCTCCTCCCTCAGACCCAGGGGTCCAGGCCCAGCCCCTCCTCCCTCAGACCCATGAGTCCAGGCCCCAGCTCCTCCTCCCTCAGACCCAGGAGTCCAGGCTCAGCCCCTCCTCCCTCAGACCCATGAGTCCAGGCCCAGCCCCGCCTCCCTCAGACCCAGGAGTCCAGACCCAGCCCCTCCTCCCTCAGACCCAGGAGTCCAGACCCAACCCCTCCTCCCTCAGACCCAGGAGTCCAGGTCCAGCCCCTCCTCCCTCAGACCCATGAGTCCAGGCCCAGCCCCTCCTCCTTCAGACCCTGGAGTCCAGGCCCCAACCCCTCCTCCCTCAGACCCATGAGTCCAGGCCCAGCCCCTCCTCCCTCAGACCCATGAGTCCAGGCCCAGCCCCTCCTCCCTCAGACCCAGGAGTCCAGGCCCCCAGCTCATCCTCCCTCAAATCAGGGGTCCAGGCCCCCAACCATCCTCCCTCAAATCAGGGGTCCAGGCCCCCAGCCATCCTCTCTCAAATCTGGGGTCCAGGTCCTCAGCCTAGACTTTGGGGTCTAGCTCCTAGTCCCCTCTGGATCTGGCCGGTGGGTTCCTGGGCCGCCATGGCTGGTCGGTGAAGCTGAGGCCCCACCTGCAGGTGCCAGGTGGAGGCGGGTGCTTTGGCCAGGGGCACATCCAGGCAGGCCGAGGGCACGGTCCTGGGGGCCCAGGTGAAAGCCGGCTCCGGAAGCAGGTTCATGAGGCGGATCCAGCAGTTGAACAGGAAGCCTGCCTCATTGTCGGGGGCATCCAGCGCCAGGTAGTAGTGGTGGCCTGAGACCAGGCATAGCTTCAGGCACCAGGAGGAGAGGTCATGGACGCAGAGGTGGGTGAGGTCCAGGGGGATCATCCTGGGAGAGCAGGAGGAGGGGAGTGTCTAGAGCAGGAGGTGTGGACAGGGTGGCCAAGGGGCTGGGGAAGGCGGCACCTGGTTAGCACGAGGCCCGAGCAGTCCCTGCCCTCAGCAGGCTGGCCGATCAGCAGGATGTCAGGCACCAGCAGGCCTGGGAGGGAGGCGGCCACGCCCATGGTCAGCCGGTTGGTTCTGTGACTCACGAACACCGGGCTCCCTCGACTCGTTACCTGGGCAGCCATGGAGAGGGGCTGGGACCACTCCTTCCTCCAGCACCCCCAGCCTGAGCCTCCCTCCTGACTGCCCCCCACATAGGGACTGCCAAATCCCACTGCCTTGCAAAATCCCCCGCCCAGGCAGCCTCTCTTCCCCTCTCAGCCCCAGGGCACTGGGAGCTGGGGACCTGAACAAAGTTACTCTCGAACATGGGCATCGGACGCAGGGGCAGGTACTCGCCCTTCTGGAGGGTCTTTTGCAGCTCCCCCAGAATGGGGACCCACTTTGGGGTGCCCTGGAGAGGCTCAGGGCACCTCCTGTTTCGAAGCCGGATCATGGTGGCTGTGGTGGATAGCTACTGGTTTAGTACTCCAGGCGAGCAGGCCTCCCGGCCCCGCCCACCAGCCTTGGCCCCTGGGGCTACATGGGTGCCTGGAGCTCAGTGTTACAGAGCGAGGAGACGCCCTGGGCTGGAAGACTTGGGCCTCCAGGTGGACAGCAGGGGCCTGGGGGAGGAGCCTCCTGTGGAAGGGCTTTGTGACCTCATGGACACACAGGGGACTGTTCCCGGAACTCTCTGGGACCCTGGGCTCTCTTCTCCTCCAAGGATGCAGCCTTCAGTCTTGAGGGCTCGGGGTCCAGGGCTAGGCACCCCCACCCCAAACCCAAACTAGTGACAAGACAGGGTCGCTGGGAGTCTGCCTGCTGACTGTAAAGGGACAGTTACCTAAAGGGTTTGATCATAGTCCCTACTGTGCCATTGACCCTCCTCTAGGCCCTGGGTAAGACCCAAAGCCTTACTGAACCTGTTTTTCCAAATCTCACGTGTGTGCCTGTGGTAAGGGGACCTCAACAACGAGTGGCGAAGAGAGTTGTGGGAATGAGCCGGACACGGTGCAGAATCCCAGGTCCACCTCTCCCTAGCTGTGTGACGTTGAGCAGCAGAGTCCCCACCCCTTGCCCGAACCCCAGTTTCCCTCGCCGATGAAACACGGCATGGTCCAGGCTCCAAGAGAATTGTGTCAGTTAAGAGCCCGCACTGAGTGCCCAGCCCTCGGAGGCTCAATCATCAACTTTGTCCCCTCCTGCGGGCTTATTTTTGGAGGGGAGGAGGCTGATACTCTGTTATTCTAAAAATAGTGTTTATTATTTTTAAAATGCGTCATGCAAAATACACAGTCATGGCAGAAATTCTGAAAAATACGGGCAATCATAAACATTAAACATCACCCACAATCCCAGAGACAGTCATTGTCAACATTTTGGCGTATCGGGGTCCGCGGTGGCTCCGGCCAGATGTCGTGGCGCTTGTGGAGGCGAGGCCATGAGTTCAAGGCCAACCTGAGCAACCTTAAAAGCTCTCATTGATTAACAGCAACAACAAAAAAAAACATTTTGGCGTTTTTCCCCTTAGGATTTTTTTTTTTTTTTTGAGATGGAGTCTCACTCTGTCGCCCAGGTTGAGTGCAGTGGTACGATCTCGGCTCACCACAACCTCTGCCTCCCAGGTTCAAGTGTTTCTCCTGCCTCAGTCTCCTGAGTAGCTGGGATTACAGGTGCACAACACCACACCCATCTAATTTTTTTGTTATTTTTAGTAGAGACAGGGTTTCACCACGTTAGTCGGGCTGGTCTTGAACTCTTGACCTTCTGATCCGCCTGGGATCCCCAAGGTGCCGGAATTACAGGCATGAGCCGCCGTGCCCAGCCCCCGTTAGGATTTTTTTAAGTCCATGTGTGGAAAGAATTGGATGGCACCTGCAGTGGTTTTGTAGCTGTTTCATGTCAGGAGATTGCTTTTGCTTCTTTGAGACGAGGTTTTGCCAAGTCTCGCAGGCTTGTCTCGAACTCCTGGACTTACGCGATCCACCCGCTTTGTCCTCCCAAAGGTGCTAGGACTACAGGTGTGAGCCACCGTGCCCAGCCAATGTCAGGACATCTTTCTATGTCCAAAGCAGGCCTCTCTCCCTAGCTTCCCTGAACGACAGCCCGTGCTCCGGGTGACTGGCTGGAAGTCCCCCTGCGGTGCGCCATGAGGCTTAGCCCTCACTGGTGGCCGTCGAGATTGTTTCGTTTGCTATGGTGAACACAGTCACAGCGAACCATCTGGAGCTTGCCGCTTTGTCCAACACGGGTACTGTTAATCACGGTGACCTTCTAGAACCTTCCATTCAATATTTATGGGTCGGGCGTGGTGGCACACACCTGTAATCCCAGCACTTTAGGAGGCCGAGGCAGGAGGATCACCTGAGGTCAGGAGTTCAACCAGCCTGGCCAACGTGGTGAAACCCTGTCTCTACTAAAAATACAAAATAAAATAAAATAGCCAGGTGTGGTGGCGGATGCCTGTGATCTCAGCTACTCGGGAGGCTGAGATGGGGGAATTGCTTGAACTTGGGAGGAGGAGTTTGCACTGAGCTGAAATTGCCCCACTGCATCCCAGGCTGGCCAACAGAGGCCGGGCATGGCTCACCCCTGTAATCCTAACAAAAAGACCTCTGCAGTTTGGGGGCCTGGGTGAGGCTCAGACCCTGCCTCCACAGAGCTATCTGGGTGACCGACCGTCTCCCCTCCCTGCCCTGACCACTCACCTCCACCTGCCCCGCCCCAGGGACCCCAGCATCCAGCCTCAGCTCCCACGCAAATCTTCCTCAAGTGGGTATGAAATTTAATTCCCTGTTCTCTGTCTCGCAAAGGTTTGTCACATTTTGTACAAAACCCCAGGCTTCCCTCCCCACCCCACAACATGAAAAGTAATTGTCTAAATAAATAATATATATTCCTGCCCAGGCCTAGAAGGGGAGGAGCCAGGACAGAAGTCTGTGGACAGACTTCTTGGAGACCCAAGAATCTGGAACCCCAGTTCCCTCCTCCTTGGGGACCCAGGAGTCCACCTGCCTCCCATCCCCCCCGAAATAAATAAGTATAAATAAGGCACAGATGCCCCCCAGGTCTCACGGAAGGACTGTCTCTAACTAGGGGGAGATAATGGTGGGGGATGACCTGGCTGTTAGGCCCCCAGTACTGAAATAAATAAATAAATAAGATCTGGCTTTGGAAGGACGGTGGTGGCTCTGGGCCCCAAGTCACAGCCGGGTCTTCAGCAGCAGCAGCCCCCGAACAGCCCAGTCAAGTGTCAGGTGCAGCCCCCCCAAGATGGCGTGGGCGGCCCTGATGCCCCCCCAGGCTGAGGAAGGGGGTGCCAGTGGGGGGGCCGGCGGGTCTGGGGGTGGCTGCGGCAGGGCCAGGCGGGACATCTGTGGGGAGAAGAGAGAAGGTGAGCGACAGGGAGAGGGTGCAGTGGGGGTGCAGGGCAGGGGCTATTTGGAACTGCCACTGAACTGGGGTGGGGGACGTCCAGGCTGCACGTTCCCAGGGGGCCTGTGGTGCGTGGGTTGAAGTGGTTAGGCTGAGAGCTCTTCAGGGTGTGCGATTCAGAGGCTGGGGTCCAGATGGGCTTTGAGAGCTGGGTGTGTAGAGTCAGGGCTGGCGTCTTGGTCTGGGTGAGGGATAGGGCCGGAGCTGTTCGCGTTGCCAGGGCTGGAATCTTAGAGCTGGGTTTTTATCATTGGTGTTTTTTAACAATTTTAAGAGATGGGGTCTTGCTATGTCGCCCTGGCTGTCTCAAACTCATGGCTGCAAGAGCCCCTTCTGCCTTGGCCTCCCACACCTTGGGGTTAAGGAGTGAGCCGCTGCGCCCGGCCAGAACTGGGGTTTTAGAGACAGTGTCTGGGGTTTGGGGGGCCCTGGGTTCAAGTTCAGGAAGTCATGGGTGAGGGCTGGAGTCTCAGAGCTAGAAGGTGGAATTCGAGATCCAAGGTCTTTGGAGTTGGGAACCAGGGTTTGAAGTCCTCTGGTCTCAGGGCCTTGCGCCTGGCTTTGGAAGTGAGGGTCTTGGGGTCGTACAGGCGCAGGCTCAGGATCTGAGGCCTCAGGGTTTTGGATCTTGGGAGTGAGACACGGGGCCTCAGGGCTCGGGGTCTAAGTCCTTGAGGTCTTGGGTTGTAGAGCCAGGCTCCCAAGGCTGGCTTTGGGTCACGGTCTTTGTCTCAGGGTCTGGATCTAGGGTCTTTAAAGTGTCAGGATCGCAGGGCTGGAGCCTGGGTCTCAGGGTCTGGAGGCCCATGATTTTCTTCTTTGTTGTTAGTTTTTTGGTTTCTTTTGAGACGGAGTTTCACTCTTGTTGCCCAGGCTGAAGTGCAATGGCGCGATCTCAGCTCACTGCAGCTTCCACCTCCCGGGTTCAAGCGATTCTCCTGCCTCAGCCTCCGGAATAGCTGGGATTACAGGTGCCCACCACCACGCCCAGCTAATTTTGTATTTTTAGTAGAGATGGTGTTTCGCCATGTTGCTCTGGCTGGTCTCAAACTCTTGACCTCAGGCGAAGCACCCACCTCGGTCTCCCAAAGTGCTGGAATTACAGGCGTCAGACACAGCGCCTGGCCAGGTCCACGGTTTTCAGTGTCATGGGACCAGGGTCTCCAAATCTTGAGGTGAGAATTTGAATTCTCAACTCTTTGGGCTTCAGGGTGGGGTATTGGGTCTTAGGGACTGGGATTTTGGGACTTTGAGGTCATGGACAATGGAGTCTCAGGGTATTAGGGTGAGGATTTGGAGTGTCTGGGCAGGATTTGGGGGTCTAGGGTCTCAAGGTCTCAGGGGCTCAGGATCTTGGGGATGTACAGTCAGGATCTCAGAGCATGGGGTGCTGCATTTAGGTATGGGGTCTCAGGCTTCAAGGACTCAGGCCACAGGTTCTTGGCACCAGGGGCTGGGGTCTGGGGTGTCAGGTCTTGGAGCCAGGACATACCAGGAGCTGCAGCCGGCGCAGCAGCCGGTCCAGCCGAGCCTGCAGGGTGCCCAGCTCGGGCTCCAGGGTCTTCAGGGAAGAGCCGCCCGCCCGGCGCAGCCACTGCACGTGCCGCAGGTAGGACAGCAGGTCTGCTCGCAGCCGTGTCAGCACGCCCGGGAGCTGGGGACACAACATTGGCCGTGACCGCTGTGGCCCCATCCTCCTGCCCCCTTTGTCGCCTGCCTCTCGCCTCGTCTTGGCCCCACCCACTCCCGCCCTTACCTGCAGAGCTCCCAGCGCCCCCGCGCTCATGGCCAGGGTGGGCAGGGAATCCAGGTTGTGGTCCCCGTCAGCTGGGAATTTGTCCCTCTGGCGGGGAAAAAAAGCTGTGAGGGGCCCCTGCCCAGCCTCTGGGCTCCCTCCACCCCCAACACCAGGTCCCACACTCGTCCCCTCCCTGACTCTGCCACTTGAGAGCCCAGAACCCCTCCAGGTGGCCTGCCCGAAGATCACTCGCAGTTCCTCTCTGCCTCTCACTCCGGTGCTGGCCCCAGCCCAGCCTCTCCTACCAGCTGTGCAGCCAGCTGCCGTGTGTCCGCCAGGAGGGAGCGGGTCAGGAGCACGGTGCTGTCCAGTTCGGCCCGAGGGTCTGGGGAAGCTCGAGGGGGGCCAGGTGGCGGCCCAGGGGCAACAGCTGTATCTGGCCACAGGCTGAGCACAACCACGACCAGGTGGCAAACACCTGGGGGCAGGATGAGGCAGAGAGCTCAGGTCGGACCCCTGGTCTGAGAGAGGAGGGGCTGGGCCTGGACACCGGGTCTGAGGGAGGAGGGCCACGGGTCTGGACTCCTGGGTCTGAGGGAGGAGGGCCTGGGGGTCTGGACTCCTGGGTCTGAGGGAGGAGGGTCTGGGGGTCCTGGACTCCTGGGTCTGAGGGAGGAGGGCCACAGGTCTGGACTCCTGGGTCTGAGGGAGGAGGGCCACGGGTCTGGACTCCTGGGTCTGAGGGAGGAGGGCCGGGGGTCTGGACTCCTGGGGTCTGAGGGAGGTGGACTGGGGCCTGGACTCCTGGGTCTGAGGGAGGAGGGCCGGGGGTCTGGACTCCTGGGGTCTGAGGGAGGTGGACTGGGGTCTGGACTCCTGGGTCTGAGGGAGGTGGACTGGGGTCTGGACTCCTGGGTCTGAGAGAGGAGGGCCGTGGGTCTGGACTCCTGGGTCAGAGGGAGGAGGGCCGGGGGTCTGGACTCCTGGGTCTGAGGGAGGTGGACTGGGGTCTGGACTCCTGGGTCTGAGGGAGGTGGACTGGGGTCTGGACTCTGGGTCTGAGGGAGGTGGACTGGGATCTGGACTCTGGGTCTGAGGGAGGAGGGTCTGGGGGTCCTGGACTCCTGGGTCTGAGGGAGGAGGGCCGGGGGTCTGGACTCCTGGGTCTGAGGGAGGCGGACTGGGGCCTGGACTCCTGGGTCTGAGGGAGGCAGACTGGGGCCTGGACTCCTGGGTCTGAGGGAGGCGGACTGGGGCCTGGACTCCTGGGTCTGAGGGAGGTGGACTGGGGCCTGGACTCCTGGGTCTGAGGGAGGTGGACTGGGGTCTGGACTTCTGGGTCTGAGGGAGGTGGACTGGGGTCTGGACTTCTGGGTCTGAGGGAGGTGGACTGGGGTCTGGACTTCTGGGTCTGAGGGGGGTGGACTGGGGCCTGGACTCTGGGTCTGAGGGGGGTGGACTGGGGTCTGGACTCCTGGGTCTGAGGGAGGTGGACTGGGGTCTGGACTTCTGGGTCTGAGGGAGGTGGACTGGGGCCTGGACTCTGGGTCTGAGGGAGGTGGACTGGGGTCTGGACTCCTGGGTCTGAGGGAGGTGGACTGGGGTCTGGACTCTGGGTCTGAGGGAGGTGGACTGGGGTCTGGACTCTGGGTCTGAGGGAGGTGGACTGGGGTCTGGACTCTGGGTCTGAGGGAGGTGGACTGGGGCCTGGACTTCTGGGTCTGAGGGAGGTGGACTGGGGCCTGGACTCCTGGGTCTGAGGGAGGTGGACTGGGGTCTGGACTCCTGGGTCTGAGGGAGGTGGACTGGGGCCTGGACTCCTGGGTCTGAGGGAGGTGGACTGGGGTCTGGACTCTGGGTCTGAGGGAGGTGGACTGGGGCCTGGACTCCTGGGTCTGAGGGAGGTGGACTGGGGTCTGGACTCTGGGTCTGAGGGAGGTGGACTGGGGCCTGGACTCCTGGGTCTGAGGGAGGTGGACTGGGGTCTGGACTCTGGGTCTGAGGGAGGTGGACTGGGGCCTGGACTCCTGGGTCTGAGGGAGGTGGACTGGGGTCTGGACTCTGGGTCTGAGGGAGGTGGACTGGGGCCTGGACTCCTGGGTCTGAGGGAGGTGGACTGGGGCCTGGACTCCTGGGTCTGAGGGAGGTGGACTGGGGTCTGGACTCTGGGTCTGAGGGAGGTGGACTGGGGTCTGGACTCTGGGTCTGAGGGAGGTGGACTGGGGTCTGGACTCCTGGGTCTGAGGGAGGTGGACTGGGGTCTGGACTCCTGGGTCTGAGGGAGGTGGACTGGGGCCTGGACTCCTGGGTCTGAGGGAGGTGGACTGGGGCCTGGACTCCTGGGTCTGAGGGAGGTGGACTGGGGTCTGGACTCTGGGTCTGAGGGAGGTGGACTGGGGCCTGGACTCCTGGGTCTGAGGGAGGTGGACTGGGGTCTGGACTCTGGGTCTGAGGGAGGTGGACTGGGGCCTGGACTCCTGGGTCTGAGGGAGGTGGACTGGGGTCTGGACTCTGGGTCTGAGGGAGGTGGACTGGGGCCTGGACTCCTGGGTCTGAGGGAGGTGGACTGGGGTCTGGACTCTGGGTCTGAGGGAGGTGGACTGGGGCCTGGACTCCTGGGTCTGAGTGAGGTGGACTGGGGTCTGGACTCCTGGGTCTGAGGGAGGTGGACTGGGGTCTGGACTCCTGGGTCTGAGGGAGGTGGACTGGGGTCTGGACTCCTGGGTCTGAGGGAGGTGGACTGGGGCCTGGACTCCTGGGTCTGAGGGAGGTGGACTGGGGTCTGGACTCTGGGTCTGAGGGAGGAGGGACTGGGGTCTGGACTCTGGGTCTGAGGGAGGTGGACTGGGGCCTGGACTCCTGGCCTTACGGAGGAGGGAGTGGAGGTCCTAAGTCCCAGGGTGGAACGCCCGCGGGCAGGTCGCAGGGCCGGGCGGGCTTCCCTCTTCCCGCCTGGCTCTGGCTGCCCCGCCCGTCGGAGCAGACGCGGCCCGGGGCGGGTAGACGGGCCGGGCGTCTCCCGTCCGCCCCCGGACGCCGGAATCTGGGCCCTGGGGCGGGGCATGGGGGGGAGGCACAGGCCAGAACCTGCCCCCTCCCCGGGCCGCGGGAGCCGGAGCTGGCTGGGAGCAGGGGAAGGAGACGGAGGCCACGACGGAGCCCCGGAGCCCTCCCGCAGGAGACCCTCGGCCGCGCTCCCGGGAGCCCCTCCGGGTGGGCCGCGGAAGGCCAGGCCGCAGCGCACCTGGGCGGAGAGGGGACAGCGCCGCGGCCCCGGCCCGGCCACCCGCGGGAGCGCGAGACCTGGCGGCTGGCGGCGCGGGGGGCGCGGGGGCGCGGGGGTCCGGGGCTCGCTCCACGCGGCCCACCCCGGCAGCCCCGCCCACCCGGCCTCCCGCCAGCCAATCAGCGCCCCCCGGCCGCCCGCGCCGCGCACACCCCCAGCCCGCCCCCCGCCCCGCCAGCCGTCGGTCTGTCCGCCCGTCGGTCGGCCGCCTCTGCCGGGCTCTCCCCGCTTTCCGCCCCCGCGCAGTCTCTCTCCCAGGCTTGCTCTGTTCTCCGCGAACCCTGCCTCAGTTTCCCCCCGTAGCCTCTCTGCCGGGACCCCGCGGAGGCCGGGTCTCCCGGTCCCCTGGGGCCTGGGCCGTTGGGATCACCCGCTCCTGGCACGGGTCCCTCCGTCCCTGGCCCTGCCCGGTCTCGGGGCCCTGTGTGGCCTTCCCTCCCGCGGCGAGTCTGATTGGCTGCCTCCATCCGCGCCTGTCTGTGTCTCTCTGTGCCCATCTTCTCTCGGCCTCCTGTCTCCCAATCTGCTCTCCTGCCCTTCTCTGACTCCCCGCTGCCTCTCCCGGGGTCCCTCTCCGTGCCACTCGGCCGGGTCTGCCCCCACCTCCGCCGTGGGTCCCTCTCTCCCTGCCTCCCTGTCCCCTCCACCCACCCCATGAACCAACTTACAGTTCATGTCCCCACAGCGCCAGGGGTTCCCCAGGTCAGGGCCAGGGAACCGGGGGCCTTTAACCCTTCCCTGTCCGCTGCCGGGGGAGCCCCAGGGGTCAGCTGGGCCTCGGCCTGGGGAGGGGAGGCATGTGCCCGAGAGCAGCAGGGCCGCCGCAGTGAGGGAGTGTGGACGCCTGGGGGGTTATATAGGGGGCTGGGGCGGGCGGGCGGGGGGCAGGCGGCAGAGGAGGGCGGCCTGACACATCCTGACTCACCCTCCCTGCCTGCCTTTTCCATTCAGACGGAGCGGCTGCCTTGCCGGGCTCACGCCGCCACGCTCAGAGGAGGGCACGGAAGGAAAAGTTGGAAAAGTTGAAAAGGGAAAGGGGGGGGTGGTCGGAGAGGGGCTGGTGAGGTCATTGGCGTCCCCTCCCTCCACCTCCACGGGCCTGAGCAGACACTCAGGCTCAGGCGCTGGGGCCCGACTGTGGGTGGGGGTCCAGCTGGACCAGGACTGGCAGACAGGGATGGGGAGGCAGGAGAATAGAAAGGCGGAGCGAGGCCGGACGGGAGAGAGGATAGGGGCCTGGAGAGATGGAGGCAGGAGGAAAAGGAGAGACACACACAGAGTGAGGGAGACACAGACAGAGTCAGGGAGATGGAAATACGCAGAGATGGAGGCAGCCAGGGAGACACACCAGAGAAGCAGACAGGAGCACAGGGCCCGCCCTGCAGACACAGGGAGAGGTTCTGGGAGTCAGAGATCAGAGCGCGATGAAGACAGCGGAGGGACTTGGGGGAGACCCAGGGAGACGCCGAGGGGAAAGGAACACAAACACCAAGCCTCTGAGAGAGAGGACGCAGCCACCAAAGAAAGGCACCAGGTGAACAGAGACATGGGACAGAGAGGCCCCAGGGACAGAGATGGAGAGATAGAGAGACAGAGATGCTGAGACGTTCGGGACTCAGCAGTGGGGGCAGACAGTAAAAGCTTTCCTCGTTTTGGTTTTTTTGAGACAGAGTCTCACTCTGTTGCCCAGGCTGGGGTCCAGTGGAATGATCTCTGCTCCCTACAACCTCCACGTCCTGAGTTCAAGTGATTCTCCTGCCTCAGCCTCCTGAGTAGCTGGGACTACAGGTGCCCACCACCACACCCGGCTCATTTTGTATTTTTAGTAGAGATGGGGTTTTGCCATGTTGCCCAGGCTGGTCTCCAACTCCTGAGCTCAGGTCATCCGCCTGTCTTGGCGTCCCAAAGTGCTGGGTTACAGGTGCGAGCCACCGCAGCTGCCAGAAAAGCCTTTCTCAGAGGGGCAGGTGGAGCCAGGAAGAAGGGAGAGAGAGGGAGACTGGGGACCTAGAGAAAGAGGCGCTGAGACACTCCATACAGGCGGGACCTCGATTCGAGACTCTCCCCGTCTGTGCCTCAGTTTCCTCATCTGTGAAGGGGGGAAATGAGCACCCCCATCCCCCTAAAGGCCCCGATGAGGTTAAAGTGGGCGCATTCACGTGAGGCACGAGGTCGGCGCTCCGTCAGCGCTAACCGTCATTATTCTCCTCGTTCATTTTATGAACACATCAGGGACACAGAGAAAAAGATGTTGCCTTTGAGAGGACCGGGGCGATGAGGGAGAGGCGGGACCAAGATGGGGCAAGGTGGGATGGCGGGGACACTGAGACCACATCCCAGAGCCCTGGACGCCGATGCACAGGGGTGGAGGTGGCAGAGGTGTGCACAGGGAGGGGACCCACAGGCCGGGGCGGAGGCAGCCATGCCCACCGGGGCACACAGTGGGCTAGCACCAGGTATGGGGCAGAGGAGACCTGGGATTCACAGCAGAGCAAGTGAGGGGCAGAGACGCCAAACCACGTCTTCAAGAGCCCCCAGACCTAGATGGGAGGGAAGGACAGGATCGGACTGAGAGCTCAGAGGTGGTGGGGGACTCTGAGGCTCCGTGCAGACCTCCTTATGCCAGCCTCCGAGACGGTGCCCGGCTGTTGGTGGGCTCCCCCTCCCACTCCAGCACCACTGGAGGGGCAACTGCTCAGGTCCCCAAGGAGGTGAGGTCACAGCCCCCCCATGGTGGGAATGACCTCATCGCTCAGGTAAGAGCTCTTACTCTCCCTCTCTGGCCTGTCACAGCCACCCCTTTCAGGGCCCCCCAGGGCCCTCCCTTGCACCGGCTCCCGCTGGGACCCAGGCCTCTGACCACTGGGTCTCCGCCCCTCAGGGGGCCTGCTTCCGGCTGAGTCAGTGTGGGGGGCCCAAGGCTGCGTCAGTGAGGGGAGAGCTGACGTAGCCCCCCCAGACCGGCAGGGCCAGCCAAGGTGACTCAGGCCACCAGTTTGGGGGATGGACTAGCCCGAGGGGATAGGGGACTGGCCCGGGGCCAGCTGGGGAGCAAGAGCAGGGTTCCGGTAATGTCAGCCCCGTTTCCACAGGGACCAGAGCCCATACCCCAGTCCCTCCTACCTGAGACCCCAGAGTCCAGGCCCCCAGCCCCTCCTCCCTCGGACCCCGGAGTCCAGGCCCCAGCCCCTCCCCCTTCGGACCCAGGGGTCCAGGCCCTATTTCTAGTTGAGGAAAGGCAGCAGAGAATCTTGTGGCCCTCTACACTTTGGGGAGCATGTGTGGGAAAGGTCATGGGTCTGGGACAAGTCTGGGGTCCCGGCTGCTGCCAGTTTCCTGTCTCGCCTTGCTCTGCAGCCCGGCGTTGCGGGCTCAGACTGCATCCCCAAAGTGTGGCATCGGAGGTAGACGGGGCCTGTTCAGAGCAGCGTGGCTGGGAGTTATTGGCAATCCCGGGGTCTGCCCAGGCTAGGGTGGGACACGTTGGGTTACTCTGTGGAAACCAGAGAAGGAGAGAGAGAGAGAGACAGAGCGAGAGATGAAGATCAGAAGGGACCCAGAGGCAGGACCGGGGAATCCCAAAATAAAATGACAGATGACAGAGACAAACAGCGGGAGAGGTAGGGACAGCAAAGGCCCCGGGAGGCAGCCAGGGCAGCGGAGCCCGTGCGAGCTAGAGACCAGCTTAGAGACGCGGAAGGACCCAGACCCCGGGGTGACCACAGACACTGTGGAGAAGCCGAGGGGACGTGGGGGACGGCCAGTGATTCCTGGCTCCTGCGAGAGCCCCGGGGGGAAGCGGAGCCGGCAGGGTGTGAGGTCAGCTGGTCCCAGGCTGTGTGTGTGTCCGTCTGTCAATCCCTGGGGGGTCCTGTCTGGCCTCTGGGGGGTGACTGGGCAGGCTGGCCACAGAGGCTGCCCAAACCTGTCATTAGCGGTGAGGGCCGTGACGGCGGGGGCCTCCCCAGTCCCAAGCCGCGGTCCAGGGCCAGGCGGCCCCGCCCCCCCACCCCCTCTTTGATCCCTGAGGAATCCCGGGAAGTGGGTCCAGATGATGTTGACACAGGAAACGGTCAGCAGCTGCCCAACCTCAGCTCCACAACCCCTCTGACCCCCACCCCCGGCCCCCTGCAGGGCCCCCTCTAACCTGTGTCATCTCTGACGGAGGCAGCCCGGGCCCACTCAGCACCCACCAGGATGTTTACAGGAGAGATGGGTAAGACAGGGAGTCACCCCATGGGGCTTCCTGAGAAATGGGGTCTGGCTCTTGGACCATCACATTCAGGCCCCCAGCCCCTCACCCCTCAGACACAGGAGTCCAGACCCCCAGCCCCTCTTCCCTCAGACCCAGGAGTCCAGACCCCCAGCCCCTCCTCCCTCAGACCCAGGAGTCCAGACCCCCAGCCCCTCTTCCCTCAGACCCAGGAGTCCAGACCCCCAGCCCCTCCTCCCTCAGACCCAGGAGTCCAGACTCCCAGCCCCTCCTCCCTCAGACCCAGGAGTCCAGACCCCCAGCCCCTCCTCCCTCAGACCTAGGAGTCCAGACCCTCAGACCCAGGAGTCCAGACCCCAGCCCCTCTTCCCTCAGACCCAGGAGTCAAGAACCCCAGCTCCTCTTCCCTCAGACCCAGGAGTCCAGACCCCAGCCCCTCTTCCCTCAGACCCAGGATCCAGCCCCAGCCCTTCATCCTCCAGGCCCAGAAGTCTGGGATCCCCCATAGCACTCCTCCCTCAGACCAAGGAGTCAGGCCCCAGCTCCTTCTCCCTCAGACCCAGGAGTCCAGGCCCCCAGGCCCTCCTCCCTCAGACCCAATTCTGGCTCCCAGCTGCATCCTTCAGACCTGGGAGTCAAGCCTCAGCCCTTCCTCCCTCAGACCCAGCAGTCCAGACCCCCAGCTCCTCCTCCCTCAGACCCAGCAGTCCAGAACCCCAGCTCCTCCTCCCTCAGACCCAGGAGTCCAGTCCCAGCCCCTCCTCCCTCAGACCCAGGAGTCCAGGCCCCCAGCCCCTCCTCCCTCAGACCCAGGAGTCCACGCCCAGCCCCTCCTCCCTCAGACCCAGCAGTCCAGAACCCCAGCCCCTCCTCCCTCAGACCCAGCAGTCCAGAACCCCAGCCCCTCCTTCCTCAGACCCAGGAGTGCAGAACCCCAGCCCCTCCTCCCTCAGACCCAGGAGTCCAGTCCCAGCCTCTCCTCCCTCAGACCCAGCAGTCCAGCACCCCAGCCCCTCCACCCTCAGACCCAGGAGTCCAGTCCTAGCTCCTCCTCCCTCAGACCCAGGAGTCCAGATCCCCAGCCCCTCCGCCCTCAGACCCAGGAGTCCAGATCCCCAGCTCCTCCTCCCTCGGACCCAGGGGTCCAGGCCCCAGCTCCTCCTCCCTCGGACCCAGGGGTCCAGGCCCCAGCTCCTCCTCCCTCAGACCCAGCGGTCCAGTCCCAGCCCCTCCTCCCTCAGACCCAGCAGTCCAGAACCCCAGTCCCTCCTTCCTCAGACCCAGCAGTCCAGAACCCCAGCCTCTCCTCCCTCAGACCTAGGAGTCCAGGCCCCCAGCCCCTCCTCCCTCAGACCCAGGGGTCCAGGCCCCAGCCCCTCCTCCCTCAGACCCAGGAGTCCAGGCCCCCAGCCCCTCCTCCCTCAGACCCAGGGGTCCAGGCCCCAGCTCCTCCTCCCTCAGACCCAGCAGTCCAGAACCCCAGTCCCTCCTTCCTCAGACCCAGCAGTCCAGAACCCCAGCCTCTCCTCCCTCAGACCTAGGAGTCCAGGCCCCCAGCCCCTCCTCCCTCAGACCCAGGAGTCCAGTGCCCCCAGCTCCTCCTCCCTCAGACCCAGGGGTCAAGGCCCCAGCCCCTCCTCCCTCAGACCCAGGAGTCCAGGCCCCCAGCCCCTCCTCCCTCAGACCCAGCAGTCCAGTGCCCACAGCCCCTCCTCCCTCAGACCCAGGAGTCCAGTCCCAGCCCCTTCTACCTCTAGTGCAGGTGTCTGGGTTTCCAACTCCCTTTTCCCTCGGACCCAGGAGTTCTAGCTCAGTGACAGTCCCAGGGGAGCGGAGACTCCCTCGTCACTGTGCTGTGAAGCTGAGTGGATGAGTTGGGGTGCACTAGGGATTACGGTCCCAACCCAGCCCCCCAGTCCCGCTTCCTCTTGTTGGAAGCCAAGTTTCCTCCCAGTCACCTCCGGGGAAATCATGGGGAAGCTTCAGGATCTCCACTTGCCTGACTCCCTCCCTCCACCTTCTAATCTCTGTTCATAGGAGAGAAACTGAGATCCAGGAAGGAAATGGGGGCTCCCTGCCCAGGGGCCACTGTCACAGCCTCCGAGCAGCTCCAGCCCGCCAGGCCCTCAAATCTCAGCAGGGGCCCATGTGGCCTGTCCCTTTCCTTTTTTTTTTTTCTTTTTTGGACACAGTCTGTCTCCTTCACCCAGGCTGGAGTGCAGTGGCCTGATCTCGGCTCTCTGCAACCTCCGCCTCCTGCGTTCAAGTGATTCTCCTGCCTTGGCCTCCCGAGTAGCTGGGATTACAGGCATGTAACCACCATACCAGGCTAAATTTTGTGGTTTTGGTAGAGAAGGGGGTTTCACTATGTTGGCCAGGATGGTCTTGAACTCCTGACCTCAGGTGATCCGCCTGCCTCAGCCTCCCAAAGTGCTGTCATTACAGGTGTGAGCCACTGCACCCGGCCCTGAGAAACGTTCCCTAGACAGCAGGGCTGGTGTGCCTGAGATCAAAAGCCTCTCTCAGGACCCCTGGACCGGGAGAGCCTGACTCAGGCTCCAGCCTCCATTGTCTCACCTCCTCCCAGTCTCCTTGTTACTGGGGGGGGGACCCTCCCCAACAATGGGGCTCAGTGATGGGTCTGCGTCTCCTTCCCCTGGTTGCTAAGGCCAGAGACTCCCTAGCAACAGAGTCTCCTGGGCCTTTGGGCCACCCGAATCCACCTTCTCAGGCATTCGTTTCCTAAGGAAAGGAATCCCTAGCAACTTCTCCCAGTTTCCCACCCCTCAGGGCACCCTGGGTGATGTGGCCCCAGACCCCCACACACTTCCAGACTTCTCTTTCCGGCCAAAAGTTGCCAAGGAGGCTCTTTTTTTTTTTTTTTTTTTTTTCTTTTTGAGATGGAGTCTCGCTCTGTCGCCCAGGCTGGAGTGCAGTGGCAAAATCTCGGCTGTGATGATCATGCCTCAGCCTCCTGAGTAGCTGGGACTGTAGGTGCCAGCCACCATGCTCAGCTAACTTTTGTACTTTTTATTTTTCTTTCTTTCTTTTTTTTTTTTTGAGACGGAGTTTCACTCTTGTTACCCAGGCTGGAGTGCAATGGCGCGATCTCGGCTCACCGCAACCTCCGCCTCCTGGGTTCAGGCAATTCTCCTGCCTCAGCCTCCCGAGTAGCTGGGATTACAGGCATGCGCCACCATGCCCAGCTAATTTTTTGTAATTTTTAGTAGAGACGGGGTTTCACCATGTTGACCAGGATGGTCTCGATCTGTTGACCTCGTGATCCACCCGCCTCGGCCTCCCAAAGTGCTGGGGTTACAGGCTTGAGCCACCGCGCCCGGCCAATTTTTGTACTTTTAATAGACAGGGTTTCACCACGTTGGCCAGGCTGGTCTTGAACTCCTGACCTCAAGTGATCGCCTCACCTCAGCCTCCCAAAGTGTTGGGATTACAGGCATGAGCCACTGCTCCCGACCTGCCAAGAGGCTCTTCTAAACCTGAGACGCCCCACTCTTCCACCAAGTCCCTAAAGAGACCTGGACCAGGCATGGTCAGGCTGGTGTGAAGCCCCCACCCCCCATCCCCATTGCTTCCTGGACTCCCTAGCAACAGAACTCAGAATCCTGGAGCTGGGGGGCTGGGGGTCAGGCCAGTTGCTAGGGCGTGGTCCTGTGAGGCCTCTCCCCACAGCAGCCCAGAGGTCTGGGGAGGCAACATGTTGGGCTCTGGGATCCCCGCTCTGGGCCTGCTTCTGCTGCTGCAGGGCTCAGCAGGTGAGGGCGGGATCGGAGGAGGGCTCTGAGGAGGGCGCCCGGCCCCACAGCCCAACACTGCCCTTTCTCTCGCAGACGGGAATGCAATCCAGGGATTCTTCTATCCATGGAGTGAGCAGAGAATGAAATCCTGGGTCGTCCAGGGAGGAAAGCCCAGATCAGACCCCTGGGTCTGAGGGAGGAGGGGCTGGGGCCTGGACCCCCGGGTCTGAGGGAGGAGGGGCTGGGGCCTGGACCCCCGGGTCTGAGGGAGGAGGGGCTGGGACCTGGACCCCCGGGTCTGAGGGAGGAGGGGCTGGGACCTGGACCCCCGGGTCTGAGGGAGGAGGGGCTGGGACCTGGGCCCCCGGGTCTGAGGGAGGAGGGGCTGGGACCTGGACCCCCGGGTCTGAGGGAGGAGGGGCTGGGGCTTGGACCCCCGGGTCTGAGGGAGGAGGGGCTGGGGCCTGGACCCCTGGGTCTGAGGGAGGAGGGGCTGGGGCCTGGACCCCTGGGTCTGAGGGAGGAGGGGCTGGGGCCTGGACTCCTGGGTCTGAGGGAGGAGGGGCTGGGGCCTGGACCCCTGGGCCCTGCACAGAGTAAGCACCAGGAAGGCAGCCTGGCAGCGTGGCCTTGGCGTCCCATGTCTGAGGCCTTTGAGGCGGGGCGCTGTGAAGAAGCCAGCACTGGTGGTTGGTCCCCAGGCTGTGAGGGTGATGTGTGGGATCGGGAGAGCTGTGGGGGCCAGGCGGCCATCGAGAGCCCCAACCTCTGCTTGCGCCTACGGTGCTGCTATCGCGATGGGGTCTGCTACTACCAGCGTCCAGATGGTGAGGGCCCCGGGTCCCCACTCCCTGGAGGGTGGGTCTGGCGCAGGAGCCCTGGGTCTTAACCCTGCCTCCCTTGTCCAGAAAACATGCGGAGGAAGCACATGTGGGTGCTGGGCTGGACGTGCGGCGGCCTCCTCTTCTTGAGCTGCAGCATCTGCTTGTTCTGGTGAGTGGGCCTGGGCTGGGGTGGGCGCCTGCATCCCCAGGAAGCCAGGAGGGGGCTGGGGGCCTGAGTGGTTTGCTCTCTGCAGGTGGGCCAGGCGCCGGGACCTGCTGCACACTCCCAGGTTCCTGGCGGGTAGGTGTGACCTGTCCCGGAGGGTCTCGCTGCTCTCCAAGGAACGAGGGAGCAAGAAGAGATCTGCCGGGTTCTCCATGGTCAAAGAGGGCAAGGACACGGAGAGGGGCACCGAGGGGGAAGAGACAGAAGAGGACGAGGAGACGGAGGGCATGGAAGATGAAGATTAGGGGTGTCCCCAGGGGAGAGCTCAATACAGATACGGTGTGTGGACGTGTGGTCTCTTCTCTGAGAGCCGTGGGGAGCAGAGGCACGGTGCACACCGAGGTGGGGGTACAGGTGGGGGCTGCAGGGGGCTTGGGGATGGGAGCTCAGGGGGCCCAGGCTGTGGCCATGGGGGGACCCTGGAATGAGAGAGGTCTGGGAGGTAAGTAGGGGGCATCTGAGCTGGGCTCATGGGGGTGTCCTGGGCTGTGCTCACGGGGGCACTGGACTGGCGGGGCAGAGGTGTGTGAGGGCTGGAAGGAGGGTCTGAAATGGGGTGATTGGGGGCATGTGGGGGTGGCGGGGGCTAAGGCATGCCTGGACTGGCGGGGAGGGGCATGGCACAGCTGGGGAAACATCCCCCGCAGTCTCCTGCCACATGAAGTGCCCTTGCCCCCACCCTGGATGCACCTAGATGACCATGGGCGGCTCTCCATCAGTAACTGAGCTTGGTGAGGCAAGAGGTGGGGGTTCCAGGTACAGGGCGCCTCCTTGAAGGGCAGGGGCCTCCCCCATGGATGACAAAGCCAGCTCCCAGCTCCGAGTGGCCAGGGGCAATTTTCCTGGAGGTGCTATGGTCCAGGACTCACCCTCCCCATCCCTCCGTCTCCCTGCACCAAGTTACCCTTCAATAGTGTTTCCCCAGTAAATATCTCACAAATCCAATTTGCCTCTGTGTCTGTCTCTCAGAGAATCCAAACTCACCCAGGGAGGTCTGGGTAGATTAGAGGGCTCTGGGCTGAGAGCCTTACCCCCACCCCCTCCCCGGTTCCCTCTGAGAAGGGGCAGCATAAGCTTGGGCTCCTGTATCCCCGGGGCTCTCGGGCTCCCCAGGGCAGGGGCAGCCTCACCTCGGGTGTGGCCAGGCCCACCTGGGCTCTAGAAGGAAGCAGGCCACCTCGTCTCCGTTCCCACCCCAGCAGGTCCCTCTCCAAGACAGACAGGCAGTGCTGAGCGAATCTGTTTTTTATCCAGGTGAGGAGGGAGGGGGGCAGGGGGCGTCCTGCCGATGTAGGGGCAGCTGCACATCTCATTCTGGTCCCGACAGCTGGGGCCAAGGGGTTGCTGTGGGAGGGAAGGTGGAGTGAGTGACTGCTCAGGAACCCCTCCTGTCCCTTCCGCCCGCCCTTGCCCCTCACACACTTGCTCCGTCATCCCCGCATGCCCTTATTTGCTGAGTGTGTGCCTGTGTGTGTGCCTTTTACCCACTGGAATCCATGGGTAGAAGACAGGGAATGTGAGCCAGGGACAGGCAGGGGGGAGACGCAGAAGGAGAGAGGGGGAGAGGCAGAAGAGAGGGAGAGACACAGAAGAGATGGGGAGACGCAGAAGGAGAGAGGGGGAGAGGCAGAAGAGAGGGAGAGACACAGAAGAGATGGGGAGACGCAGAAGAAGAGGAGACGCAGAGATGCAGAAGGGGAAAGAGAGGCACAGCGACAAAGAGAGACCTGGAAGACAGAGATGAAGAGACGAAGAGGGAGAGACGGCGACAGGCGGACGCAGAGAACACAGAGGTAGGCTGGGCACAGTGGCCCTCATTTCAGACCCGCGCTTGAGCACTTCGGCTGCAGGCAGGAGGATCACTTGAGCCCAGGAGTTTGACACGAGCCTGGGTAACATGCGGAGACCCTGTGTCTGGTACCTGTAGCCCCAGCTCCTTGGGAGGCTGAGGTGGGAGGATGGCTTCAGTCCAGGAGATCGAGGCTGCAGTGAGCCATGATTGGCTCATTGGACGACAGAGCGATGGGGATGGCTCTGCTCTGCTGCTCACGGTGGTCTCGAGGTTGTGGGGGCTACCAGAGCTAGAATCCGTGTGTTCCTCTGCTGAAGTGCAGGTTCTCTGCCCTTCACGTGCCAGAGACTGCTCGCTCTCCCCAATAAGGGGGAGTTCTGGGTTTGAACAGGCTCATTTTCCCTGTAAGTGGGGCCTATGTTCAAGTCGGCGTGGTCCGTCTTTGGTGGAGCCTCCAAGAGTGAGGCCTGTGCAGCTGTGTTAGACGTTTAAGCTACGGAAAGGATTTTCTTTTTATTTTTTTGAGATGGAGTCTTGCTCTGTTGCTCAAGCTGGAGTGCAGTGGTGTGATCTTGGTTCACTGCAACTTCCATCTCCCAGGTCCGTCAGCCGCCACCATGCCCAGTTAAATTTTGTATTTTTAGTAGAGATGGGATTTGCCATGTTTGCCAGATTGGTCTCTAATTCCTGACCTTAGGTTATCCACCTGCCTCAGCCTCCCAAGTGCTGGGATTACGACCGTGCCTGGCCTCATAAAGGATTTTCTTTTTTTTCTTTTTCTTTTCTTTTCTTTTTTTTTTTTTTTGAGATGGGTCTCATTCCATTGCCCAGTGGCGTGATCTTGGCTCATTGCAGGCTCCGCCTCCCAGGTTCAAGATATTCTTCCACCTCGGTCTCCCAAAGTGCTGGGATTACGGGTGAGAGCCACCGTGCCCAGCCAGGATTTTCAGAGGTGAGAGCCACCCTGCCCAGCCAGGATTTTCAGAGGTGAGAGCCACCCTGCCCAGCCAGGATTTTCAGAGGTGAGAGCCACCCTGCCCAGCCAGGATTTTCAGAGGTGAGAGCCACCCTGCCCAGCCAGGATTTTCAGAGGTGAGAGCCACCCTGCCCAGCCAGGATTTTCAGAGGTGAGAGCCACCCTGCCCAGCCAGGATTTTCAGAGGTGAGAGCCACCCTGCCCAGCCAGGATTTTCAGAGGTGAGAGTGACTGCAGGTGCTCAGTCAGGATTTTCAGAGGTGAGAGTGACTGCAGGTGCTCAGTCAGGATTTTCAGAGGTGAGAGTGACTGCAGGTGCTCAGTCAGGATTTTCAGAGGTGAGAGTGACTGCAGGTGCTCAGTCAGGATTTTCAGAGGTGAGAGCCACCGTGCCCAGTCAGGATTTTCAGAGGTGAGAGCCACCGTGCCCAGCCAGGATTTTCAGAGGTGAGAGCCACCGTGCCCAGCCAGGATTTTCAGAGGTGAGAGCCACCCTGCCCAGCCAGGATTTTCAGAGGTGAGAGTGACTGCAGGTGCTCAGTCAGGATTTTCAGAGGTGAGAGTGACTGCAGGTGCTCAGTCAGGATTTTCAGAGGTGAGAGTGACTGCAGGTGCTCAGTCAGGATTTTCAGAGGTGAGAACCACCGTGCTCAGTCAGGATTTTCAGAGGTGAGAGCCACCCTGCCCAGCCAGGATTTTCAGAGGTGAGAGCCACCCTGCCCAGCCAGGATTTTCAGAGGTGAGAGCCACCGTGCCCAGCCAGGATTTTCAGAGGTGAGAGCCACCGTGCCCAGCCAGGATTTTCAGAGGTGAGAGCCACCCTGCCCAGCCAGGATTTTCAGAGGTGAGAGTGACTGCAGGTGCTCAGTCAGGATTTTCAGAGGTGAGAGTGACTGCAGGTGCTCAGTCAGGATTTTCAGAGGTGCGAGTGACTGCAGGTGCTCAGTCAGGATTTTCAGAGGTGAGAGTGACTGCAGGTGCTCAGCCAGGATTTTCAGAGGTGAGAGTGACTGCAGGTGCTCAGTCAGGATTTTCAGAGGTGAGAGTGACTGCAGGTGCTCAGTCAGGATTTTCAGAGGTGAGAGTGACTGCAGGTGCTCAGTCAGGATTTTCAGAGGGGAGAGTGACTGCAGGTGCCCAGCCAGGATTTTCAGAGGTGAGAGCCACCGTGCCCAGCCAGGATTTTCAGAGGTGAGAGCCACCCTGCCCAGCCAGGATTTTCAGAGGTGAGAGTGACTGCAGGTGCTCAGTCAGGATTTTCAGAGGTGAGAGTGACTGCAGGTGCTCAGTCAGGATTTTCAGAGGTGAGAGTGACTGCAGGTGCCCAGCCAGGATTTTCAGAGGTGAGAGCCACCCTGCCCAGCCAGGATTTTCAGAGGTGAGAGTGACTGCAGGTGCTCAGTCAGGATTTTCAGAGGTGAGAGTGACTGCAGGTGCTCAGTCAGGATTTTCAGAGGTGAGAGTGACTGCAGGTGCTCAGTCAGGATTTTCAGAGGTGAGAACCACCGTGCTCAGTCAGGATTTTCAGAGGTGAGAGCCACCCTGCCCAGCCAGGATTTTCAGAGGTGAGAGCCACCCTGCCCAGCCAGGATTTTCAGAGGTGAGAGCCACCGTGCCCAGCCAGGATTTTCAGAGGTGAGAGCCACCGTGCCCAGCCAGGATTTTCAGAGGTGAGAGCCACCCTGCCCAGCCAGGATTTTCAGAGGTGAGAGTGACTGCAGGTGCTCAGTCAGGATTTTCAGAGGTGAGAGTGACTGCAGGTGCTCAGTCAGGATTTTCAGAGGTGCGAGTGACTGCAGGTGCTCAGTCAGGATTTTCAGAGGTGAGAGTGACTGCAGGTGCTCAGCCAGGATTTTCAGAGGTGAGAGTGACTGCAGGTGCTCAGTCAGGATTTTCAGAGGTGAGAGTGACTGCAGGTGCTCAGTCAGGATTTTCAGAGGTGAGAGTGACTGCAGGTGCTCAGTCAGGATTTTCAGAGGGGAGAGTGACTGCAGGTGCCCAGCCAGGATTTTCAGAGGTGAGAGCCACCGTGCCCAGCCAGGATTTTCAGAGGTGAGAGCCACCCTGCCCAGCCAGGATTTTCAGAGGTGAGAGTGACTGCAGGTGCTCAGTCAGGATTTTCAGAGGTGAGAGTGACTGCAGGTGCTCAGTCAGGATTTTCAGAGGTGAGAGTGACTGCAGGTGCCCAGCCAGGATTTTCAGAGGTGAGAGCCACCGTGCCCAGCCAGGATTTTCAGAGGTGAGAGCCACCCTGCCCAGCCAGGATTTTCAGAGGTGAGAGTGACTGCAGGTGCTCAGTCAGGATTTTCAGAGGTGAGAGCCACCGTGCTCAGCCAGGATTTTCAAAAGTGAGAGCCACCGTGCTCAGCCAGGATTTTCAGAGGTGAGAGCCACCGTGCCCAGTCAGGATTTTCAGAGGTGAGAGTGACTGCAGGTGCTCAGTCAGGATTTTCAGAGGTGAGAGCCACCGTGCTCAGCCAGGATTTTCAGAGGTGAGAGCCACCGTGCTCAGCCAGGATTTTCAAAAGTGAGAGCCACCGTGCTCAGCCAGGATTTTCAGAGGTGAGAGCCACCGTGCCCAGTCAGGATTTTCAGAGGTGAGAGTGACTGCAGGTGCTCAGTCAGGATTTTCAGAGGTGAGAGCCACCGTGCCCAGCCAGGATTTTCAGAGGTGAGAGTGACTGCAGGTGCTCAGTCAGGATTTTCAGAGGTGAGAGCCACCGTGCCCAGCCAGGATTTTCAGAGGTGAGAGTGACTGCTTGCAGGTGCTCACTGTTGCGTTTCGTGCCAAGCTCCATGTCAGCTCAGGCTTCACCCGAGCAAGTGGTCGTTCATGCTCTTGTACCCCAGCCCCTGTACTGAACCACGGCACGTAGAATATGATTGGGGCCACTATTTCCTCAAATCTCACTAAGAATAATATATAACTGGTAACCTTCTGGATGCATAGGAGAAAAGTTAATTCTTTACATAGAAAGTCCTAGGATAGGAAGGCTTAATCCTTTTACCAAACCCCTATTTGAGAGATGGATTCAGTCACCCATCCATCCATATTCCAATAAATGCATTCATCCACTCATCTGTGTACCTATCAATCAGCCCCAACGATCCATCCAACCTCCCATTCACCCATCTACCTGTCCAGAGCATGCACAGAGGCTGGGCAAACCCCGACTGTCTATGGATAGTCCTATGGACCAGCCAAGGCCCCTTGCCCCAAGGAGTTCCCAGGTGTAACCGCAAGGTAAGGTGCCCCAGGGCGGTGACACAGGCACCCTCATTTCTTTTGTTCACGAGGAGTCTCTGAGGCCTGCCTCCCCAGCACCATGCTGCATGGTGAAGCCAAGGACACAGAGAAATATCAGGCAAGGCTCCCTCCCCAGTCATATCCATTCATGGTTCATCCACCAATCCACCACCTAACCACATCTACCCACTAAACAACCCATCCAACCATCAGTTCAATCACATCTCTGCATCAGCCAACCCATTCATTCACCCATCCACCCACCCATCCATCTGTTCATTCACCCATCCATCCATCAAACAATTCATCCATCCATGCACCCATCCATCTACCCATCCATCCACCCACCCATCCATCCATTCACCCATCCATCAAACAGTTCATCCATCCATCCATCCACCCATCCATCTACCCATCCACTCACCCACCCATCTACCCATCCATCTACCCATCCATCCACCCAACCATCTACCCATCCACCCACCCACCCACCCATCTGTCCATTCACCCATCCATCAAACAATTCATCCATCCATCCACCCACCCACCCACCCACCCATCTACCCATCCACCCAACCATCTACCCATCCACCCACCCACCCACCCATCTGTCCATTCACCCATCCATCAAACAATTCATCCATCCATCCACCCACCCACCCACCCACCCATCTACCCATCCACCCACCCACCCATCCATCCATCCATCCACCCATCCACCCATTCACCCATCCATCCATCCATCCATCCACCCATCCATCCATCCATCCACCCATCCACCCATTCACCCATTCACCCATCCATCCATCCACCCATCCACCCATTCACCCATCCATTCATCCATCCATCTTTCCACCTTCCTACCCAACCACCAACCTTTCCCGATTTCACCCTTTTTGCTGGGCAATGCTAGGAATGAGGGCACCAGGAATCTAGGTCTTACCCTCAAGGTACTCCCTGTCAGGTGGGAGAGACTACCAACACAGACCCAGCAGACAGCCATACACGCAGCAAGAGGAGTCACTCAGACAATATGAAGATCTAGAGAAAGTCAGAGAAATTGAGTTGGATCTTAAACACGTGAGAAGTTTCCTGGGTGGAGTGGAGACAGCCAAGGGCACTCCTGGTATAGAGAAGAGCAGGAACAGGGACCAACTGGTCATCTGTGGACTGAGAGACATCATTACTACGGAGAGGCAGGAGAAATGGGGACAACATGTGGGGGCTCCACAGCCCAGTGAGTGCTTCAGTTTAACCAAAGGTGGAGAGGGAGCCACAGCAGGTCTTTGAGCAGAGGCAGCAAGCTGGAGAGGTGTGTTTAGTAAAGAGCTAGAAGGTAGAGGGGAAAGGGGGGTGAATGTGCGGTGGCTTCACTTCTTCTGCCTCGGTTGGTCTCTCTTACTCCTCCTCTCCTAGGACTACGGGTCAGGAGAATCCCAGATCCTCCACCTCTGTGCTGTGTGGCTTTGGGTAAAAGTGGCGCCTTTCTGTGCTTCGGTTTCCTCCACTGCAGAACGGAGATGGTAACAGTACTGACCTCAGAGACCCAGTTACATGGAGAGGATTAAACGGGGTCTGGGCCAGGCTGGATGGCTCACACCTGTAATCCCAGCACTTTGGGAGGCCAAGGAGAGCAGATCCCATGAGCTCAGGAGTTTGAGACTAGCCTGGCCAATATGGGAAAACCCTGTCTCTACGAAAAATACAAAAATTAGCCTGGCAAGGTGGTGCACGCCTGTAGTCCCAGCTACTTGGGAGGGTGAGGTGGGAGGATTGCTTGAGCCTAGGAGGTCGAGGCTGCGGTGAGCCAAAATCACGCCACTGCTCTCCAGCCTGGGTGACAGTGAGAGACCCTGTCTCAAAACAACCCCAGACAACAACAAAACCAAACCAAAACGAAACCAAAAAAAAAAAAAAAAAGCGGGGGGGCCTGGTGCACCTGGAGGCTGGAGCGAGTGTGGATCTCCCCGTGGGGGGCCTGTGACTCGGCCGCCACACTTCCCACCTCACCTCCAGGGCGGGGTCTCACAGCCTCCCCCCTGTCTGCACCTGTGCCTGCTGTCTGCGGTTCTCGGCCAGTCTCCCCATCCGGTCTCCACCAGGCCCTGGGGCTCTATCTCCCCAAGGCCGCCCTCCGTCTCCATCTGTCCAACGCTTCCCGTCTGTCTCCGTTCCCCACGTCCCTCCCTCGGGCCCTGCGTCTCCCCCGCCGCCCCGCCGGCCTGCCCCTCACCTGGGCCTCACTCGCTGCCCGCGCCCGCCGCCCCAGGCCCGGCCTCGAGCGTGGCTAGCTGCAGGCGCACGCGGCGGGAGCCGGCGGCGGGCGGTGGGGGCGCACGGGTGGCTCGGCGCGCTCTCCGGGAGCCGGGCGTGGGGCGCGGGCCGGCGGCGGCGGGCGCCGACCAGCGGCGGGAGAGCTTGCGCGCCAGGCGGGCGAGCGCAGAGGGCCGCAGGCCGTAGTCGCGCTCCAGCTCCTGGCGCGAGATCTCGATGTTGCCCGTGTACCAGAGGATCCAGCCCAGCAGGCTCAGGAACACCAGCAGCGCGCCCGAGTAGATGAGCAGGTCCCCGAAGTCGCGGCCGCGCACCTGCAGCTGCGCGAACACGCCGGTCAGCAGCGCCGCCATGCCCGCCACGTCCAGCGCCACGGCCAACAGCAGCGCCATCCGGCAGCGGCCCAGGCCGGTCGCGGGTGCGGGCGCGGCTGCTGGCGCGGACGGTGCACTCAGCGGGAGTCCCTGCGAGGCGCACACCGCTGGCGCCGCCGCCATGGCCCTGCACCGCCGCCGCCGGCGCCGGGAGAGAGCGTTCTGGGGTGCGGCCCGGCCCGGGGCGGGGTCAGGGGACAGCGCCAGGTGTGCCAAGTTCCCGCCTGGTCACCTGAGCTGGGCTGGGCGCAAACCGACCCGTCCGGGGTTGCGCCGGTCGTGGTTTCCGGGCAGGGGCTGTTGCTCAGAGGCCTGCGCTGGGGTAGCCAGGCGCACAGCCACGGGTGGCTCAGGGCCCGTGCCACTCAGGGAGGTCACACATGGCCAAAAATCAGGGCATTTTAGTGGTGGCAGCGTGGGACACTCGGAGCCGGGCGTGGCGTTGTTAATGCTCAGTTTCCGCCTCCCGTAGCCTGTGCAGATCAGACAAGGCCCCTAGACCTCAAGGATATCTGGGACGCAAAAACCAGTAGTCGGGGTGATCTAAGCGGGGAAGCTCGAAGTGGGGGTTCGCTGCGCGCGTGTCTTCTGGGGTCTCCTGTGTGTCCAGCGAATGAAGCCAAGGGCACAAAGAAGGACCCATTAGGTCCAGAGCGCACCCGTGGAGGAGGCTGGGCAAACCCCGACTGTCTATGGATAGATAGTCCTATGGACCAGACGAGGGACCTGCCCCAAGGAGTTCCCAGGCGGAACCGCAAGTTAAGGTGCCCTGTGGAGGTGACACAGGCACCCTCATTCGTTTTGTTTAGTAGGAGTCTCTGAGGTCCCCCCAGCGCCATGCCGCGTGGGTGAGGCCGAGGACACAGAGAAATATCAGGCAAGGCTCCTGTCCTTTAGGGTGGCCCTGACAGCGGATCATAACCTCCCAGGGAGCTGATGGGGTGTGACAGGCACACTGCAGGCTGGAGGCACAGGTGGAGGGCGGGGAAGAGGACCGGCGAATCTGTGGAATCCCTAAAGGGAGCCAAGAGCAGCCACATGCAAATATCCCTCCCTCCAAATAACTCCCCTTTAGAGGGCATCGCGCTCCCCTGGGCTGGCAGTCTGCGAGAAGTTTCCGTGTAGGTTCTCCCCAGGCTCGAACAGTGTAAGAGTTTATTTAAAGAAAACCCTGGGGAGGGCGAACTGCAAGGGGGCTGCCGAGATTAGTCAAGGGATTCCGAATGAAGACGGAGTGTTTCCGAACGCTCTCCGAAGAGCGTTTCCGGATGGTTCCGAAAATACCCGAGCGGGCCTCGGCGCCTTCATCGCCGTCACCGCTTGGGCTTACGAAGACCGGGAATATCCAAAGGTGCCGGGGCTAGGCTTACATAGGTCTCGCATTCACAAGTTCATTCATAAAACAAAAGTTTCTTGAGCGTCCATCATATGCCAATCACAATGACAAGCGCTGGCAGAGCGATACCGGAGACACAACGGGGAGGAATGGGTCCCGAGACTTCTCGAATTGGAGCCATTCGGAAATGCAGCCTTGGAGTTCCGAAAACTTCCGGACATGCCGTCCGTCCTCTAACCAGAGTTCCGAGTATTCCCGAGCGTTGAGTGTTTGGTCGGCGGAAGTAGCCGAACATCCTGGAGCCGCCTCGGAGGCGGAGATCGACGACCCTCGTCGCGCCCGCCCAGACAGGAAGCGGAAATGCGTGTCCGATATTAAAGTCGTCGCCCCGCCCCTGCCCGTCTCTTTCCGCTCTAGATCGCCGCTCTGAGAGGTGAGTGTGCGCTTTTCCCCTGCCCCGCGTGGCCGCCATCTCGCGCCCGCCGCCCACTCTCAGCCCCCTGCCTGCTTTCTCCCCTTGCGTCTCAGGAGTCCTTGGCGGGTCCCCATCCCCGCTTCCTGAAGTCGTTGTGGATTCTCAGGTTATTTTGCCCTCACCTTCGCTGCCCGCAGTTGGTCCCGCCGCCTTAGGTCACTCAGCCCCGCCTGTCAGCGTTCTAGGGCGCGTCTCCCATTCACCCAGGCTCCCCGTGGCCCTTCCTGTGGGCCCGCGGCCCAGCCCCGTCCGCTCTCCGTGCCTGACGCCCTCCACGTGCCTGTTTCCCCGCAGCCGCCGCCATGTCTGCGCATCTGCAGTGGATGGTCGTGCGGAACTGCTCCAGTTTCCTCATCAAGAGGAACAAGCAGACCTACAGCACCGTGAGTGGGGCCCGGGGGCGGGGCTCCTGCGGGGAGGGGCCCGGGTCCTGCCTCTGGGTCGGGGGAGGGGCCCTGGTCCTGCCTCTGGGTCGGGGGAGGGGCCCGGGTGCGGGGCTCCTGCGGGGAGGGGCCCGGGTGCGGGGCTCCTGCGGGGAGGGGCCCGGGTCCTGCCTCTGGGTCGGGGGAGGGGCCCTGGTCCTGCCTCTGGGTCGGGGGAGGGGCCCGGGTGCGGGGCTCCTGCGGGGAGGGGCCCGGGTCCTGCCTCTGGGTCGGGGGAGGGGCCCTGGTCCTGCCTCTGGGTCGGGGGAGGGGCCCGGGTGCGGGCTCCTGCGGGGAGGGGCCCGGGTCCTGCCTCTGGGTCGGGAGAGGGGCCCGGGTGCGGGGCTCCTGCGGGGAGGGGCCCGGGTCCTGCCTCTGGGTCGGGGGAGGGGCCCGGGTGCGGGGCTCCTGCGGGGAGGGGCCCGGGTCCTGCCTCTGGGTCGGGGGAGGGGCCCGGGTGCGGGCTCCTGCGGGGAGGGGCCCTGGTCCTGCCTCTGGGTCGGGGGAGGGGCCCGGGTCCTGCCTCTGGGTCGGAGGCCGGGCCCTCGCGCGTCTCCGGGTCTTCACGGGGCCCTGTGCCGCCTCCTTCCCAGGAGCCCAATAACCTGAAGGCCCGCAACTCCTTCCGCTACAACGGGCTGATTCACCGCAAGACCGTGGGCGTGGAGCCGGCGGCCGACGGCAAAGGCGTGGTGGTGGTCATGAAGCGGAGATCCGGTGCGTGCTGACTGGCTCGGGCGACAGCGGAGTCCTTCCTGGGGCACGGGGCGGTGATCGCTTACTCGGGCGGGAACAGGGACACTGCCATCGCGGCGGGCATCCCCGGCGCCAGCATGTCGGCTGGGAACTCTTCCCCCTCGGCCGGCTGGCCAGCTCCGGGAGCGCGCGTCTAGCCGGTGTCCTCACTCGAAAACGGACCTCAGCTTCCCCGGTGGTGGTTGAGAGCCCTTTGCAGAGGAAACCCCCAGAGCAAGTCGGGGTGGGGACGGAAGGCTGCATCACAGCAGGGGAGCGGCCCTCGCTGCCACACTCAGCGGGCTGGCTTGGTCGCAGCTGTTTGACTCTCTGCCGGTGCAGGTTGGAGAGGAGGTCTGGAGGACCCCGCCCCATGCACTGTGCTGTCAGGCACAGGCCTTTTTGGGGATTCCCTGAGTTCGTGTGGGGCGTTCTGATGGAGAATCCCAGCTTCACATGTGTTCTTGGCGAGGGCTGTGTTATGTTTTTTTAGTCAGTTTTTCCCAGGTCCCTGATTGGAACTGCTTCAGAGCCAAAGGCCCTTTCATTCAATCGGAGCAGCAAACGCAGCCTGCTGGCTAGTGGTCCTCCCTTTCAGGGATTCGAAGTCCAGGGCGCAGCCAGTTTCTTGCGCCTGGGGACCCCGTTCTGGGGCATCCTCACAGCACTTGAATTGGCAAATAATGGGTGGCCCTTCCTAGAGTAAGGGGCTGGATGGAGTGAGGGCTAAACCCTGCTCTGGGGTCAAGCCCCTCTCAGCCGATGAGTGATGTTTTACCAATGATGGGCGTCGGCTTTCTGGGAAGCTGCTCATACCCATAACCAGGAGCTCAGGCTCTGGCTGGACCTGGTTCAGATCCTGACTGAAGCGGCAGCTTCCTGGCTTGGGTAAGGGGTGTTTTCGTGGTGGACAGAATTGGGCTATGAGTGTGACAGAAGCTGTTTCCTCAGTACTCTGATGATGGACGAACTAATGTTAAACGGACAGGTGGGGAGACAGCTACCTGCCGGCCTAGCCAGGCATCCACCATGGGCCCAGGGTGCTTGTCTTCTCAGTGTGAGACTGAGCACACCTGTGAGGTGCCCTAAAGGTGCAGCTTAGGTTGACTGACCCCAGGACCTCCCTCATCCTCAACCAGGCCAGCGGAAGCCTGCCACCTCCTACGTGCGGACCACCATCAACAAGAATGCTCGCGCCACGCTCAGCAGCATCAGACACATGATACGCAAGAACAAGTACCGGCCCGACCTGCGCATGGTGAGCCGAGGGTGGGGGTCAGGCTGGGGGAGGCTGGCCAGTGCTGTGGGGAACGGCCTCCCACTTCTGGTTGCATATGGGCTGGGAAGGGATGGATTCTTGCTTTCAGCCTATTCCCCCCACCCGCAGCATGGGCCTGGGGGTGGCTTGTGGTGTGTGATCTGAGCCTTACTCTGCCCTCCCCGCCCCCTAGGCAGCTATCCGCAGGGCCAGTGCCATCCTGCGCAGCCAGAAGCCTGTGATGGTGAAGAGGAAGCGGACCCGCCCCACCAAGAGCTCCTGAGCCCCCTGCTCCCAAAGCAATAAAGAGTCAGCTGGCCTTCTCACCTGCCTCGACTGTGCCTCCCTCTTTGAAGAGCTCTGGGGAGCTCTGGCCTTGTGTGTTGTCATTCAAGCCATGTCATCAAAACACTGCATGTCAGCTTGTCCATGTGGGGGTGATGTGATGGCTGGCCATGCAGGAGGGGTGGGGTAGCTGCCTTTGCTCTGATGGGGGCTAGAGTCACGGTTTCACAGAAAAAGCTTGCTGACCTATGATCTAGACCTACTGTCCCATTGAGGTGGTCTGAAGAAGCCCGGCTGGGGTTGTGGCTTCCATTCAGAAGAAAAAGGCCTTTTCTAGCCCAGAAGGGTGTGGACTGAGGCGTGGACCCTGAGCTGCCCACAGCCCTGTTGCGGGCCCTGGTGCTGCAACAGGGTTTAAGGCCTTACGGTGTTCCCAAGACCTGGGGGACAACAGGCGTAACATGGGGAAGACCACTTTCACATCCAGGGAGTGGGCACAGCCACCCTAGGAGGGGATGGGCTTTGCTTGATGTGGCACCATCTTTGAGATGGGCAACTTGGTGAGTGGTGGTTCATACCTGTAAGGGAGGTGGCAGCCCCAAGGTGCAGTGCAGCAGCAGGCATTGAGCAGCCTGAGCATTGTACCCCACTCCCAGCCCTCCAGCTGTCCCCATCCCTCCCTAGTCTCTGAGCTGGCTCTTCTCACTCAGGTCTCAGCTCAGTGGTGGCTCCTGGGCCACCCTTTGTAAAGTAGCTTCTCATTGCCCAGCCCTCCTGTTTCCTTTGTACTGTTTTCTTCCCAGTGTTTATTACAGCTTGTGAGGCCAGGGGTTTGAGACCATCCTAGGCAAGACAGTGAGACACTGTCCCAAAAATAAACCTAGCTGGGTGTGGTGATGCGCCACCTGTGGTCCCAGCTGCGCAGGTCAGGTAGAGGCTGATGTGGCTGGAGCACCTGAGGCAGGAGCGTGAGGGTACAGCGAGCCCATGATCCCACCACTGCACTCCAGCCTGGAAGACACCATGACACTTGAGAAAGGCGTGGTTGGGGAGAGTCACACTGTTGATCCCGACATTTTTCCTGGGTACCTTCTCAACCATTGCCAGGGACCAAGGATCCAACATCCAGGGCACCCCTGGTTCCTTCCATCCTGTGGGACCTGATTAGGAAGCCATTGCTCCCTGTCTGAGGCCACCCATGGCATGTCTGAATCACACCTCCAGTGGTCCCTGCTCCCACACCTGCCCGCTCCCTTGCTGTCCCTCCAGGCTGTTCTTTACACAGTAGCAAATTGATCTTTACCAATGATAAATCAGACCTGTGCCCACCTCCCATGAGGAATAAAAGCCTAAACCCTTATTTAGGGCCAGCAAGTCCTCGTCTTGGCCCTGTCGTCTCCCCAGCCTCAGGCTGCAGTCTCCGGCCTCTCTCCGCTTTGAAGCTCCTAGCTGGCCCCTAGGCTCAGAGTTAAGACCCTGTCGCCAAAAAACAATTCGCATAACATAAAGTCCATGCTAAAGTGCTAATTCAGTGACTTAGTCTTCACAAAGCGCTGTAACCACAACCCCTATCTTATTCCAGAACATTTCATCATCCCGGATGGACACCCAGTATCCATGAAGCAGCCACTCCCACGAATGTTCCCTCTGGCCCCTGGCAATTACCAATCCTTTGGATTTTTTTTTTTTTTTTTTTTTTTTAATTGAGACAGAGTATTGCTCTGTTGCCCAGGCTTGAGTGCAATGGTGTGACCTTGGCTCACTGCAACCTCCACCTCTGGGGTTCAAGTGATTCTCCTGCCTCAGCCTCCTGAGTAGCTGGGACTACAAGTGCCTGCCACCATGCCCGGCTAATTTTTGTATTTTCAGTAGAGACAGGGTTTCACCATATTGGTCAGGCTGGTCTTGAACTCCTGGGCTCAAACAATCCTTCCACCTCAGTCTCCCAAGTAGCTGACCCCACAGGTGCACACCACCACACCCAGCTAATTTTCATTTATTTTTAGAGATGGGGTTTCATCATGTTGGCCAGGCTGGTCTCAAACTCCTGACCACAGGTGATCTGCCCGCCTTGGCCTCCCAAAGTGCTGGGATTATAGGCGTGAGCGACTGTGCCTGTCCCTAATTTTTAAATATTTTTGTAGAGACAGGGTCTCACTATGTGAGATGAACTCCAGCATGGCCAAAGAGCGAGACTCCGTCTCAAAAAAAAAGTCGTAAAGCAAACACCTATGTAACCAATACCCAGGTCAAGAAATTGAAGACTACCAGACCCTCAAAACCACCCGTGGACTCAGCCTTGGCTGGAGGTGAACAGTATTCTGACTCTTATGGAAGTTACTTGTTTTCTTTTCCTTTTTGAGGCCAGGTCTGGCTTTGTCACTCAGGCTAAAGGGCAGTGGCATGATGTCGGCTCACTGCAGCCTCTGCCTGCCATGCTCAAGCCATCCTCCCACCTCAGCCTCCTGAGTAGCTGAGACTACAGGCATACACCACGACACCCAGCTGATTTTTGTATTTTTTTGTAGAGAGAGGGTTTTGCCATGTTGCCCAGGCTGGTCTTGAACTTGTGAGCTCAAGCCATCTGCCTTCCTTGGCCTCTCAAAATACTAGGATTACAGGCGTGAGCCATGACACCCGGCCTCCTCATTTTCTTTTATAGTTTACCACCAACATATGTATGAGAATTTATTTTTGCTTATTTTTGAATTGTGTATGAGGCATTCAAGCTGTAGTATATTTTGTGACTTGCTTAGTTTTGATTACGTTGTGCTGTGAAATATTGTTCCTTGAATATACAAGCATGTTTACACTGTTTGGGACAAATGTTTTAAACTTGTTGTGTACGTGCAAGTACGTGAGAGCTGGGCATGGTGGTACCTGCCTATAGTCCCAGCTACTACGGAGGCTGAGGTGGGAGATGGGAGGATCAGTTGAGCCTGGGAGTTTGAGGCCAACTTGTACAGCATAGTGATAACCCATCTTTTTAAAGACAACAACCTGTGTCCTGTAGTCAGAAATGGGAACGTGAGTCCAGGTTTGGTGGCTCACGCCTGTAATCCCAGCACTTTGGGAGGCCGAGAGGCAGGGGGATCACTTGAGACCAGGAGTACGGGACCAGCCTGGCCAACGTGGTGAAATCCCGTCTCTACTAAAAATACAAAAATTAGCCCAGCTTGGTGGCGCACGCCTGTAATTCCAACTACTGGGGAGGCTGAGGCATGAAATCACTTGAAATTCCTGAGGCGTAGGCTGCAATGAGCTGAGATTGCACCACTGCACCCCAAGCTAGGTGACAGAGCGAAACTCTATCTCAAAAAAAAACAAAGAAATGGGAATGAGAATTTCTAGAGTGGGATTTGGGCTTGAGCCACAGGAGGGAGTTACCCCAGCATGGATGGTTGTAAAGAAATACAAATAAAGGGAACCTTAATGTAAATGAAAACCAAACCAAAACAAAAAAGCTGGTTGGGTAGGAAGTTGAGTTCTTTTGACTTTACTACAAAGTTTCAAAGTGGGCTTTACCAAAATCTCACTCTTCCAACTGGAGTCTATAGGAATTCCTAGTGCTCTGCCCCTTTGCCCACACTTGGTATTCTAAGATTTAATCGTTGTTAATCCCCAAGGAATATAATGGCATCAGTCTTGGTCTACATTTGCATTTTTCCAGTTACTAATGATGCTGAGTACCTTTACATGTGTTAACAGCCATTTGTATTTCCTGTTTTGTGAAGTGCTTGTTCGTGTTTTTGCCAATTTTTATTTTGTATTTTTTTTTTCATATTGATTTGTAGGAACTCTTTACACATTTTGTTGTGTATGTGGGGAGGTGCAGGGTTGGGGGGTTGAGACAGTCTTGCTCTATTGCCCAGACTGGAGGGCAGTGGCACAGTCTCAGCTCATTGCAACCTCTGCCTCGCCAGTTCAAGCCTTCTGAATAGCTGAGGCTATGGGCATGCACCACAATGCATGGCTAATTTTTAAATTTTTACTTGAGATGGAGTTTCGCCCCATCGGCCAGGCTGCTCTTGAACTCAAACTGAAGTGATCCACCAACCTCGGCCTCCCAAAGTGCTGGGATTATAGGTGAACCATGGTGCCCGGTTTGTTTTGAGGAAGCATCTGACACCCAGGCTGGAGTGCAGTGGCACTGTCAGCTCACTGCAGCCTCAACGTACCTGGCTCAAGCGACCCTCGTTCTTTCACCTCCTGAAGAGCTGAGACTACAGGCCCACGCCACCATGCCTGGCTAATTTTTGTTGAGACGAAGTCTTGCTCTGTCACCCAGGCTGGAGTGCAGTGATGCGAACTCGGCTCACTGCAACCTCTGCCCCCCAGGTTCAAGTGATTATCCTTGCCTCAACCTCCCAAGTAGCTAGGATTACAGCCAGCCACCACCATGTCCAGCTAACTTTTGTATTTTCGATAGAGACAGGATTTCACCACGTTGGCCAGGCTGGTCTCAAACTCCTGACCTCAGGTGATCTGCCCGCCTCGGCCTTCCAAAGTGCTGGGATTACAAGCGTAAGCCACCGTGCCCCGCCTCGTTTAGGGTTTTAATGGAGGTTTCACGAGATGGCATATTAAACAAATCATTGACCTCAACCTTCAGCCCCTCTTCCCAAAGGTTGGTAGGAGTGGGTGGGGCTGAAATCCCCAACTCTCTAATTCTGCTTTGGTATTTCCAGTGACCAACCCCTTTCCTGAAGCCACCTAGGGGTCCATCAAAGATGACTTCATTTGAACAAAGACTGCTCCTATTACCCGGGAGATTCCAAGGGATGTAGGAATTCTGTCAGGGTCTAAGACCAGAGCTGTATTTTTACTATATAATTGGTTAAATTATTTCAGTGGGTTCCCCAAGGCCCAGCAGGCATGCACCTTCCTTCAACAAGGACTGTCTGCTTATCTTATGCAGAAATGCCTGATGATAAACGCAGGGCTTGAGATTTCTTGGAAGGCCAGTGATGTGAATTTGGTCTGAAAATCTGTAGGGTTTTTTCCCCTTGTCTTTCTTTGCTCCCCGCACTGCTACAGGTAGGGAGGAGTACAGATTTTGGTTCCTTTTCTCCCTTAGCTTGGCGGATCATCACTGGGGGCAAGGGCTCAAGGAGGGATCAGACCCTTCCTTTTAGAGGTTGGCCCTGGGTTTCAACCTCAGCTGTTTTATTAGAATAGGCAAATTCCTTCGGGTCAAAAGCTACCTTTGAGTTTTCCACTCTTCTATGGGTCAGAACTTTTAGATTTTTTATTGTAAATGTAGTTTGACTTTTTTTGAGACAGAGTTTTGCTTGTTGCCCAAGCTGGAGTGCAATGGCCCTATCTTGGCTCACCGCAACCTCCACCTCTGGGGTTCAAGTGATTCTCCTGCCTCAGCCTCCTGCTGGGATTACAGGCATGTGCCACCATGCCCCGCTAATTTTGTATTTTCAGTAGAGGCAAGGTTTCTCTATGTTGGTCAGGCTGGTCTCAAATTCCCCACCTCAGGCAATCTGCCTGCCTCGGCCTCCCAAAGTGCTGGGATTACAGGCCTGAGCCACTGCTCCCAGCCACATTTTTACTTTTTGTAGAGATAGGATCTCACTGTTTCAAAGCTGGTCTTAACTCCTGACCTCCAGTGATCCTTTGACTTCCTAAAGTTGGGATTACAGGTGTGAGCCACTGTGCCTGGCCTATTTTTTTTAATTAATGAGACATTAATGGGAAGTTTACTCATCCCCTGGTGTGCATACCCAGAATAATCCCTTTCCTCAAGGGCAGAAACTAAGACTATGCTAGGACCCTACCCTGTGATTTGGTTATTATCACTTCAGTATCTGGATGGGCCTGACCTGAGTGGGTGAGCACTTCAAAGGGAACGGACCCTTAAACCAGGCCTGCCAGGGCCCAAGGAGGGCAGCTTCTCTGAGCTGAGACCCCAGATCTTCAAGAACTGAAATCAACCAACAACCAGAAGCTTGGAAGAGGACACAGACTAAGGAACACAAACCAGTACCTCAATTTCAGCCTGCAAAGCGCTCACTGCCGTGTCCAGACTTCCAACAGGAAGTCTCAAGTGGGTGTGGCTTTAAGCCAGTGCGTTGTGATCTGTTATGCAGAAATACACATGGGGACAGGCTTTGTTGCCAAGGGGGAAACCAATCTTCAGTGCAGAGCTGGGATCAGATGACGCAATGGGAAGGAACCCTGACCCAGTCCAGAACCAGATGAGGTTAAGCCTCACAACAGAATGCTCACACCTGGCTGTCCTGAGCAGGAAGGCCACTGCCACACCAACATGTCCATTACTCTAGAGCCAGGTCCCCACCCCATTTTAGATTGGAAATCTGACTCCAAAGAGGGGTTGTGACAGCTCTCCTCCCACAGAACAAAGAGGTGGATGCAGTCCTCAAACAGGAGGCCTGGTGAGCTAGGTGGACCCACTGCTGCAGGCTATGAGGTTTTTAACAGGACCCAGGGCCCGTGCAGGGGAGCCAACCTCCTGGAGCCACGTGGCAGAAGCAGCGGTCCTGGGCATCTGTGAGACACAGAAGCTGCTTTTCCAACTTTATTTAGAAAAACAAATCCAGGTCCCAGTGCCCCCTGTACCCTCCCAGACCCCAGCCATAACTTAAATAACTTATAGAGACAGAGTTGGAGGGAGGGGACAGGAGAGGTTGGGGTTGCGGTGGAAGGAGGAGGAGAGCCCACTACAGCCGCCGCAGTGCCCGCTTCTTGTCCGTCTTTTTCTTGGCCGCCAGCTTCTTGTCACGCTCGCCAGCATGCTTCTTGGCCATGGGACCCTCAGCTCCTCCTGGGCCCCCTGGGGCCCCTGGATCGGTGGAGGAGGCTGCAGTGCCACTGGCAAGGGCACGACCAGCTTCGGCCCTGCCACTGGGCCCACCAGCGCCCCCGTGGATCTCTGTGAGCAGACGGGCCCGAGCCGCATACTCCTCATAGTTCTCGAGGAGAAGGCGGCCCGCCTCCTCGTTGAGTGCAGACTCGGGGTTAGGGTGGATCAGCAGGCACTTGATGGTCTGTAGGAAGAGGCCCAGGATCAGGGAGGGTTGGGCAACCTACAGGAACCCTGGACCTGCACAAGAGGGTGCTTTTGCTCTGCCTGTTCCTTCTGCTCCCAGCTCAGCTGCCTGGGAGATCAGATTGAGGACCCACCGATGCCGTACGCTCCCTCATCTTTGCTCACTGTCTCCCTCAGAAGCCACGTTCCTGTTACCTGACTCACAGATGTTCCCAAAAGGACACGACACCACGGGGCCAATGGTTTAAAATGTCCCTGGTTTTCAGTGGAACTTGCTGGGTGATTGGGGGAAGCCAAGGCCCCCTGTGAGGAGTCCATTACTTGAATTTGCCTCTGTGCTGTTTGTTCATCATGACCTCAGAGGCCCTCTGGTTCAATGAGGCCCAGAGCCTGGACAAAGGAAAGAGGCTTGCCCCAGGGCCACTGAGGATGTGAGGACCTCACACCTGCCTGGTGGACTCTAAAGCTCCAACCTTGCTGGGTGTGGTGGCTCAAGCCTGTAATCTCAGCACTCTGGGAGGCCGAGGAGGGTGGATCACAAGGTCAAGAGATCGAGCGGAAACCCTCGATCGACCAGATCACTGGTCAACATGGTGAAACCCTGTCTCTACTAAAAATACAAAAATTAGCTGGGCATGGTGGCGCGCACCTGTAGTCCCAGCTACTCAGGAGGCTGAGGCAGGAGAATTGCCTGAACCCAGGAGGCCGAGGTTGCGGTGACCCAAGATTGCGCCATTGCACTCCAGCCTGGGTAACAAGAGTGAAACTCTGTCTCAAAAAAAAAAAAAAAAAAAACCTCCCATCTTTCCAGATACAGCAGAAATCCTGACCTGTCACTGTCTTTTACAGGAAATCCGAAGTTCATGGCCCACAACTATAGCTGGGTTGGACCCTACTCAAGAGGGCAAGACACCAGGACTGGTGGCCTGAGGTGCACCTCGAGGGTGGCCCTTAGGAGAGGGGGAATTCCTCTCAACGCCCCCTCATCAGCCTGTCCTGAGGAATAAATTGGAGTGCAGAGGCGTGATGTGCAGCCAGGCCTCCAGCAGCCCCTGGGGCAACCTCTTAAGTGGGCTGGGCAAACTGGCCAAGGCTGTTTGCTCCCTGGGGCCACTAGGATACACACACACAGCACCTGGCTCAGCAGACATCACTGATGGTGACCAGGACGCAGGTCCCCACCCTAATGTCACCACTGCATGCAAACTGCATGCCTCGCTGTCCTTCTCGAGGCTCTCTTGCTTTGAGTTCCCAACAGGTCCAGATGCAGACCCAGCAGCAAGCAGGCCTGGAGCTCAGTGCCCACGTCCCCAGTAGCCTCCAATGACCTCCAGCAGGAGGGAGTCGGTGCATGTGGGAGGGAAAGGTTTGGGGTCTGTTTACCTTGGAGCTCAGTCCTCTCCCTGAGCACAGGAGGAAACCCCAATTCCCCACCCTCTCTGCCATGTGCCCCAGGGGCTCATTAGAAATTAAGTCAAAAAAATTTTTTTCAGCCTGTAGGGAGGATGGGGGAGGCAGCAGGCTGTGAACAGCCTGTGGAGAACTTGGAGCACTGGCCTAGACCAGGACGCCTCCATCTTGGCCAAGTCATTCTTCATCATGGGGCCGCCCCGTGCACTGCAGGATGTGAGCAGCACCCTTGGCCTCCACCCAGCAGATGCTAGTGGCACCCCTACTTGTGACAACATTTTTGGTCTCTTGACAATGCAAAATACCCCTTGGGGGGCAAAATCTCCTCTGGCTGAGAAACCCTGATGTATGAACCCTATCACTGTTAAAAACCACTGAACTGTATACTGGAACAGTGAGTTTTATGGTATGTAAATTCAGCTTTAGCAAAAAAGCCTCTAATGGGACCCCATCTCTGCAAACCATAAAAATGTAAAAATTAGCTGGGTATGATGGTGCATGTCTGTGTATCAGCCATTCAGGAAGCTGAGGCAGGAAGATCACCTGAGCCCAGAGTTCAAGGCTACAGTGAGCTATGACTGTGCCACTGCACTCCAGCCTGGGAAACAAAGAGCCTGTATCTTTTAAAAAAAAGAGAAAGAAAAGCTTCTAACCAGACTCTTGACTTCCACCTGTCAGAAAACTGTCCTACCGGCTAGGTGCAGTGGCTCACTTCTGTAAGCCCACCAATTTGGGAGACTGACGTGAGAGGCTCACTTGAGTTTAGGAGTTTGAGACCAGCCTGGGCAACAAATGAGACTCCATCCCTGTTTTAATTTTTTAATTAAATAAAAATTCCACCCAGGCTGGAGTGCAGTGGCGTGATCTCGGCTCACTGCAACCTCCACCTTCCAGGCTCAAGTGAGTCTCCTGTCTTACCCTCCCAAGTAGTTGGGATTACAGGTGCCCACCACCATGCCCAGCTCATTTTTATATTTCTAGTAAGACGGGGTTTCGCCATGTTGGCCAGGCTGGTCTCAAATTCCTGACCTCATGATCTACCCACCTCGGCCTTCCTAATTTTTGCATTTTTAGTAGAGAATCTGGTCTCCAACTCCTGACCTCAAGTAATCTGCCCACCTCAGCCTCCCAAAGTGTGGGATTATAGGTGTGAGCCACGGCGCCCAGCCTACCCATTTTTTTTTTTTTTTTTTTAAGAAGAGAAAACCATCCTACAATAGGAACCCATCACTTGCTGCACGGCAAGGTGCCCTTGGGCCCTTCTCAACAGTACTTGGTAACCTGGGTCTGGCACTGTTCAACTTTCCAGGAAAGCTAGCAACCTGGATTTTTACGTGGAAACCTTCAACTACTTTAGAGCTGACTCAGAAAAACTAAACAAAGCACTATGGCTCAGACACCAGCGGACCTCCAGAGGCCGGAAGCAGGAGGCCCAGCCCTAGCCCAGAACTTACCAGCAGCACGTGTCGGATGCCCAGCTCAGCTGTCCAGTCCCTCTTGAGCACGTTGACGCAGATCTCGCCATTGGCGCCCACGTTCGGGTGGAAGATCTTGGTTAGGAAGTAGCCCTTGGGTGGGGAGGCAGGGAAGTCCTTCCCCAGCAGGAGTTTCATGCGGAACACACCTCCAGCATATGGGGTCCCCTCTGGAGTGGAGAGAGGGGGACAGGGTCAGGGCACTCAGGACTCCCAAGGCACCTCAATGCCCCAAAGCCCAGTCTCTGTGGTCTGGCTGTGACACAGGTGGATGTCCTGCCAGCTCTCCCATCAGGCTGGAAGATTTTTTTTTTTTTTTTTTTTTTTTAAATAGGGTCTTCTGTGTCACCCAGGCTGGAGTGCAGTGGCACAATCTCAGCTCATTACAGCCTGCCAACTCAAGGGCTCAGGTGATCCTCCCATCTCAGCCTCCCAAATAGCTGGGACTACAGGCTTGCCACTATGCCTGGCTACTTTTTTTGGAGAGACAGGGTCTCACTATGTTGCCCAAACTGGTCTTGCACTCTTGGGCTCAAGCAATTTGTTCGCCTCAGCCTCCCTAAGTGCTAGGATTACAGGCATAGACCACCACGCCCAGTCAGGCTGGAGAATTCTTAAGAGGAAGAACCACAGGACCTCCCCCAGAACTCAGAGATGATGCCCATCGCGCAGCTCCCAGCTTTGTCACCATCAAGCTCTAGTCTCCATAAAAGAGACATCCCTTTGCTGCATATCCCTTCTCATGGCCCAAGTGACCACCCTAGTCACAGGCCCTTCCCAGGTGCCAGGGACCCAAGTACGTACTTATCTCCCTTTAGGATGCCTACTTACATGACTTTCAGATAAAGGATCCAACAGTCTGTCAACTCTCGACTCCATGGCTCCCACCTCCTCACCCACTTGCTTGTCCCTCCTCTAGCCCATCAGCTGCTTGACCACTGCCCACTGGGTTCTCTCATGAATCTCATCCCACCTCTGCGGCTAGCTTCCTGACTGGCCTGTTTCTCCCTCCTGCCAGGCCCACTCACTCCAGTTAACAGGAACTTTGGAGGGATCTGCCGTACCCCTGCTTTAAACCTTCCACCAGATTCCCCTACAAACTACTTACAGAGAGGCCTAGAAGCCCTAAAGATCTGCCCTCAGCAGCTTGACCATCAACTTACTTCGTGTGTTTTTCTTTTTTTAACATTTTTATTTATTTATTAATTTAAAGAGATGGGGTTTCTCCACGTTGGCCAGGCTGGTCTCAAAGTCCTGACCTCAGGTGATCCGCCCACCTCAGCCTCCCTAAGTACTGTGGGATTACAGGCTTGAGCCACTGTGCCCAGCCAAAACCAGATACTTCGTGTGTTTTTACCAAGCACGCAGCTCCACCCGCCTCAGGGGCTTTCTGGGAGCCTTCCCATCTTCATGATCCCGTGCCCCGAGATCACCCCATGCAGCAAGGCATGAATGACCTCAACTGTCACCACAGCCGGGACTTCCCTGACCACCTACCATCACCACCACAGTGGAATAGACCATTCCTTCACATGTGCTTCTCAAATCCTGACTGGCTTTGTAGGAATTCTGGTGATAATATAAATGTAGCTTGCATGAAACCATATTCTAAATAGCTCTGCAAAATCACGTGGCTACTTATGACCCGTCTCTCCATGATACTGCATCTGGCTTGTTTCCTCATCCCTGACACTCACAGCAGGATGGAGTTTGAGATCATGTGGCTCGCCCTCCCAGGCCTTTCCTGACACCATTCCCACCGGCAACTTCATCCCCCTTCTATTCATTTCTGTCCATTCTCAAGTCCAGGGAAGCCATGTCTGAGAGCCTTGCTTCAAATCTACGGCACCGCCCTATGATAAACTGTCTCAATGACCAGGTATGTGTCAACTCTTGAGAAAAGGATACATAACTGTCATTTGTGGCATCCTGCCCTGTCCACCACCGCACCCCCAGCACCCGACACAAGGCCGGCCCGTAATGGTCTGTTCTAGAGCAGGATCTAAGCAGCAACCCCCTCCATCTCTCCTTCCAAACTCACCAGGGCCCTCGATGGTGACCTGGAGGTCGGTGAGGTCCTCCTCGTTGGGAAAGACCTTGATGCCATCGGGTGGGTCTGTGGTCAGTGTCGTCACCTCCTTGTACACCAGGCGGATGATGTGCGGGGGCAGGTTCTCCACGTTGGAGTTCTGGGCACGGTGGGAGAGCAGGGTGAGAGGATGTTCAGAGCTGGGCTTCCCGGAGGGCCTACAGATGCTGAGACTGCCCGAGTCTTGACCCAGTGGTCCAAGGCTGTCAATCATCCTTCAACTCCCAGACCCCCACCCACGCTGCTTTAGGCCACCTGCCCAGGCACAACTCCCAAGAGAAATGGGGGCGGGCTCCCGAGGAGGCTTCCAGGTAAGTCCACCTGCCCCAGAAACCCCCAAAGCCCGCTCCTAATCCTGCACGGGCCCCAGTGCTTCCACACAGGCCAGAGATCCACCCTCCCCTCCGTCTCCACTTATTTTTGGTTAGCGCATCCTTGAAACCCAGGCTCAGGTCTGGAGATGGCGGCGGGGCGTCCTTGCTCCCGGGAACACCCATGGGCGGGCCGCAAAGCGCCCGGAGCCCTCGCCGCCAGGGAGACTGCGGGCCGCCCAAGCTCCTGCTCCGCCTGCAGGAAGGCCCGAGGGCCCATTCCGGGTCAGGGACCCCCCAGGCTGGCCCTCAAACCCCACAAGGCCGCCGGTCGCAGGCCCCTGAGACTCCGCCTCCTCCTGAGGTGCACCCCCGACCACCCTCTCGGGCCTCGCCGCCCGTGCTCACCATCGCTGCGGCCGGCCGGGGGCGGGTCCCCCCGGCCCCCTTCCTGCGTTCTTCGGCCCTCCGGCCGGGGCGGGGGGGCCCAACTGTTGCCGCTACGGCCCTGGCGAGACCCCGGTGGCCCCGCTCAGCTCCTCGCTGCCTCCGACACCTGCCGCTCACAGCGTCCAACGACCCACCACCCCGGTGCCCGGCCGCACTGAGCCAGCCGCGCGCGCACCACAGCCTCTTTATAGCCGCCCGCAGGCCACGCCCCCCCCGCGGCCCCTCAGCCCCGAGCCTCAACCGTGACGTCAGCGCGCACGTTCCTTGGTGTTCGACGGGCTCGCTCCCTTCCCCGCAAACTGTGGTCAGAAGCGAGGGAAGTGGCGGAGAGGGCTGGGCGGCGGGCCGGCCAATGGAGGTCCGCGAGTGCTGGGGAGTGGTCTCAAAGAACGGAGGGGCTGAAAAAGGGAAGTAGAAAGGAAGGGGACGCGGAAGGCGACGCGGCCGCTGATTGGGCCGTTTGAATGAGACGCCGCCACGGCCCGGCATACGCGCGCGCGTGCGCGCCCTGACGCTGAGGAAGTCGCGCACGCGACTAACGGTCGTCCTCGGGGCTGGAGCGTGGCGAGGAGAGGCGGGACTCGGGGTTTTAAACGCGTGATGGAAGGCGCTGGGGCCAATAGAGATGCGTCTTAGTGACTAGAGGGTCACGAGACTCGCGCGGGCCAATGGCTGACAGAGGCCGGTCAGAGGGCGGGCAGGAATGGATAGCGACCAATACAGACCCAGTTTCTTGCATATCAAACCGCTCCCAGCCAACGAAATCCGTTTATTTTTATATATGCAAATGAGTCGTGCGCTGCCGCGCGCTCCCCCTCCTCTCAGCCGTGGGGAAGTGGGCGCTGGAAGTCCCGCTACGTTTTTCTACGAGGCGCCATTTTGTGCTGGAAATGGTCTTGGGTCCACGTGTAGTATTGCGAAGGCTCAAAGATGAGTCAGAATGACCATGAAGGCTCGGACAGCCTTGCCTTCCGTGTGTGACCCCGACCCCTGCCAGGCTTCATGGAAGACGCCCGGCCTCAGTTTCCTTATGTGGCACATGGGCTCTGGAATTCCTTGTGATGCCAGGGAAGGAAGTCAGGGAGACCCACTTTGCCTCGTTCCTTTATTCAGGGCGCGGTTCTGCCTGTGACTGACCCACGGCCTCCACCCACACCTGCCTTCTCTGGGATTCAGTTTCCCTCTCTGGGAAGTAGGTGACCATCTCCAGCAGTAGGTGTCAGTAAAAAAAGTCACCCCACTTTGGGAGGCCGAGGCAGGCGGATCACGAGGTCAAGAGATCGAGACCATCCTGGTCAACATGGTGAAACCCCGTCTCTACTAAAAATACAAAAATCAGCTGGGCATGGTGGCCCACACCTGTAGTCCCAGCTACTCGGGAGGCTGAGGCAGGAGAATTGCCTGAACCCAGGAGGCGGAGGTTATGGTGAGCCGAGATCGCGCCATTGCACTCCAGCCTGGGTAACGAGAGCGAAACTCCGTCTCAAAAACAACAACAACAAAAAACCCTACGTGACTGGGTACAGTAGCTCACACCCGTAATCCCAGCACTTTGGGAGACCAAGGTAGATCGCTTGAGCCCAGGAGTTCGAGATTAGACTGGGCAACATAGTGAGAGACCTCTCCCACCATCTGTACCAAGAAAACCCAGAAAACTGAAAGCAGCAGAAAAAACAGCCACAGCATAAAAAGTCATCATCATAACCAGTTTGTGGAGAAATGGCTGCAGGTGATCCCTTCGTGCCCACCCTCACTCCAGGTCCAGTCTATACCAGTTCCTGTTGACCTCATCTACTGAATCTCATCACTTGCCCCCATCCTCAGTGCCACCAATCCTGCTTAGATTGGTGCCACCAATCCTTCATTCCATTTCGAAGATCAGCATGTTGCAGATCTTCCATTTTAGCCTGCTGGGCGTGGAGGGGCCCAGCCCAATTAATAGACAAGGAAACTGAAGGAACAGGAGGGTAGAGTGTCTTGCTCAGGGTTCCTCAGCTGGGACCAGGCAAAGCTGGTGATTAACTTTGTCTTGATCTCAAAAATCCAGGACGTGGTGGCTCACGCCTGTAATCCCAGCACTTTGGGAGGCTGAGGCGGGTGGAACACCTGAGATCAGGAGTTCAAGATCAGCCTGACCAACACGGTTAAGCCCCATCTCTACTAAAAATACAAAAAAATTAGCTGGGCATGATGGTAGGCGCTTGTAATCCCAGCTACTCGGGAGGCGGAAGCAGAGAATTGCTTGAATCTGAGGGGCGGAGGTTGCAGTGAGCCGAGATTGTGCCATTGCACCTCAGCCTGGGTGACAGAGCGAGACTCCGTCTCAAAAAAAAAAAAAAAAAATCCACCCAAAAGTCATAACAATAATAATGGTAATACTAATGGTTATTATTTATTATTTGCTGTGTGCCAGACCCCGTTCTAGTTTCTTTACATGCTTGATGTCATTTACTCCTTGTCACAACGATGATGGGTAGATATTTTTAATTATCATATCCCTCTCTGGATACTTGCATCCATTCAGTACATTTGTTCTTCTCTATCAGCATCTACACCGTAGCTGGCAGGATGCTATGGGATACAGCAGAGAATAAAAGGGACAAAACCTCGGCCTTCCTGGATCTTACATGCTGGTGCAGGAGCCAGATAGCAAGTAAGTCATGTCAGCTAGTGATAAAGACAGGAGCAAACAGTGGGAGAAGGACGCCAGAGAGGGAGGGATGGGCCACTGTCTTACCTTGGCTGGGCAGGGAAATCTGTCTGAGGAAAGGTCATTTGGGCTGTGAGAAGGTCTGTGGGAAAAGCATTTTCAGCAAAGGGAACAGCAGGTGCAAAGGGGATTGGGCTTGGTGATTTTAGGGAGAATTAGGAGGCTAGTGAGGCTGGGGTTGGAGTGAGGCAGAGCAAGTAGAGGGATCTGAGGTGGGAGAGAGGAGGGGGTGCTGGCGGGCCTCCTAGGCCATGGCGAAGAGTATGTCTGTTTTTTGAACGATGGAGAGGCATTAGTGGCTTTGAGTAGAGAATGACTCCATCAGGCTTATGAACAGAAACAGGGAGGCCAATGAGGAGGTGATTCAATTTGTTCAGGTGGGATTATAGCGGCTCCAAGCAGGATTAGTGGCATGGGAAATTGGGGGAAGTGATGAGATTCAGTAGATGGCATCAACAGGAACTGGTATAGATTGCACCTGGGGTGAGGGATCGGGAGGGATCACCTGTACCCTGAATGATTACCTTAAAATCGGGCTGGCACACCTTTTCCTAAAAGGTTTTCCGACCTCGTGGTTGGTTAAACTCTGCCTTTGTAGCTCCTAAGAAAACGAATGGGTGTGTTTCCAGAAACAGGCAGTGGCCAAGGTAGGCCCTTGAGCTGTAATTTGCTCACTGCTTTACATAAATCCCACATGCCCCGCCCCAGCTTAAAGCTCAAGAGCCCGCCCCCCCACTACATTTTGCATAAATCCCAAACTCGCCGAAAACCCATAAGCCCTTGCACCACCTCCATGAGGCTCCCTTGCCTTGTGTGTTTGTTCCTGGAATAAGCCCAGCTCTTTCCCCTGAGGACAGTTGGGCATACGGTTCCCTGTGCCTGTTGTGCTTTTCACCCTCCCATTCTTCTCACCTCGAGGATAACCCTAACTCGTCACGCCCTGTGGAGCCGCTTCTCTCCTCTGTCCTCCCCTCCCGTGCTCTCCCGGCTTCATCCTCTTGGAACTTCAGGATTTGCAGTTATTTGCCTGCTTGCATGTTTGACTCTTACCAACTAGAAAATCACCGCAGCAGAGCAGGGATTTTGTCCTCGGTCCCTAGCAGAGCACCTGATAGGCTGAAGGTGTTATACATTCATCCGATATTTATTGAATACCTACTATGTGCCAGGCACCAATCCAGGTGCTTGGGACGCATTGGAGAACAGACAGACAGAGATCTTTGCCCTTTTAAGGCTTACTGTAGCTGGGGAAGATAGAACCAAAAATGAAACATAACAAATAGGGGAAACACGGTATTTTGGAAGGGACGACATGTTATGGCAGGTAGGGAAAGCTCTCTGGTAACCATATTTCTCCTCTGCCCTCATGCCACGACAATCTTCAACACAGCATACGAAAACATAAAATGGGGAAAGGATACCCTATTCAATAAATGGTGCTGGGAAACATGGCAAGCCACAGGTACAGGATGAAACTGGATCCTCGCTCACCTTATATTAAGGTTGGTGCAAAAGAAATCGAGGTCTTTGCCATTACTTTAATATTGGCAAGCTATGCATCTGACAAAGGACTAATATCCAGAATTTACAAGGAGCTCTAACAAATCAGCAAGAAAATAAAATCATCTAATGAAAAAGTAGGCAAAGGACATGAATAGACAATTCTTTCAAAGAAGATATTACAAGTAGGCTGGTCGCGGTGGCTCACGTTCGTAATCCCAGCACTTTGGGAGGCCGAGGCAGGCGCATCACTTGAGGTCAGGAGTTTGAGACCGGGCTGGCCAACATGGTGAAACCCCTATCTCTACTAAAAATACAAAAATTAGCCAGGCGTGGCAGCGTGTGCCTGTAATCCCAGCTACTCCAAAGGCTGAGGCAGGAGAATTGCTTAAACCCAGCAGGCGGAGGTTACAGTGAGCCGAGATAGGCCACAGCACTCCAGCCTGGGTGATATAGTGAGACTCCATCTCAAAGAAAAGAAAGATATTGCAAACAGCCGACAAACATGAAAAATGCTTAGCATCACTCAGTATCAGGGAAACGCAAATTACAACCACAATGAGATAATACCTTGCTCCTTCAAGAATGGCCATAATTAAAAAAATAAAGTCGATGTTGGGATGGATTTAGTAAAAAAGGGACACTTTTACACTGCTGGTGGGAATGGAAGCTAGTACAACCACTGTGGAAAACAGCACGGAGATTGCTTGAAGAGCTAAAAGTAGAACCACCATTCGATCGGGCAGTCCCACTACTGGGTATCTACCCAGAGGAAAAAAGTCATTACATGCCAAAGACGTGTACACATGCATGTTACTAGAAGCACAGTTCACAGTTGCAAAAATGTGGAACCAACCTAAATGCCCATCATCACCCAACGAGTGGCTAAAGATGTGGTATATACACCATGGAATACTATTCACCCATGAAACAGAATGGAATCATGGCATTTGCAGCAACGTGGCTGGAGCTGGAGGCCATGACTGTAAGTGAAGTAACTCAGGAATAGGAAACCAAACACCTGTGTCCTCACTTAGAAGTGACAGCTGGGCTGTGAGGACGGACAGACATAAGAATGACACCACAGGGCTGGGCATGGTGGCTCACACCTATAATCCCAGAACTTTGAGAGGCCGAGGCGGGCGGATCACTTGTGGTCAGGAGTTTGAGACCAGCCTGGCCAACGTGGTTGAAACCTCGTCTCTACTAAAAGTACAAAAATGAGCTGTACGTGGTGGTGGACGCCTGTAGTCCCAGCTACTCAGGAGGCTGAGGCAGGAGAATCACCTGAACTCGAGAGCTGGAGGTTGCAGTGAGCTGAGATTGCACCATTGCTCTCCAGCATGAGCCACAGAGCACTTCCATCTCAAAAAAAAAAAAAAAAAAGGCCGGGCATGGTGGCTCACGCTTGTAATCCCAACACTTTGGGAGGTTGAGGTAGGCTTGATCACATGTCGGGAGTTAGAGACCAGCCTGACCAACACGGAGAAACCCCATCTCTATTAAAAACACAAAATTATCAGCGTGTGGTGGCGTGTACCTGTAATCCCAGCTACTCAGGAGTTTGAGGCCGGAGAATCACTTGAACCTGGAGGCAGAGGTTGCGGTGAGCTGAGATCGCACCACTGCACTCCAGCCTGGGCAACAGGAGTGAAACTCCGTCTCAAAAAAAAAAAAAAAAATACAGTGGACTTTGGGGACTCAAGGGTAAGGGTGGGAGGGGGTGGGTAAAAGACTACACACTGGGTGTGGTATACATTGCTCAGTGACGGATGCGCCAGCAGCTCAGAAGTCACCACCAAATAACTCACACAAGTAACCAGACACCATCTGTTCCCCAAAAACTATTGGAATGAAAAAATTAACGTGATGCTTGCACAACTGTGGCTATATTAAAAACCATTTAATTATGTAGTTTAAATGGGTGGATTCTATGATATGTGAATTGCATCTCAAACTTTTTTTTTTTGAGACAAGGTCTTGCTCTGTCACCCAGGCTGTAATGCCATGGCATGATCTCATCTCACTGCAGCCTCTGCCTCCCAGGCTCAAGCAATCGTCCCACCTCGGCCTTCTGAGTAGCTGGAACTACAGGGGTTCACCACCACACCCGGCTAATTTTTGTGCTTTTTGTAGAGATCGGTTTTTGCCATATTGCCTAGGCTTGTCTCACTCCGGGCCTCAAGCAATCCACCTGCCTCAGCCTCCCAAAATGCTGGGATTACAGCTGTAAGCCACTGCACCTGGCCTAAGCATTTTTTTTGGTAAGAATTTAAAAAATTATTATGGTGGAGGAAACTCAAAGAAGGTCATAGGGATGAGAGAAAAAGAGAGACGTGTGTTGCAAGCTGGGAGAGGTAGCCAGGAAGGGCTAGGCTCTGCAGACTCCAGCAGGCAACCGTGAAGAGTATGGGTGAGATCCAGGGAGCTATTGAGGAGTTTTGGGCAGAGGAGTGACTGGATTTGGGACTGTAGCCCAGGGCTGCTGGTAAAGACTGGTCTGGATGGTCCTGGGTGGAAGCAGAAAACCCATCAGCAAGTGGACCGTGGCTTGGTGAGAGTGGCAGCCATCTGGGGAAAGGGTGGAGAGAAGGGAGCAGATTTGAGAACTGGTCAGGAGTTGGCCTAGTGATGGACAGCCTTCCAAGTCCTTTGGGAGACAGGAATTGTCAGAAGATGTGGTGGGGAAGGGGCCCTTTCTTTGCTAAGTACTAGTAACCCATGACCTTACTTTTGTTCGGGGTTGGGTGCAATGGCTCACACCTTAATCCCAGCACTTTGGGAGGCCGAGGTGGCAGATCACCTGAGGTCATGAGTTCAAGACCAGCCTGGCCAACAAGGTGAAACCCCATTTCTACTAAAAATACAAAATTTAGCTGGGCATGGTGGCACACAGCATTGCTTGAGCCCCGGAGGTTGAGGCTGCAGTGACCCATGATCATACCATGGCACTGCAGCCTGGGTGATAGAGTGAGATCCTGTCTGAAAAACAAAATAAAGATAATAATTGTTGACCAGGTGCAGTGGTTCACAGCTGCAATCCCAGTGAGCCGAGATCACACCACTGCACTCCAGCCTGGGTGACAGAGCGAGACTCCATCTCAAAACATATATATATTAATTGCTGTGAATATTAGTGTAGGCTAAGGAGGTTCGGGAATTCGGGAGGAGAGCCAGTTTTAAATAGGGTGGAACTCATTGAGAAGGTGACATCTGAATAAAGACTTAAAGGAAATGGCCAGGTGCAGTGGCTCATGCCTATAATTTCAGATCCCAGCACTTTGGGGCTGAGGTGGGGGGAATCACTTGAAGTCAGGAGTTTGAGACCAGCCTGGCCAACATGGTGAAACCTCATCTCTACTAAAAATACAAAAGTCAGCAGGGCGTGGTGATTCGTGCCTGTAGTTCCCAGCTACTTGGGAGGCTGAGGCAGGAGAAGAATCACTTGAACTCGGGAGGCGGAGGTGGAGGCTGTAGTGAGCAGAGATCATGCCACTGCACATTAGCCTGGGTGAGAGAGCAAGACTTCGTCTCCAAAAAGGAAAGAAAAAAAAAAAAGGATTTAAAGGAAGTAAGAGAGCAAGTTTTGTGGGAATACAGAGAAAGAACATTTCAGGCAGAGGAAATAGCCAGGGTCAAAGTCCTGTCACAGGAGTGAGCCCGAGGATTAGCAGCCTTCAAAAGGTTTAGCATCGTGGGCAAGTCAAAGTGTCCCGTCTTTTATTTGTGTCTTCTTCCTTCCTAGTGAGGCTGAACGTCCTTTCCCGAGTTTCTGAGTCTGCTAGTCTGCGGTTGGTAGCAGGTTCTTCGCTCCTTAGTGCCCGAATACTTCTGAGCAGACACTCGTGACCTTCCCAGCTTGAGGTGTCTTTACACACTGGGGTAGGTAATTGACGACAACTACTTTCCTCTGTGCCTCTGGAGCTGAAGGTCGAGCTCTCCCGGGTGGGAGAGGCCTTCACCAACGCAAAAATAGGCCCTTAAGTGGATCGGGTGCTCCCTCTAGTGACAGACATGCCAGTAATGAAATGCATTGCCCAGCCGACTCCCGCTCCGCAAATCCCGGAGCGCAAGGCGGAGACTCTTGAACGCACTAGGAATCTCCTGTAATGACTTACAACCACACCTGTGATGCACACCAAGCTTAACCGGAAAGATGTCCAGTGCTGGGGAGGGTGGGAACACACGGGCATTCTCACAAACAGACTTGGCACAGGCCCTCTGAGTTGTCGTTGGCATCGTCTTACAAAAGTCTTCAAAATGCACCTGCCACTCACCTCCTGACGGCTCATCCTAAAGAAAATTAAGCCAATGTACCAAGTGGTGTGTAAAAAGATGTTTCTCACAGTATTGTTCGGACTAGTCCAAACTAGGGAAAACCTAAACATCTATTGATAGTGCTGGCACAGGCCGGCTGCAGCAGGGAGGCGCAGCTGGGAATGCACATTTTATGGAGCCCGTGGGAGCCCCTCCCCTTCTGAGTTGAGGTGGGAGCTCCCGGGGTGTTGCTGCAGTCGCCCAAACTGTGGCTGTGGATCTGAGCCTCCCTGTGCTCTTGGCGGTGAAGGGGTGCTGGGAACAGGCAGGATCTGCCCTCCTGGGTGCAGCTGCAGCCACCAGACCCAGGGCTGCAGATCTGGGTCTCTAGCTTCACGTAGCAGGTGGGAGCAGGGACAAGCGAGAGCCCTGCCCCTCCCGAGTTGGTGGGGCGGGAGTTCCTGGGTGCACTGGCAACTGTCCTCCCAGGCACAGGACCCAAGAGTCTCTGCAGCCTGCACCCTTGGGGGCCCCAGGGAAGACCCTCCCCCCATCCCTTCAGTCTCAGGGGTGCCTGTTCCCACTACCTGGCTTCTCACCACTCCTGGCTCCTCTTCCAATCTTGGATCAGTGGTTACGGCAGAGCCCGGGGACCATGAATGGCAGTGGGAGACTTGCAGAGATGGGGGTGGTCCTCAGTAAGGCCCCACCTTCAGGCCAGGGAGGGCCTGAAGGCTGGGGGGCAGGCTGCCAGTTCTGAGGACCACTGTGGGGATATGTGGTGCCTCTTCTAGGCCCATGACTGCCCATGGACCAGTCAGCATGCACTTTCTCCCCTCTGAGGTCCATAAAAGCCCTGGGCTCCGCCAGAGCAGGGCAGAGGTCTGCCAGAGAACAAAGACAGTGGAGCCAACAGGACAACCAGCTGCAGAGAGGAGCTGCTTTCTCTCATGAAAGCTGCAGAGATGACCAGCTGCAGAGAGGAGCTGCTTTCTCTCATGAGAGCTGCAGAGATGACCTGCTGCAGAGAGGAGCTGCTTTCTCTCATGAGAGCTGCCGAGATGACCTGCTGCAGAGAGGAGCTGCTTTCTCTCATGAGAGCTGCCGAGATGACCTGCTGCAGAGAGGAGCTGCTTTCTCTCATGAGAGCTGCCGAGATGACCTGCTGCAGAGAGGAGCTACTTTCTCTCATGAGAGCTGCAGAGATGACCTGCTGCAGAGAGGAGCCATCCCCACCAGGGCCTCCTCTCTGCTGAGAATTGTAGGCATTAGGATGACCAGTTGCAGAGAGGAGCTACTCTCTCCAGAACCTCCTGTCTGCTGAGAACTGAACACTCAACGGATGACCTGCCTACAGAGAGGACCTCACCACTGTGGGCCTCCTCTGAGCTGTTGTGACGCTAAATCTAGCTCATCCTTGTCTTCTTCGCCCTTCACTTGTCTGCGTACTGCATTCTTCCTGGACTCAAGACAAGAACGCAGCAGAGGTTTCCAGGGGGAAGAAACTTGATACCCCGAAGATCCTCTAACAGTCGGGGCTGGGAAAAAACTCTGCTGCATCCATAGGACAGAATATGGAATAGCCATTGAAAATGAGGGAGGATTTGTTGTTGTTTTAATCCCTGGTGTCTCGAAGAATCTGATGAAAGTATAGGATCCATTTCCCTGAAAAAAAAAAAAAAACATCTACAAATGCTCACTAATAAGCGTGAAAAGAATAATGAGGTTAGAAAATTATCATCTGAAGATCGCCGTTCAACTTTTGGAGACTGATATTCAGATGTTTTGAAGATTGCCAATATTCAAACATCGTTGTAATAATGGATTCAGCCACGGCTGGGTGCGGTGGTTCACACCTCACACCTGTAATCCCAGCACTTTGGGAGGCCGAGGCAGGCAGATCATGAGGTCAGGAGTTTGAGACCAGCCTGACCAACATAGTGAAACCCTGTCTCTACTAAAAATACAAAAATTAGCTGGGCATGGTGGCATGTTCCTGTAATCCCAGCTACTTGGGAGGCTGAGGCAGGAGAATCATTTGAACCCGGGAGGCGGAGGTTGCAGTGAGCCGAGATCATGCCACTGCACTGCAGCCTGAGCAACAGAGCAAGACTCCATCTCAGAAAATAATAATAATTGATTCAACCAAGAGAATCATCAGTGGAGGCCAAACAGCAGGTGAAAATTTGAGGAGAAAAAAGATAACTACACAGCATCAGCCTACGTGTGGTGGCTCACACCTGTAATCCCAGCACTGTGGGTAGCTGACACCTTCACCTGGGACTTCCAGGCTCCAGAACTGTGAAGAAACAGAGTTCTGTTGGCTGGATGCAGTGGCTCACACCTATAATCTCAGCACTGCTGAGGCAGGAGGACGGCTTGAGCCCAGGAGTTTAAGACCAGCCTGGACAACACAGTGAGACCCCCATCTCTATTTAAAAAAAAGAAACTTAAAACTTAGCCAGGAATGGTGGCATGCACCTGTAGTCCCAGCTATTCAGGAGGCTGAGGTGGGAGGATCGCTTGCGCCCAGAAGGTTGAGGCTGCAGTGAGCCTTGTTCGTTCCACTGCACTGCAGCCTTGGTGGAATGAACTCAGCATATGAGCTCTGAACATATGAGCTTCCCGAACTTCAGGAAGCATAAGAGCATGGGTTCCTTCAGCTAAAGTGCTGAGACTGGCATCGCCCCTGTGGTTTTCCTGTCTCACACAGGGAACCCAGCTCTAATCACGAGGAAACGTGAAATGCACCTAACTGCAAGAGAGACGTTCCATGAAATGGCCTACCTGGGTTCTTTACAAATCAGCATTGAGAAAGACAACGTCTGGGCTGGTCCTGCTGGCTGCCACCTGTAATCCCAGCACTTTGGGAGGCTGAGGCAGGAGGATTGCTTGAGGAGGAATTCCAGCCTGGGCAACATAGCAAGACCCCGTCTCTTAAAATAAAAAAGTCTCCCTAATCTCTGCGTGAATGGTGTACAAGAATAGAAAATAAAAATAAAAAAGAAAGACAAAGACTGTGTAACTGTTGGTTTTTTTGGTTTGTTTGTTTTGAGATGGAGTCTCCCTCTATTGCCCAGGCTGGAGTGCAGTGGCACAACCTCTCCTCACTGCAACCTCTGCCTCCTGGGTTCAAGCAATTCTCCTGCTTCAGCCTCCTGAGTAGTTGGGACTACAGGCATGTGCCACCGCACCTGGCTACTTTTTCTGTATTTTTAGTAGAGACGGGGTTTCACTATGTTGGCCAGGGTGGTCTCGATCTCCTGACCTCTTGATCCACTCCTCTCTGCCTCCCAAAGTACTGGGATTACAGGGCTGAGCCAGCATGCCCGGGTAAGACTGAGTAACTGTTTAAGGTTGAAGGCACCTCAAGAAGCATGATAGCTGGTTGCACCACTGAATCCTGAGGTGTCACAAACTGAAAGTGGCTCTAAAGGACACTAGCAGGATGCTCGATGAAACTCACACGTGGACTTGGTCAATGCTAAATTCTTGACCATGATAATTATGCTGTGGACATGTAAGAGAGTGGTCTTGTTCTTCAGAATATCCTCTGGAGGTAAAGGGATGTGATGGATGGAACTTACTTCCAAATGTTTCCAAAGAAAAAAACCATAAATTACTTTTTTTGAGGCAGGTCCTGGCTTTGTGGCCCAGGCTGCCCAGGCTGGAGTGCAGTGGTATGATCTTGGCTGACTGCAGCCTCCACCTCCTGGGCTCAAGCAATCCTCTCACCTCAGCCTCCTGAGTAGCTGAAACTACAGGCACATAGCACCATGCCTGGCTAATTTTTTGTATTTTTTTTGTAGAGACGAGGTTTCACCATGTTGCCCAGGCTGGTCTTTGAACTCCGAGCCTAAGCAATCCACCCACCTCGGCCTCCCAAAGTGATGGGATTACAGGTATGGGCCGCTGTGCCCAGCCGAGATGAATATTTATATGGGAGGAAAACCGTACAGCGATGTCAGATGATGGTCACAACTGGTGAGCTAGTGAAAACAACACAGAAGTTCTCTGACTTATTCTTGTAACTGTTCTGTACGTTTGGAATTATTTCAAAATATAAAGTCAGAAAAAGTGAAAGTAAAAAGCATGCACACAACATCTGGCATAGATACCAGAAGTTCCCAAGCCCACCCGGCAAGCTGCAGAGAGGCTGCATTTATGGGCACAGTGGGGTTGCCAGTTGAGCAAGTGTGAGGCTACAAAGGCAAACGTTCGACGCAGATTGCTCATGTCAGATCTTATCCTTGACTTGCCCACCCCACATATAGTGGGTGTGGAGCAGATTGCTCTGCTCTTGTTGAACAAATGGATCTGTTGGCTGGCATGTGGCGTCCATGAGGAACGAAAATACATACGCCGAAGCACTGGTGTTCCGATTCAGAGTGGGAAGCTAATCGCCCTCTGAGGGAGGGGAATGCGATTCAAATCGCCCATCTCCCTCTGGCTTCTTGGCATATGCTGAGTGAGGGGAATGGCAGGAAAAGTCTGCACCATTCGCATTTAAATCTACAATATGGGAGGCTGAGGTGGAATTGCTCGAGGCTAGGAGTTCAAGACCAGCCTGGTCAGCATAGCCAGATTCCCATATCTACATTTACATATATATATAATATAATATATAATATATAAATAAATAAATATATTTTTTTTGAGATGGAGTTTCACCCTTGTTGCCCAGGCTGGAGTGCAGTGGCACAATATCGGCTCACTGCAACCTCCATCTCCCAGGTTCAAGTGATTCTCCTGACTCAGCCTCCTGACTAGCTGGGATCAGGCATGCACCACCATGCCCAGCTAATTGTGTATTTTTAGTAGAGATGAGCTTTCTCCATGTTGGTCAGGCTGGTCTCGAACTCCTGACCTCAAATGATCCAACCACCTCAGCCTCCCAAAGTGCTGGGATTACAGGCATGAGCCACTGTGTCCAGCCTACATTTATATTTTTAAAAATTATTTTTTCTTTTTCTTTTTTTTTTGAGGCAAAGTCTCACTCTGCTGCCCAGGCTGGAGTACAATGGCATGATCTCGGAGATCTTGGCTCACTGCAACCTTCACCTCCTGAGTTCAAGCGATTCTCCTGGCATTTAATTTAACAATTTTATTAAAAAAAAAAAAAAAAAAAAAAAAAGAGTAGGGCCAGGCATGGTGGCTCATGCCTGTAATCCTAGAACTTTGAGAGGCTGAGGTGGATGGATCACCTGAGGTTAGGAGTCCAAGACCAGCCTGGCCAATGTGGGGAAACACTGTCTCTATTAAAAATAGAAAAATTAGTCAGGGGTGTGGTGGTGGGCGCCTGTAATTTCAACTACTCAGGAGGCTGAGGATAGCTTGAGCCTAGGGAGCCGAGGCTGCAATGAGCTAAGATTGCACCATTGCATTCCAGCCCAGGCAATAGAGTAAAACCCTGTCTTAAAAAAAAAAAAACAAAAAAACAGTAGGCAATACACTTACTGATACAAAAATTCAGAAGTGCAAAAGGGCTTTTTTTTTTTTTTTTTTGAGACTGAGTTTCGCTGTTGTTACCCAGGCTGGAGTGCAATGGCACGGTCTCAGCTCACCGCAACCTCCGCCTTCTGGGTTCAAGCAATTCTCCCGCCTCAGCCTCCCGAGTAGCTGGGACTACAGGCACGCACCACCATGCCCAGGTAAGTTTTGTATTTATAGTAGAGACGGTGTTTCACCTTGTTGACCAGGATGGTCTCAATCTCTTGACCTCGTGATCCACCCGCCTCGGCCTCCCAACATGCTGGGATTACAGGCGTGAGCCACCGCACCCGGCCGCAGAAGGGCTTTTAGAAGTAAAATGTCCCAACCATCCAGTTCCCTTCTCCATATGCAGCCCTGTCAGCCAGAATGGTCTATGCTAGGCTGCGGTAACAAGTAGACCCGAAGCCGTGCTTGTTAAAGCAACAAGGGTTTCTTTCTCATTCATGCTCTGTGGGTATCTGCAGGTGGTTGAGCCCCTATTTGTTTTCATCCTTACTCTGGGGTCCTCGCTGATCTGCCTGGGATTCCGGCCAGCAGAGCAGCTATGACCTGAAATATGTGAGTGCCCATGGCAGAGGGAAAAGACAGAGCATGGGAGAACCACATACTGGCTCTCAGAACCTTCTGCCTGGAAATGTACTTCTGCCCACTCTTCACAGGCCAAAGCAAGTCACATGGGCACAGCCAACTTCAGGGGGACGGGGAAGCAGGATCCTACCATGTGCCCTGGAACTATTTGGTGCAGCAAATTTATATACAGACTCTGTCCCTCCCTCCTTTTACACAAATGGTAGCACAAATGCACACTATTCTATATCTTGCTTTCTTAACAATAAATCCGGGAGATTATTTCACACGGAGTGAGGTGGGCAACATCAAAGGCAACCTCATTTTCTTTCTTTCTTTTTTTTTTTGAGACGGAGTTTCGCTCTTGTTACCCAGGCTGGAGTGCAATGGCGCGATCTCGGCTCACCGCAACCTCCGCCTCCTGGGTTCAGGCAATTCTCCTGCCTCAGCCTCCCGAGTAGCTGGGATTACAGGCACGCACCACCAGGCCCAGCTAATTTTTTGTATTTTTAGTAGAGACGGGGTTTCACCTTGTTGACCAGGATGGTCTCAATCTCTTGACCTCGTGACCCACCTGCCTCGGCCTCCCAAAGTGCTGGGATTACAGGCTTGAGCCACTGCGCCTGGCCCTCATTTTCTTTTATAGAGCTTACTTGCACTATTGAATTCCTGTTTCTCTTTCTATCTATACAGTTGGGTGCAGATAAGTTAACTGTATGTATGACATGACATCCTTGTGTTATCAGATGAGAAAAGCAGGGGCCAGGTGCACTGACTGACACCCGTAATCCCAGCACTTTGGGAGACCGAGGCAGGAGAATCACCTGAGGTCAGGGGTTTGAGACCAGCGTGGCCAACATGGTGAAATCCCATCTCTACTAAAAATATAAAAATTAGCCAGGAGTGGTGGCTCACGCCTGTAATCCCAGCTACCCGGGAGGACAAGGCAGGCAGATCATGAGGTCAGGAGCTCAAGACCAGCCTGGCCATTTGCCAATGGATGAAACACCATCTCTACTAAAAATACAAAAATTAACTGGGCATGGTGGCAGGTGCCTGTAACTTGGGAGGCTACTTGGGGAGCTACTTGGGAGGCTGAGGCAGGAGAATTGCTTGAACTGGGACCTGGGAGGCAGAGGTTGCTGTGAGCCGAGATCACGCCACCGCACTCCAGCCTGGGTGACAGCGAGACTCCATCTAAATAAAAAAGAAAGAAAAGAAAAGATGTTACAGAGAAGTCTATCTATAGGAAGACTGATTTGTAAAAAAAAAAAAAAAAAATTGTTTTTATGAAGAAAAGCCTGTAAGAAAACATAGCTAATGCAAACAGCGTTTGACTCTGAGAAGTGAGAAATCAGATCTCCATTTTGTTCTCTCCTTGCTTCTCTGGCTTTTCTAAAAAATTTTCCCATATAACAATCACTGTCATTTGTGTGTAAAGCTTGGCAGTGAAAGATTAAAACACACACACACACACACCAATCACCGTCATTGTCAGCGTATATGTGATTGCCAGGAACAGAAGCCAAGAGAGGTTTGCAGGAGAACCCAGGGACTTCCATGCGTTCACTTGTTCCTGAAGCACGAGGACCTTGTCTGTGCCGTTCGCTGTATCTTGTTCATTAAATCAGTGAACTAGCATAGTAGAAAGTAAAATTCAACCATGCCCCTTGGAGTCTCACACTACAGATGGGTAGTTGCTGCCCCGTGGTCTTTTTCTACCTCTCTTTTATCTCTGTCTCTGCAACTCTCTTTGCAGAGTGGTGTGCAAACAGACCTCAGATGCGAGGTGAAAGCCTGCAGCTTAGAGACAGACATTTAGTTGCATCTAGAAAGAATGTTCCTAAAGTTCATAAAATTGGTACATAGAGGCACCTCCTCTCCTGGCCGGAGTGTGCATCCAAGCGCAAAGGCAAGGAGGAAACTGCAGTCAGCACCACGCAAATATTTTAACGCACCCGGTGGGAGAGGGAAGCACATGGGGGGAGCGCTTCCTTTTTTATTTTTTATCTTTGAGACAGTGTCTCGCTCTGTTGCCCAGGCTGGAGTGCGGTGGCGCCATCTCGGCTCACTGCAACCTCCATCTCCCCAGCTCAAGCGATTCTCTTGCCTCAGACTCCCAAGTAGCTGAGATTACAGACAGCTGCTACCACAACAGGCTAATGTTTGTGTTTTTAGTGGAGACAGGGTTTCATTATGTTGGCCAGGCTGGTCTCGAACTCCGGACCTAAAGTAATCCGCCCACCTCGGCCTCCCAAAGTGCTAGGATTACAGGCGTGGGACACCGAATCTGGCTATTTTTTACCTTTGAGACAGGGTCTCACTCTGTTGCCCAGGCTGGAGTGCAGTGGTGCAATTGTAGATCACTGCAGCCTCCAACTCCTAGGCTCAAGCGAGCCTCCCGCAGCCTCCAAAGTATCTGGGACCACAGGCAAGCACCTGGCTAATTTTTATTTATTATTATTATTATTTTTGAGATGGAGTTTCACTCTTGTTGCCCAGGCTGGAGTGCAATGTTGTGATCTCGGCTCACCGCAACCTCCGCCTCCTGGGTTCAAGGGTTTCTTCTGCTTCAGTCTCCAGAGTAGCTGGGATGACAGGTGCCTGACATCATGCTTGGCTAATTATTTTGTAGGTTTAGTAGAGATGGGGTTTCTCCATATGGGTCAGACTAGTCTCAAACTCCTGACCTCAGGTGGTCCACCTGCCTCAGTCTCCCAAAGTGCTGGTATTACAGGCGTGAACCACCGCGCTTGGCCGGCCTGCCACCTCCTTGATCTCAGACTTTCAGCCTCTAGAACCTTGAGCCCTAACGTTCTGAGAAGCCAGTACACCCCCGCCCCCGCCCCACCCTTTAATGCTACTCAGCCAAATAATTTGAATATAAGGAGGTGACTCTAGAATCCACAAACAAATGCTCACGTGCCCAGAGGACAAAACCCAGAACTTAAAAGCACCCCACAGTGCACCCCACCTCCACCCCGACTCCTCAGCTTGGTGGTGGGCCCTGGCCTGGGAACAAACGCTTAGAAGCCCATCCTTTGGCAAATGGCCCACCTCCTACAGCCAGCCTCACATTCCAGGTGGGGAGGCCTCCCCACTGACCCATAAATGTGGGTGGAAATCCATCCTTTCCACACAGTGAACCTTGAGACCTTGGATCAGGAAAATGTCTATTTATTCCAAAAAATACCAAGTCGCAGCAACTCTGGCTGTCCTCACCAGGGGGAGGGGAAGGGGCCAGTGTTGGAGAGGGGAGTGGAGAGAGGAAGGGATGAGGAGGGAGGAAGAAGCTGTTGGAGGGTCTTCGGGTGTGGAACTGTTTATCTTCTCCTGGGGAACCGCCCCTCCCTAGCTCCGCCAACCAGAAGGGGAGATGCCTCTGTGTGTGTGAGTGTGTATGTGTGTGTGTGCGTGTGTGCATGCGTGTATGCATGGGTTTGTGTGCATTTGTTGGGGAATGGGGAAGACTCAGCTGTTGGGACCCCAGCTAAGGAAGTGTGGAGGGGAATCGGCAGTACACAGCTGCTCCCACCCCTCGAGACCTCTCCCCTCTATGGCTTATTCGAGAGCAAATCAAGGCCCCAGCGTCAGGCAGCCTGTGCTGACTGAATGGGGACAGGGCTGGGGGCAGGATTCCTGGAACCAGGCTGGGCTCGAGCTAGTGAAGGGGGGCATACAAAAGCTGAAAGGCCCAAATCCCCAAATCCTGGGGGCTGGAGAAAGCTGAGTGTTCTGTGGAGGTGTTGAGCAGAGGGGAGGGACTGGGAGGGGCGGGTGCTCCAGCTGGCTCCTTTAGGCCCCGGAAGGGATGGGAGGAGCCCCTCAGAGCAGCTAGAAGCGGTGGGGCTGAAAAACTGGCACTGGGGCCTAGGTAGATTTGGGTAACCCCCACCATTTCCTCAGTGTGGTGGGAGCCAAGGGCCACCTTTCTGCCCCAAGCTCCTGACCAGAAGGAGCGTGAGGTGCCAGTGTTTGAGGGGAGACATAGGAGGGAGGGGGACGGCCCAGGGGAGGAAGAAGAGGCCCCCCCCACCTCGCCCTGGGGGCTGGGGGAGGGGCTTGTAGCCCTTTAAGAATGGGGAAATGGCCGCCCCCGCAACATGGCTATGTACAAAGAGAATCCAGGGCAGATTGTGCATTGGGTGCTGGGGACTTCCTGCCGCCCCTGGAGGCTCTGGGGGTGTCAGGGCGTTAGGGAGGGAGGTGAAGGAGCACCCTGGCCCTGGCAGATGTGCTGGCAGGGACTGTTGCTCTGCAGTGTCCTGCTGCAGGATCAGGCCAGCAGAACAGCATGGAAGGGCCCAGGTCGGTCGCCAGCTTTGGCCCGTCCCGTGGGGATCAGGGGTCTCTGAGGAGAATTTGGCAGGAGCCAGGGAAGTGCTGATCCTAGTAGGGGCCCAGGTGACAGGGATTGGCAGGGGGTAGTGGTGTCACCCGAGGGTTGGAATGCTCCCCCTCTGCTGATGAGAGGTTGCTGGGTGGACCCTGTCACCAATCAGTTGGCTGGGTGAGGAACAGAGATGCTGTCAGGAGGGGCCTGGGGGCCGAGGTGAGGCTGGCTGAGGCCACATCTGTGGTGGGGTTGATTCAGGCATCATCCTTGGTCAGGAGTGAGGCAGAGACATAAGGAGGGCCAGAGTGGGGGTGAAGTCACCAGAGGGAGGCATGTGGCCCCACCCCTGTCCACTTTGTAGAAATGGGAATAGGGCCTTTGTGCTGGTTCCCCTTAAGTGAACAACTGTAAGTACCATGTGGCTCCAGAGGAAAACTGAAATACAGCTTGTCATGGTACTTGGCTCCTAAGATGATGGCGCTTGGGGGATGATGGCACATGGTTGCAGTGGATTCTGGGATGACACCAGGGTTATGGGGGATCCTAGTGGATGGTGACAGCATTGGATCTCATGGATCACAGGAGATGAAGACACCAGGGTTATGGGAATCCTAGTGGATGGTGACAGCATTGGACCTCATGGATCACAGAAGATGAGGACACCAGGGTTATGGGGATCCTAGTGGACGGTGACAGCATTGGACCTCATGGATCACAGGAGATGAAGACACCAGGGTTATGGGGGATCCTAGTGGATGGTGACAGCATTGGACCTCATGGATCACAGAAGATGAAGACACCAGGGTTATGGGGGATCCTAGTGGACGGTGACAGCATTGGATCTCATGGATCACAGGAGATGAAGACACCAGGGTTATGGGGAATCCTAGTGGGTGGTGACAGCATTGGACCTCATGGATCACAGGAGATGAGGACACCAGGGTTATGGGAATCCTAGTGGATGGTGATAGCATTGGACCTCATGGATCACAGAAGATGAAGACACCAGGGTTATGGGAATCCTAGTGGATGGTGATAGCATTGGACCTCATGGATCACAGAAGATGAAGACACCAGGGTTATGGGAATCCTAGTGGGTGGTGACAGCATTGGACCTCATGGATCACAGGAGATGAGGACACCAGGGTTATGGGGATCCTAGTGGACGGTGACAGCATTGGATCTCATGGATCACAGGAGATGAAGACACCAGGGTTATGGGGATCCTAGGAGATGACACCATTGACTCTCATGGATCCTGTGAGGTGGTGGCACATGGTTGAATGAAATCATGGGAGGTGGTGGCACATGGTTGAAGTGGATTCCCGGAGATGATGACACCATGGCTCCCATGGATCCTTGCAAATGATGATGACACTATGGGGCATCGTGGGTCTTGGGAGGTGATGACATCATGATTGGAGTGGATCCTGAGAATTGATAACAATAGCTACGGTAACTCCTGGGACATGAAGATACAAGGTTAAAGCAGATCTGGCAGGTGATGACACATGGCTTTCATGAGTCTTTGTAGATAATCGTGACACTATTAGGTGTTATGAATTCTGGGATGTGCTGACAACATGGGTGAGTGGATCCCGGGAGGAGATGATACCATGGTTCCATCATGGGAGGTGATGACATCACAACATGAGGGATTATGGGAAATGGTAGCATCATCAGTCCTAGTGGATTTCAGTAGAGAATGTCTCTGTCAGGCATAGTGGATTCTGGAAGGTAATGTCATCATTGGTCATGGTGGGATCTAGGAGACGATGGCACCACCAGCTGTGGTGGATCCTGAAAGTTGATGACACCATGGTTGTGGGAATCATGGAGGATGGCGACACCATTGGCTATGGGGAGTCTTGGGAGATGGCGATACCATTAGTCATGGTAAATTCTGGAAGGGGATGATACTGTAGTTGTGGGTTGTAGGGAATCCTGGGGAAGGATTCCATCCTCAGACATGGGTAACACTTGACCCTGGGTGCAGTGCCATCATGAGCAGCGGGTGTTGTGTGGTGCTGACAATGTCAGTGAGGACAAGAATAGGTGCACCGCAAACACCTCCCCCAGGAGAAGGCTAGGACTTTGTTGCCAGAGTGATTGTCTATAGATATGGCAGAAAGAAGAGTGAGGCCAGGCTAAGGGATACCTATGAGTGCCAGGACTCCAGGATCCTGGTGATCCAGAGTGGTCTCCTGGGAGCAGAAGGCCACCCGCAGGTTCTGTCTCCCAGGAGTCACTGCACAGGCATGGGATCCAAGCCCCATTTGCCCTCAGCGGGTCTGGCAGAGATCCTGCTGGGTATGTCCCTGGGGTCTGGGGAGGGAACGACCAAGCTAAGTCATGGTGGGACAAGGCAGTAACTCTGGTGGCTCCATCAATACCGACGGCCTTCCAGAGTGGGCAGTGCCTCTAAGGAGGGAGCTCTGGTGATGCCATCACAGCCCTGGGGGCAGGGAGATCACTGCCAACAGCCTACACAGACCATCATCTCTGGAGGATGCCCTCCACATGGGCGGCTCCACAGTAGTGCTTCCCTCAGACAACGTCCGTGGACAGGGTCCCTCTCTGCTCTCTGACATCGGCCCTGGGGTGGTCCTGGACTCTGGGCCTGCCCTGCCTTCTACAACACGGTGGCATCTCCTCGTCCTGTCTCAGAGCACGTAGCATCGCAGAAGTGATCTCCTCCTGGAGAGGTCCCAGAGTGAGTTGTCATCTCTGGTGATGACATCACAGGAAGAGGCACGGTCCCTCTGATGACGTCATAGGGCAAGGCACCTTCTCTGGTGATGGCATCACAGGAAGGAGGCAGGGTCCCTGTGACGATGTTGTGAAAAGCAGGCCTTATGTCTAGTGAGTACACAATTAGTGAGGCATTTTCCCCTGCGGTGTGTCCCAGGAAGATGGCTTTGTCTGTAATGATGACGTCACAGGACAGAGGCACCTTCTCTGCTGCAAAGACACAGGGAGAAAATATCTTCCCCATGGCGATGATGTCAAAAGAGGCCTTGGAGTTAGAGATGGCGTCATCCAGGTGAGATTGTCTCTGCAGTGACGTCACAGGAACGAATGTCATGGGACAAGGCGTCTTCTCTGTTACTACACCACAAGAAGGAAGCCTCTGAGGACATCGTAGAACATGGACATGGCCTCCAGCGATGACCTCATGGGCCGGCCTCTTCCTCTGGGATGACATCATGGGAACGAGGCCTTGGCTCAAGCAGTGACGTAATAGGAGGAGGAATCTTGTCTGCCAGGACGTCCGGGAAGGAGGCTTTGACTCCTGTCCAAGGGCCTTTCCAGGCCCCAGGCTCCCGGCGTGTGCGCGCCTGTGTCGGGGGATCCAGGCTGGGACGGGGGCCCGGGAAGCCCCCCAGCCCCGGCCCTGGCCTCAGACAGTCACCTCGTTCTTGCTGGCGGTGCGCAGGTGCTGCGGCAGGTGGTGGCCCGGGATGAACTGCAGCTGCTCCAGCGTGCCCTGGCGCTGGAAGGGCGGCCTGCGGGCCAGCGTGCCCCCGCCCCCGCCGGCGTCGGACATCCAGGCGGGCTGCGGAGAGCCGTGCAGGGCGTGGTGGTGGTGGGCGTGCAGGCTGGACGGTGGCGGCAGCCCACGCAGCGGCGTTGGGGGTCCTCCAGGCCCCAGCAGCAGGTTGGAGTGAGAGGCGGCCAGGCTGGCCCGCGCGGTGGGGTCTGGGGGCAGCGCGGGGCTGCGCGGGGGCGACAGCAGGTGCTCGCGGCTCTGGCGCAGGGCCTCGGGCGAAGACAGCAGCAGGTGCTCCTGCGACACGAGGCGCGCGCGCGGCAGCGTGAACTCGTAGCGCGAGCGGCCGGCGTCTCCCAGCAGGTGCTCCTGGGACATGACCCGCCGTGGGTTGGGCGCCGGCGCCAGGCCCAGCTCCTCGGGGCCGCCCCAGGCATCCATGCGGTAGCCGCCCCCCGTGCCCGGCCGCCGCAGTGCGTGCAAGGGCAGCGTGCCGCGGGGCAACTCCAGGGGCCGGCGCTTGAGGTAGGCCTCGTCCAGATCCTTCTCGGCTGCGGGTAGAGGGGGAAGAGCCACAGCGGTGGGTCCCCGCGCATCCAGAGCCCTCCTCTCCTGCCTCCCCACATCCCGCTCCCATGCAGGTCTGTCGCCCCCACAGGGACCCTGGGCATCAGGCTAGCTGTGTGGCCAAAATGCAGATTCCCAGGCCCAGCCCACAATGCTGGGTCATATTTTTTTCCCCTGCGTCTGTCTGAACCTTCTTTTTGGAGTGGAACCCAACTATTGCTTTTAGGGAACCACTGACCCCCTCCCTTTCATCCTGTAGCAAGGTTATTCACACTTGGAGTTGTGACCTGTTGCATTGTGATGTTGATTTTGTAGGTAGTGAGCAGCGTTTAGAGAAATGAAATAAAATAGAAGAGAAAACTATCAGAAAATGTTTATGTACTAAGGGAATCGGGGTAAGTGCTGGTTCATAATTCTTACTTCAGATGTGTGTGTGTGTGTGTGTGTGTGTGTGTGTGTGATTTTTCAATCAAATCATGAGTGAGATTTAGTTTAAAAGAATCCACCAAGGCCGGGCAAGGTGGCTGGCTCCTGTAATCCCAGCACTTTGGGAGATTGAACAGGAGGGTCGCTTGAGCCCAGGAGTTCAAGACCAATCTGGGCAATATAGTGAGACCCCATTTCTACAAAAAACTTAAAAATTAGCCAAGCATGGTGGTGCATGCCTGTAGTCCCAGTTACTCAGGAGGCTGTTGTGAGAGGATTGCTTGAGTCCGGGAAGTTGAGCCTGCAGTGAGCCATGACTCCACCACTGCACTCCAGCCTGGGTGATGGAGTAAGACCTTGTCTCTTTTTCTTTCTTTCTTTCTTTTTTTTTTTAGACTGAGTTTCACTCTTGTTGTCTTAGCCTGGAGTGGAGTGGCACAATCTTGGCTCACTGCAACCTCCGCCTCCTGGGTTCGAGCAATTCTTATGCCTCAGCTTCCTAAATAGCTGGGATTAGCAGGCATGCACCATCGTACCTGGCTAATTTTGTATTTTTAGTAGAGATGGGGTTTTACTATGTGTCAGGCTGGTCTTGAACTCCTGACCTCAAGTGACCCACCCACCTCGGCTCCCAAAGTGCTGGGATTACAGGTGTGAGCCACCGTGCCCAGCCGACCTTGTCTCTAAAAAAAAAAAAAAAATCCACCAAAAGGTGGGGTGGAGGGAGGATAGATGAACAGAGTGTGGCTAATTATTAAGAACGAGTGAATGGGAACGTGGCACCGATTTTATAGCTTCCTCTACTTGCACGTTTGCAAATGATCATAATAAAAAGTTTCAACGCTTTCCTTTAATTAAAAATACATGTGTGTATGTATATATGTGTGTGTGTGTCTCATGGGTCACAATATGAAAATCATTGCTGGGCTGGGTGTGGTGGCTCACACCTGTAATCCCAGCATTTTGGGAGGCCAAGGTGGGTGGATCATCTGAGGTCAGGACTTCAAGACCAGCCTGACCAACATGGTGAAACCCCATCTCTACTAAAAATACAAAAATTAGCTGGGCACGGGATTGAGTCCCTGCAATACCAGCTGCTCCGGAGACTGAGGCAAAAGAATCACTTGAATCCAGGAGGCGGAGGTTGCACTGAGCCGAAATGGTGTTTGCACTCCAGCTTGGGCAACAGCGTGAAACTCTATCTCAAAAAAGGAAGAAGGAGAAGGAGGAGGAGGAGGAGGAGGAGGAGGAGGAGGAGGAGAAGGAGGAGGAAGAGAAGAAGGAGGAGAAGGTGGAGGGGGAGAGGAGGAGAGAGGAAGAGGAGGGGGAGGAGGAGGAAGAGGAAGAGGAGGAGGGGGAAGAGGAGGAGAGGAAGAGGAGGAGAAGGAGGGGAGGAGGGAGAGAGGAGGAGAGAGGAAGAGGAGGGGGAGGAGGAGGAAGAGGAGGAGGGGGAGGAGGAGGAAGAGGAGGAGGGGGAGGAGGAGGAAGAGGAGGAGGAGAGGAAGAGGAGGAGGAGAGGAAGAGGAGGAGAAGGAGGGGGAGGAGGGAGAGAGGAGGAGAGAGGAAGAGGAGGAGGAGGAGAAGGAGGAGGGAAATCATTTCTGGCTGGGTATGGTGACTCATGCCTATAATCTCAGCACTTTGAGAGGATGAGGTGGGTGGCTTGCTTGAGCCCAGGAGTTCGAGACCAGCCTGGGCAACACAGTGAAACCCTGTCTCTACAAAAAATACAAAAATTAGCCAGGCATGGCAGCACAAGCTCTTAGTCCCAGCTACTCAGGACACTGACGTGGGAGGATCACGCTTGAACCTGGGGAGGTAGAGGCTGCAGTGAGCTATGATAGTGCCACTGCATCCCAGCCTGAGTGACAGAGTGAGACCCTGTCTTGAAAAAGTAATAATAATAAAGAAGAAAAAGACGTTTGAAGTCTGCTCCACTACCAGAGGTGGGCCACAGGCTGGAAAACGTCCAATCAGAGTTGGTTCAGGAGTGCCCATGTGACCCAAATGGCATCCAGGCCCGGGATTTTTGCTGGAATTGTTGGGAGAGACTCTTCCCTGCCAGGGCCCCTGAGCTGGTAGAACGGCAGCCTGAACATCTGCAGGGTGATCGTTGCCTCCACGAGGGGAGACTGTCTGAAAATGAGGCCCGCCGGCCGCCTAAAGAGCGGAGAGAGCTCTTCAGCCCCCGAAACAGCCACATCCCAATTTGGTGACCTGCAAACTTTCCGTGATCAAGTCAATGAATATTTTCCCTTTAGCCTAAGTTGTATTTCTACCAATCGCAAGTCCAAGTTCTGATGAATACAACAATACGTCCTGGGAGGGGAGACCCGAAGGCTGCATTTTAAAAAAGCAAACCAGAAATGATTCTGTTACAAAGGTGCCTCAGGGAACTGCAACAAACTGGGTCTAAACCGCGGGAAGGCGCTCGGGCTACTGTCCATGGTGCTGAACCCAGGCTCTGGCCCCGCCCGCATCCCTTCAGCGCCCCCCCTGCCCCTGCTAGGACTCACCCAGCCTCTTGAGGGAGGAGTAGCGATTCAGCTCGGACTTCACGGCAGCCTCGTAGGACGGGGGCAGATGCGAGAGGTTGTGGAAGGACCGAGAGCAGGACAGCGTGGAGTAGTGCAAGGAGGGGCTGGGCGGCGGCAAGGCTCGCCAGTCTGGTTAGAGGGGGCAGGACCAGGGTCAGTCAGACTCCTCCCTCAGACCCAGGAGTCCAGACCCCCAGCCCCTCCTCCCTCAGACCCAGGAGTCCAGACCCCCCAGCCCCTCCTCCCTCATACCCAGGAGTCCAGACCCCCAGCCCCTCCTCCCTCAGACCCAGGAGTCCAGAACCCCAGCCCCTCCTCCCTCAGACCCAGGAGTCCAGACCCCCAGCCCCTCCTCCCTCAGACCCAGGAGTCCAGACCCCCAGCCCCTCCTCCCTCAGACCTAGGAGTCCAGACCCCCAGCCCCTCCTCCCTCAGACCCAGGAGTCCAGGCCCCAGCCCCTCCTCCCTCAGACCCAGGAGTCCAGACCCCCAGCCCCTCCTCCCTCAGACCCAGGAGTCCAGGCCCCAGCCCCTCCTCCCTCAGACCCAGGAGTCCAGACCCCAGCCCCTCCTCCTTCAGACCCAGGAGTCCAGACCCCAGCCCCTCCTCCCTCAGACCCAGGAGTCCAGACCCCAGCCCCTCCTCCCTCAGACCCAGGAGTCCAGGACCCCAGCCCCTCCTCCCTCAGACCCAGGAGTCCAGACCCCAGCCCCTCCTCCCTCAGACCCAGAAGTCCAGGCTCCCAGCCCCTCCACCCTCAGACCCAAGATCCAGGCTCAGCCCTCCCCTCTCAGACCCAGGAGTCCAAGCCCTCAGCCCCTCCTCCCTCAGACCCAGTAGTTCTTTGGGGAGTTAGAAATCTGAGATTGTAGCCCATCAGAATTCCAGCAGTTTCGGCTCCCTTTTTTCACCCCACCCCCTCCACTCCAGGAGACAGGCTTGATGCTGGGGAAGAGGACCCCAAGAGGGGGGCACCGGGCATTCGTCAGCACCCACTGGGTGCCTGGCCCCAGGCTCCGTGCACCTTCCCCTCAACCATGTGGGAGAGAGATGACCACTTTCAGCGTCCACACAAGGAAACTGAGGCTCACTTGGTGACCTGGCCAGACCATGAGCGCCATGAGGACTGGGCTCACAGGGGCCTTGCTCCTGCTCTATACCGGGCGCCTGGCATGGCTGGCCCAACACAGAAGGGGAAGGGAAGGAGCCCTGCTCCTCCCCGCAGCCAGGCCCTCTTCCATACCCAGTGTGGCGTCGTGGTGCTTGGGGCTGTTGACGTTGAGGTGCAGGTAGTTGTGGTGCAGGTTATCTGGGGGGACCGAGAAGGGAGGTGATGTCACTGCCATCGCTGACTCCCAGCTGGCACCGCGGCCCTGATCTCTGGGAAGGACTCTGGCCTCAAGGTCGGCCCCACATGCAGGTCCTTGTTAGAGCTTCACAGATCAACCCATGCCATTGGCCACATGGGGGAAACTGAGGCTGGGGGACTTGAAGGTGGAAAGTGTGGGCACAGGCTCAGGGCTGGGTAAGTGGTCTGTCCCAAATTCCTCCGTTCCCTCCCCCCCGTGCCCAGGCTAGAATCTGGGGGTTCTCCTTGCTACTTCTTTCCACCTCCCACTCATGTCCACTTGGTTCCTCCTGACACCTGAATCTCTGCCCTGATGTGTCCTCTCCCTCCTCGATCACTAAAGCAGCCTCTGGCCATCCCGCCCATCCATCTCCATGATCAGCCTCACTGAAGTAACTGCCCCTCCACTGCTCAACAGCCTTCCCATGGATCATTGTCACGGGACAAAGTCGAACCCAGGAACGGTGTTTGAGGCTTCAAAACCTGGACCCGTCGGATGCCTGCAGCCCCATCTCTCAGCCCTTCCCTCAAGCCGCGCTGCTGTCTCCAGTGAGCTCGGTGTGGTCCTGCCACAGGCCTTTTGCACACACCACCGTGCTGTTCTCACTGCCTTGAAGCCCTTCTTCCTGTCTGCCTCAGATCCAGCTCCAATGTCTCTTCTCCTCTCCATCCCCAACCCCAGCTCCGTCCCCGTCCTCTTGCTGCCTGGACCATCATCCCAGCCTCCTCTGGGGCCTCTTTCCTCTCATCTCTCCCCTTCAGATGGGTTCCAGAGGATGGGTTCTTCCACCCACTACTGACTGTGTTGCTCCCCTGCTCCAGCTCCTCAGTGGCTCTCCATCGCCATCAGGACAGAGGCAGAGCTCCTCAGCCCAGCCTGGCACTCAAGGGCCCTCTTTGAGGTCACCAGCCACCCTCTCCCTGGCCTCAAGTCTGGCCACCTCACAAGCTCTGCCACCCAGAGCTTCCCAGCCCCAGTAATTCCACTTCTCCAGGCCTTTGCTCAAACACCTCTCCCTCAGAGAAGCCCTCCTGCCCCTAAACCAGACCAGATCTTCTCAGTCCCCCTGACAGCTCCCTGGCCTTCTCCACTGATGCACTCATCACAAACTATAATATAATGATCGATATCACACTTAAATGGTATATATTAAATATGATACATGTCGTATTTTAAGTATATAACTATATTAAACAATAGCAATAGCTCACACTTAGCATTTTCTTCCGTGTTGCACGTTTTTCTAAGCACCTGCTTCATCAGCTCACTTGCCCTTCACTGTAACCCCATGAAGGGAGTACTGTTACGTTTCTCTCTTTACGGGCGGAGAAACTGAAGCCCAGAGAGGTGAGGTCGCTTGCTCCAGGTCACACAGTGGCAGAAGCAGAATTCCAACCCAGTCGGTCTGGGTCCTGACACATTTGCTGGTTGTGTCCTTGTGTGTAGTTGGCTGTTGGGTGGTCTGACACCGAGCGCAGGGGCTTGAGAATGTCTAAACCTACATCACCAAGGTGTCCATGGAGCCCACCCAGGGGGGTTCACAGGAGGGGAGGGAGGGGGTCTGGCTCTCTACGGACTGTGCCCCTTCAGCATGGCGCAGGGCAGGACCCTACCGTGCAAGGCGGACGTAGAAGAGCGGGGGTGGGGCCCGGGCGATGGGGGTGGAGCTGCCATGCGGGGGGGGGGGGCTACAGCACGAGGGGCCGTGGCCAAAGACGGAGTCTGCGCCGTATCCCACGTCCACTCACCGAGGTTGGGGGTCTTCACGGTGTTGTAGAGGTTCTTGGGCGTCCTGGGGGGCATGCTGTCGGGGCCACCGATCCCAGGGGTCAGGGAGCTGCTTCGGGCCCGGTCCGGACGGGTCCCAGGCCCCGCCTGATGCCTCAGAATGTCCACCAGAGCTCTAAAGGTGGCAGAGAGGTGGTCAGCGGCCTGGGGTCTGGGGCTGGCAGGGGGCGCAAGGAGGGCCCAGGCTTCTCTCAACTCCCTGCTCCTGCCCTTGGGGCATCTGTCACTCAGCCTGCTTTCAGCCACTGGCCACGCCCCTTTCTCATTGGCCACGCCCCCTCCAATGTCCTGCTTTCTCGGGCCACACTTCCTGCTCGAGGTGTGCTGCCTTAACTCGCGTGGACCCCACCCCTTCCGTGGTCCCTCTCACTTCCCTGTGGGCTCTCCCCACCCTGAATCTGGGACCCCATTCCAGTTCCTTTTGCAGCCTTCTCCATGGCAACAACGGGTGCTCCATTTACCCAGAGACACGGACCTCAAACCTTAAATTACTTTGACCCCTTTTTTTCCTCCCTTCCTACCTTCCAGCAATTCTACGGATGGAACCTCCAAAACGTATACCCAGTCGGACCACCACTACTCACCGGCTCCGCAATCTCTCACCTGGATCACGGCAACAGCCTCCTTCCGGGTCTCCCCGCGTCCACCCTCACCCCGCACAATCCCGTCTCACGCACAGCCCGAGCTCAGACCCTACGGTGGCCCCAGCACACTTAGAGTCACCCCAGGCCTGCCTGCTTCTCCTCGCCTCCTGCTGCCCGGGCGCTGCCCTGCCCTGCAGGCCACCGAGGGCTTTTGCATGCGGTTTCCCCTGCCCAAAACCTGTCGCCCACAGATCTCTGCGTGGCTGGCTCCCTTCCTTCGGGTCTCTGCTCCGAGGCCTTTTCGGGTCACTTCCTGTGACCAGCGCCCTCTCCCCCAACACTTTCCACTGACTTACGGACTCGCCTTCTTACGGACTCGGCCACTGACATTTAAGGAGCACTTACGGTTTGCCAGGACTCTACATGAATCAACTCAGCTAATCACAATTCGAATAGGTGGGGACGATGATTAGTCTCATTGCGCGGACAGGAAACTGAGGCACAGAGAGGTTAAGCAACCTGCCCACAGTCACGCAGCCTGGAGGCCCTGAACTTGGATTTGGGAAGTCAGCCTTCTCTACCACGGCAGAGACCTTCTTTTGTTCACTGCTGTATCCCCAGCTCCTGGCCCACAAAAGATGCTCAAGAAATATGTGTGGAATGAATGAGAGCCTGAGCTTCTCCCCCTCCCTGCACCACTCGGGAATAGCCAGATCGGCTCTGGCGCGACTTTCTCAGCCCCTGTCCACCTCCAGCTCCGCCGACGGCCGCCACTTGGGTCTCTGACCGCGCCCCATCCCTGCAGCCCCGCCTCCCCGGAGGGCCCCACCTTCCTCGCCGGGCCCCGCCCCAGACTCCCCATCCCTCCGCGGAAAGCACACGCACCTGGGCACGTTGATCTCCCGGTGCGCCCGCGGGGCCCGGGACGCCTTGCTGAAGGCCACTTTGGCGCCGACGCCCACGGCCAGGGCGAAGCTGATGACCCCGCACACGACGTAGGCTGTGCTGCCCCCGGGGCCCTCGCCCCCGCGGCCTCCGGCCCCCCCCGCCCGGCCCCCTTCCAGCCACCCGGCCTGGCCGGGGCCTGGTCCCCCGCCCGCACCCCCAGCGCCCCCAGCGCCCCCGGCTAGCGGCGGCGGCGTGGTGGCCCAGCGCGGCGTGTCGTAGTTGGAGCAGGAGGCCTGCGCCAGGCGCATGTGGCGGTGCTCGCAGCAGAAGCGGTAGTGGCAGGTGCCGCAGCAGAAGCGGTAGGAGCCGGTGCTGCAGTTGAACGTGGCGTCGTACTGGCCCATGACATCGTAGTAGCCGTGGCAGAGCTCCGCGGGAGGGGGCGCCCGGGCCGCC